>NC_142480.1:7817500-8117500 GCF_049115385.1 Moschus berezovskii | reverse complement strand
TCTTGTTATTGTTTACTTATCAAGTTGTGTCCAACTCTTTTGTGACCCGATAGATTATAGCCCACTAGGCTCCTCTGTCCATGGGATTTCCCAGGCAAAAGTATTTAAATCGGTTGCCATTTCCTTCTCAAGGGGATCTTCCCAGGATTCAAAACCTGCATCTCCTGCATTAGGCAGGTAGGTTCTTTACCACTGAGCCACCAGAGAAGCCCTAAATGATGATCATATATATGCTATTCATGTAATTTGTCTTCTTAAAGCCACTTTTCTTTAATGATCAGAGCGGTGATTTTCAATTGAGTTGGAGTCACAGCCCCAAATAATTCATCCTCAGGTCTCTACCTGTGTCTGAGTCCATAGCGCACGACACATGTGGAGTGTGCGCCTTTATTGTTGAAATTCCATAATCTCCGAGGCACTCCTGATCAGAAGTAGCTCGTTATTAAAATATAATATTACATTTATGGGTGATGCTGATTTTAATTCAGGGCTCCGTTGACTTACACAAGGAGGCCCCAACTCTTTCAGGCACCACACTCCATTCTTCCACAGTAAAGTTAATTTATACCACGATGATAAAAAATGTGATTTATTTTACAACAGATCAGTAATTGTGCTCTACAAATAAGTTCGTAATGATAATCAACAGCATTTTCAACATAATTTAATTTGTCTTCTCCCGAGAGGTAGTTAAATGCAGTAATAATAACACCAGTGTTATGGACTCCGCAGCAGTTAATCATAGTCTGAATATGCAGACAGCCCCAATATTGTATTGACAGAAATTAAATTAACCATCAGCTTGGGCAATCAGTGGCTATACAGCTATTAAAAGCAATAAAGGCAACAAACCCCAACCGTTGCCAATTACATTTTGACATATACAAGGGAAAGGACAGAGGCGTTGATGTGAGATTTTTATTTCAGTGAAAATAAGACAGGAGAGTAGAACCTTGGACTAACCCTTGATAAAGGGCCTCTTCTCTGAGGGGGAGGTATTGTCACGTGTGAACCCTACCATTTGTTTTCTTCTGGTTAAAAGATGAAATTGAGTGGTCAGCATTCATAGATTTTTCAATTTTCAGACGTCTCTCTAATCCAGCTTGTGTTTTGGCGCTCCTGCCACAGTTTCCTAGTTTTCTGTCCTAACTCTGAGACTTTGGACACAGGCACGTTATAAGGACTCAATTTTAAGGAGGTGGGGTGTGCAGGGGAAAAAGGAAAGAGAACGGAATGGAGTATGTTTGTGCTTATAATGATTCTTATTTCATAAGCACGGCGATGCTGTATCGAGACAGAGTTTCACTGTTATCTGGGGGAGATTCTGAGCTGGTTTAATTCAGTGCTGAACCAGATACCAGCACTGAGGTGGAGTTCTTTCCTTCTCCCTTTAGTTCCCTTTTCCCCCTTCCTTCTTTCTACGCTGTCTGGCATGCCACCGTCATTATTGGGGGAGACTCAATCACTGTCAGCCTTTGAGGTGAAAGTTGTCCATGTGGGGTTGATTGTACAGTGGGCCTGGCTGAACTATGGGGTCCAGATGGGCTTAGCCCACTGAAGGGTCAATGGGCACCATATTGGTTGTGGTTGATGAGCAGGGGTTCTTGTTGGACATTGGTGGCAGACCTGCTGGTCACTGACATTGGGAAAGTACTCTCAGTTGGGGACCGTCTGTGGACCTGGGTGCAGCTCTTGTGAAGCTCTGTGGTGCTGGGAACAGATGAGATCTCAAGTTGAGGCTGGGTGGGTTCTGAGGCTAATTTGATCTGTCTATCCTGTTTCTGAGATCCCTGGGCCTCCCTTTCCCTTGTGATCTGCTGCCTCTCCCCCTCCTCCAGGCTGGAGGTTTGAGAATGGCAAATTTGCTTGACTCTTATGGCAGACAAAATATCAATACCCCTCTTCTCCAAAATGTCCACATCTTTATAGTCAGAACCTGTGGATATGATATCTTACATGGTCAAAAAGGACTTTGGGCTTCCCTGGTGGCTCAGTGGTAAAGAATATGCTTGCCAATGCAGGAGACAGGGGTTCAATCCCTGGGTTGGGAAGATCCTCTGGAGAAAGAAATGGCAATCCAATCCAGTATTCTTGCCTTGGAAATGCCATAGACAGAGGAGCCTGGCAGGCTACAGTCCATGAAGTTACAAAAGAGTTGGACATGACTTAGTGACTAAACAACAGCAACCAAAAGGCCTGAAGGTGTGATTAAGGACCTTGAAATGGATTATCCAAGTGGATCCAGGGTCATTACAAAGGTCTTTATAGGAGGGAGCAAGGTGGTTCAGAGAGAAGAAGGAGATGTGATGTTGGAAGCAGAGGGAGAGGAGATGT
Organism: Moschus berezovskii; assembly: GCF_049115385.1. Taxonomy (NCBI): domain Eukaryota; kingdom Metazoa; phylum Chordata; class Mammalia; order Artiodactyla; family Moschidae; genus Moschus; species Moschus berezovskii. The sequence continues at coordinate 8,115,166 of NC_142480.1, read as the reverse complement.
AATGATGATCAGAGTCAGAGAGAAATCTGAAGACGCTCCCTTGATGGAGGAAGGGACTATGAGCAAAGGCATGCAAGTGGAAACTCTACAGATTGAAAATGGCAAGGAAATGGAGCCCTTCCTAAATCCTCAGAGGGAGCAAGACTTTACTGAATCCTTGATTTAAGCCCTTGATTAAGGGCAACTCATGTCAGACTTCTGACCTCTGAATTGTGAGATAATAAGTATATGTTCTTTTCATCACTAGAGAAAGTCGCTAAGTCGTGTCTGACTCTTTGCAACCCCATGGACTATACAGTCCATGGAATTCTCCAGGCCAGAATACTGAGCTGGGTAGCCTTTCCCTTCTCCAGGGGATCTTCCCAACCCAGGGATTGAAGCCAGGTCTCCCGCACTGCAGGTAGATTCTTTACCAGCTGAGCCACCAGGGAAGCCCTTTTCATCATTAAATTTGTGGTAATTTGTTTTGGGAGCTATAGGAAACAAATACAGCTCATCTTTTTTTTTTAATTGATTTTTTACTGAAGTATAGTTGAATGAAACCATGTAATTAAAAAAAATGCTACTCTTTGGAAGGAACGCTATGACAAACCTAGACAGCAGGTTAAAAAGCAGAGACATCACTTCGCTGACAAAAGTCCCTCTAGTCAAAGCTATGGTTTGTCCAGGAGTCGTGTACGGGTGTGAGTGCGTCTGTGTGTGCTAATTTCTTCCGTTGTGCTTGACTCTTTGAAACCCTCTGTGGACTGTATAGCCCTCCAGGCTCCTCTGTCCATGAAATTCTTCAGGCAAGAATACTGGCGTGGGATGCCATGCCCTCATCCAGGGGATCTTTCTGACCCAGGGATTGAACTCGAGTCTCCTGAGGCTCCTACACTGCAGGCAGATTCTTTACTGTGGAGCCAGCAGGGAAGTCCTTGTATGGATGTGAGAGCTGGACCATAAAGAAGACTGAATGCCAAAGAATTGATGCCTTTGAACTGTGGTGCTGGAGAAGCCCCCTTGAGAGTCCCTTGGACAGCAAGGAGGTCAAACCAGTCCATTCTAAAGAAAATCAACCCTGAATATTCATTGGAAGGACTGATGCTGAAACTGAAGCTTCAGTACTTTGGCCACCTGCTGCAAAAAGCTATCTCATTGGAAAAGGCCCTGATGCTGGGAAAGATTGAAGGCACAAGGAGAAGGGAGCAACAGAGGATGAGATGGCTGAAAGGCATCACCCACTCAGTGGACATGAGTTTGAGCAGACTCTGGGAGATAGTGAAGGACAGGGAAGCCTTGGTGTGCTGCAGTCCATGGGGTCACAAAGAGTCGGATACAACTTACTGAGCAGCAACCACAGTTGAACTGCAGGTTGTGTTATTTACTGCTGTCCAACAAAATGGCTCAATTATACATATTATATTCTTTTTCATTATGGTTTATCACAGGATGTTGAAAATATAGCTCATCTTTTAAAATATCTATTACTTATGAAATACAAGCATACCTCATCTTACTGTGCCTGCCTTAGAAAGTTCACTGACCACTTCCCAGAGTCTTCAGGAAGGATGAGGGGCAGGGGGCACCCACAGTTTCAGTCTTCTCACTCCTGCTTTCAGCAGGACCACCTGCTATACTGGGTCGCATTTTTCGGGCATGAACAAAGGCAAAACGAAGTCTGAAGCCCACTGATACGATGTGGCACCATTATACACGCGGGGACACAGGTCTTCCAGAGGAACAGGGCCTGGGAAGGAGTCAAGACTGGAGCCCCAGTGTCCCAACTTCACTGCTGTGCTCGTTTCACAGTTCACGTACTCGTCCACATGAGTGCAGCTCCTCGGTAGCCCTGCTCAAGTCCTCTGTCTCTGTAACACTTCAGCCAGCAGTTCAGCTCTCACAATCCTCCAAAACCTCACAGAAAACAAGGATGCAGGTGCTGGCCCCAGAGCCTGCAGGATGAGGAATGGTTTGTGATATTTGCAAAATTATTGGTCAATTGCTCATCAGGTAAGGAAAACTCAAGATTCTTTCCTTCCAGGTGATACCACTTAGAAACTCCATTGTGAAATGAGTGGTGTTTTGGGGAATATTCATTCGATTTTTCTTTTGTCTTTGCCACCAGTTAAGGTCTTGGAAGCTAGGACAAGCAGAAAAGGGAAAAGTGTCCTTTGGGAATATTTCATTTCAATGTTTTTCAAAAGTACACCTTGCAATGCATTGAAGATACAGTGGCCGGAGGTGTGGTCGCTGCCTCCAGGCAGTTATAATTTGAAGGAGGAATTGGTGATAAACAAACCTGGATAGCGGGATGGTCCATTCTAGATGCAGAGCTGGAAAGTGGTTTCAGAGTCCAGGGGAGGGTCATCAAGCTGGTCTGGGGGCTTGCCCGTATTTTCTGCCCGATCAAGATTACTTGGTGGGTCCTTTCACCAGCAGAGGATGCATCTCTGACCCTGTCTGGATTTTGCTACAGGAATGTATTAAAATAAGCCCCTTGCTCAATCTCTAGAAACTAATCCCACTTGTATATATTTTGTTTATTTTGTACATTTATGTGACTATAGATATTGACTACACAGTATGATTTGGTCTGAGTTTCTTCAGAGTTCTTGACTTTAAAAAATGACAATGATTTCAATTCTAAGCATTGCTCATCTACAGAGGCTAAGGTCCTTTTTGAAAAATGACCTTAACATGGAAATTTTATTTATAAAAGGAAATTCAAGTGATTTATGACCTCTGGATTTGTGAGCATTAAAAAAGACACACCCAGCAGAAGCTACACAGCTTTGAGCTGGTATTGGACTTGAAATTTAACTTGTGAATCAGCTTGGAGTTCTGAGTCAAGAATATAATCTTCTATCTTCCTTTTGCAAAGCCATGGGGACTTGACATTAAATCATTTCAGCTTCTTATGATTTATGAAAGAACAATCAACTTAAACCTTAAAGAAAATAAAAACGTTTGTGACATTTATATAATTATTGGTCAAACTCAGTTTGATCTTTAATTCAAGGAATGACTTGGATTCATATATTATAGAAACATGACAATAGGGCAAGTATTTGTCAGTAATAAAATGCATTTCGAGGCAATATCTTGGACCCTTAAGAATATCAAGGGGGTGTAATGTGAGAGGCTGGCATTGGGGTGGGATTTTTATGTGGTTCCTTGGCTTACACTGATGAAGGGGTCAATGTGTCGAGGTAACGCCATGAATTGATCCAGGAAGATGTTTTCTAGATTATGGAGACCTTCAGGATCAAGGAGCATAACTCTTTCAACAGATAAAACAAATGAAACTCAAAATTGTTAGATGGCATGTCTGGGACTGCACAGATGATTCCGGAAAATGATGTCACACTGATTTGTCAGACAGCTCGTTATGGTATCCCATTTAGGTAGATCTTTCAGACCATAATGCAATTATCTCAATCTATTTTTCCAGTCAATACCCAGCACCCACTATGCGCTTAAATGTGCCAAGCTCAGAGGATATAGAGACAGATTAATACAGCAACACCTGATGTCAGGAAGGCTGCAATCTGGTTTACTTATGCCCCAACTGTAACTTAACAGAAAAAAAAAATCATTGTGTGTCAGGCTAGTTGGGAAGTGCGGTTTGATGGATGAGAGAAAGTTCATATATTTGGAGAGAACAGTTTTAAGTAAATACAAATTCAGTGCATATAACCTGGTTTTGAAATGGATCTGAAGGTTGGGAGGAAGATACAAGAGCTGATGTTCCTGGTGAAGGATCAAAGGGATGAAAGCACAGAGTTTTCAAATTAGAGCTGTGAGTTTAGCATGAACCCATTGTGCTGTTCCAGCAAGTAGAGGAGATGCAGAAGCATATGGGTGATTGGCATGCAAAGAGCTTAAATTCATATATTATATCAGAATTGGCAGACTATGACTTGTGGCCCAAACCTGGCCCACCACTTGCTTTTATCAGTAAAGTTTTATTGGAACACAGACCCTCCTGTTAATTTTGATATTGTCCTGGCTGTGTTCACAATACAATGGCAGAGTTAAATAGCCATGATGGCGACCTCGTACCCAGCCAAGCCTGAAATGTTTGCTCTCTGGCCTTTTAAGAAAGAATTTTCTGTCTCCTTTATCCCCATCAAGGAGATCCAGGTGGAATTTCAAATAGAAAGAAGAATCTGGGGGTATTTAAAGCGCACACTGGATGGGAAGGATCAGAGAGTGATTTTCCTGTGACTCTCTTCCTCTCTCTTCTCCTCCTGTCTGGCATCAGTGGTACGCTGTTAAGTGTTTAACAATCTGCTTTTTGTGGTGGGGGGAACCCACATCTGATTTATAGAGTTTGCTGATTTCTATGGTATAAATGCTCCCACCAGAGCTGATTTTAAACTACTGGAATGAGGTTATTGAATGCACATCTGGATGAGACGTGTACAGTCAGCCTGGCATCCACTGCGCACAGGCCCAGTGATTCAGCCAGCAAGCCCGGAAGCCCTCAGAGAGACAATCAACAGAGAGCTCTCCCTTCTCCAGTGTCCCTGGTACAAGAACCAGAACTTTTCCACTCAGAGCGCCTGTTGCCAGGAGCATACGGAAGAGTCCTCAGAGAGGAAGGAAAAGACAAATGGCTGATTTTCTGCAAAGATTAGAAATGGGATCACACTGGGACCCAATAGTGGTTTCTTTACTTTGTTTTAATTTTATTAGAGCATAGTTGATTTATAATGTTGTGTTACTTTCAGTGTACAACAAAGTGAGTTAGTTATATATATGTAAATACATATACATATATATATCTCCACTCTTTTTCAGATTATTTTTTCATATAGGTTATTACAGAATATTGAGTAAAGCTCCCTATGCTATACAGCAGGTCCTTGTTAATTATCTATTTTATATATAGTACTGTGTGTGTGTATGTGTTCAGTTGCTCAGTTGCTTCCTACTCTTTGAGACCCTGTGGACTGACTGTAGCCCAACAGGCTCCTCTGTGATTAAGATTTTCCAGGCAAGAATACTGGAGTGGGTTGCCATTTCCTCCTCCAGGGGATCTTCCTGACCCAGGGGTTGAATGCATCTCCTTTGTCTCCTGCATTGTAGGGAGATTCTTTACCGCTGATCCACTGGGGAAGCCTATATATAGTTGTGTGTGTATGCTAATTCGAACTCCTCCCCACCATGTTTCCTCATTGGTAACCATACATTTATTTCTGGTATCTGTAAGTCTGTTTCTCTTTTGTAAATAAATTAATCCGTATCATTTTTTAAAAATTAGATGCCACCTATAAATGATGTCACATGATGTTTGTTTTTCTCTGATTTACTTTGTTCAGTGTGATCATCCCTAGGTCAGATGGTCTCTTTGTATGAAGGGTCACCAGCAGTTGGCAGGTAGGAACCTTTGTGCTGGGCTGCATTTGGTTTAACTGACATGCCAACCTGAGTGCTATAAATGGATTAAGTTAAATCCTGTATCCAACATTTCTTATAGGAATGTCTACTGCATGCTGAGCACTGGGATACAAATATAAGTTAAAAAAAAGTTATTACCCTCAAGTCCTTGAAAATTAAGGAATAAGAGGAGCAAATACACAGGCAACTATAATTCAGTGTGGTGGTAAAATAGGGCTGTGTGCTGTGTGGTCCTTCCAGCCCAGAACCCAGTGTCCTGGGACCTACTCTTCTCCCAGATGTGCCTTCTGAAAGCTACATTTCCACTGAAGCTTCTAATAAAGGATCACATAAAACATGGATGAAAGTTTTATTTCTGCATCTTTTGTGGAAGAAACTGTTCATTGACTGGCCTGCTGCATAGAAACTCCAATAGTCAATTCCCCTAAAACTTTGTGTGTTAGTCGTTCAGTCATGCCTGTCTCTTTACAACCCCATGGGCTGCAGCCCAGCAGGCTCCTCTATCCATGGGATTCTCCAGGCAAGAATACTGGAGTGGATTCTCTGTTATTAAATGCTGTGCTACAACTTTTGTCAGATCATGAGATATTAGTGACTTCTTCTGTTGCCCTTTTTGTCTTGCCTGCTAGGAAACTCCCACTTGATTAACTTTAGCACATCACTACCATCAGCATACCTGTCCTAGATTTTTGTTTTGCTTTGTTTTTTGTCCTAGATTTTTAATGCAATTCTCTTTCCCCTATAACTAGATTAATTTCTAGTTCTCTTCTGTGTCTTTTAAAGAAGATGGGTTGAAATTCTTTCCGTATGTAAACTATATATAATAAGTACAGGAATGAAGTTGAAAGTTTAGTTATCCTGGCATCATTTTATGAGTGCAGATTCTGGGATCTGATAAGATTTTTAGAGCTGAATTTTCTTCGCTGGTAAACAGTTTTAAATGGACAACCTGTAAATTACATGATGGAATTATACGAACATACAAGTGCTTATGTTACAAGGAAGAACAAAATCTGACTCCATGTTGGATCTTTTCTTTTACTTTAACCTTTGCTTCTCATTGCTTTTGTTCAAAGAATACTAAAAGAATACTGTACATACATAATGGTCTGTCTCTAGGAAATGTACCCCTTTGCCTGAATGTAAAAATCAAAGTACCTTTATTCAGGACACTGTCCATCTGTGGGTGGCTACAGGAAGGAAGAAATTAACACACCTCTGCTCGAGTCTGTCCATTCCTGGAGATATTTGCAAGACTTGTGACCTTTTACTTTACTTTCTCACCTCTTCCCTTCCTCTCTGTTCTATAAAAGAACCTGGCCTCCAGACCCAGATAAGATAGTTATTTTGAGACATTAGTCTGCCATCTTCTTGGTCAGCCAGTTTTCTGAAGAAAGCTGTTATTCCTTACCTCAACATTTCATTTCCGATTTATTGGCCTGCCGGGTGGCCAGTAGGGCAAGCTTGGACCCAGTAACACTTAGGCCAAAGTCATTGCTGCCCTTTCCTCCATCTCTGTAGTTAATCCAGCAATTCTCCAATTTGCGTGTTTTGATCACTGCTCCAAACTCCCTCCTCCCATCTGAGTCCCTGTGGAGTATAAACCTCAGCACCTGATACTCCAGACTCTACTTGCCTACTCTATGGTGAGCTCAGGGTTCTGACTCCCAGGGGTCTTTCCAGGACACTGCACAGGCATTCCCCACCCCATTCCTATATTGACACTACTGCTTCCTGCCCAGACCTCGCACAGAACAGATGGGCTGTCACTGCTTCCTGTCTGTTTTCCCAACAAGATTCAGGCAGGGATATCCCAAGAAATGTTCTGAAGAATTTAAGAAATGCTGTGATGTGGGAATTCACATTTGAGAGATGAGACTTGAAATAGAGAATACCTAGCATCAGCCCCATCTTCAGGGTCAGTGAGGAAGTTATCTCCCTGTATAAATGTCAATCCAAAGCCATGAAAATTTTGCAGAAGGCAATAGAAGATGCACTGGCCATTTGGATATCTTCTTAGGGACCTAAATAAGATGTCATCTGAAGTCATTGGAAACAAACTGAGACATGGGGCTATGTGAACCATCATTTTCCACCTTCCTTCCCTCTCAGCCACATTTTAATGCTTCCTCCTTCAAGGTCACTGCCTCATCTTTCTTTTGCAAGGTATTTACCAATGAAGGATGAAGAAGGGCTGATGTATGGCATGGAAAGGTATATATCTGGTAGCTGGATGGGCTATAGATTTCCTTCCTGTCATGTTGGTGCCCACCCCCTACCATCGAGGTGATTTGTTAGACCTGGGTTTTTTTCTGGGTGAAGGGGAAATAGGTAGAAAGTGTTGTCATCAAACTGCAGGTCACTATGGCTCGGGAGTTGGTGATGGACAGGGAGGCCTGGCGTGCTGCGGTTCATGGGGTCACAAAGAGTCAGACATGACTGAGTGACTGAATTGAACTGATGGCTTCTCTAGTTACCTTGCTTGGCAATGAAAAACGGGATTGTTATCTAGCAATGGCATGCCACCCCTCCTCTAGGCTCTAAAATATTAAACATATATGCTCACATGTACACAGACATAAATAAAAAGCATCCATTGCTCATCTAGGCCACAGACATTGCCAATATATAATCAGCCATGAGATTTTTTTTTTCTGGGTGATATTTCCTTCCTTACAAACATTACCCATATATTACTTCAATGACAGCAGAATTCACATTACAAGTGCTTTTATTTTCTGTAACAGTTACCCAAAGAAGTTTCCTGCCTTGCTGAGTGGCGGCTTTGCATGCGCGGATGTAAGGCCACGGCTGATTCTCTGTTATGACATCTTTCTTCCCTGATGAGGAAAGACAGGGTATTTCTCTGGTTTCTCTGTCACTGGTGAGTTTTCCTCCCTCTTCCTCCATGAAGATATATGTCATAACAGAGATCAGCAGCCAGGTAATTTCTCTTTCTCCATGCAGAAGATATAAACATTGCCAATTGCTGACAAGAGGCTGGTACAGAGAGGGCAGAAGATTCTACTTGCCACCTGCCACTTGGAAAATGGAGAGCTTGGAGAAGCGCCCGGTCCACTCAAGCAGCCTTGGTTCCCTGGAGTACCTTCCTCATTCCTGTGGGTGGCAGCTGTCCCCAGGCTGCTGTACTGACCGCTCAACTCCTCTCAGACTCATTTCCTCTAACAGAGCTCTTGCCTCTGATCTATCACCTCGTCCATCCGACTTCTTGCTGATTGTCGGTGCCTTCCTTCTGTACCTCTCCCCATCTTTAACCCCTGTCTCTGACAAAAGGGTCTCTTTCCTCCTTTTCACGTCAAGCCTTGCTCTTGTGTTCCTTTTTTTCCCACATTTTAAAAAAGAATATCATTGAAATGTATTTAATTTATAATGTGTTAATTTCTGCTGTATAGAAGATTGATTTAGTTATATACATATATGTTCTTTGTCATATTCTTTTCCATTATAATTTATCACAGGGTATTTAATATAGTTTCCCGTGCTATACATTAGGGCCTTGTTGTTTTTCTATCTTATATAGAATAGTTTTCATCAGCTAATTCCAAAGTTCCAGCCTCTCCTCCCATCCCGCCCCTCTCCCTCTTGGCAACCACGTTTGTTTTCTATGTCTACGAGTCTGTTTCTGTTTGGTAGATACGTTCATATGTGTTGTATATTAGATTTCACATATAAGTGACATCGTGTGGTATTTGTCTTTCTCCTTCTGACTTGCTTAGTATGATAATCTCTAGGTCCACTTTTGTTGCTGCAAATGGCACTATTTCATTCTTTTTAATGACTGAATAATATTCCATTGTGGACTTCCCTGGTGGCTCAGTGGTAAAGAATCTGCCTACCAAGACAGGAGACATGGATTTGATCCTTGATCTGGAAAGATGCCCTGGAGAAGGAAATGACAACCTACTCCAGTATTCTTGCCTGAGAAATCCCATCCACAGAGAAGCCTGGTGGACTATAGTACAAGGGGCTGCAAAGAGTCAGACTTGACTTAGCAACTGAATGACAACAACAGCAAACATTCCATTGCATATACGCACCACACCTTCTGCGCCCATTCATCTGTCAGTGGACATCAGATTGCTTCCATGCCTTGTCTCTTGTGAATAGTGCTCTTCATCAGGATACATGTTCTTTTCAGATTATAGTTTTGTCTGGGTATATGGCCTGTAGCGGGATTGCTGGATCGTATTTGCCCTTGGATTCTTGATCTAGTTCTCTTCATCCATTTTAGTACCTTATTTCATTCTGTTCAACCCATTCTCTCCAGCTTATATAACCTCTCCCACTTGGTCATCCCGCTGTTCTAAGTGGCAATCCCAATGGACCACGTCCCGTTAAGGCGTCGCCCTCCTCCTTTCTCAATGGTCAGTCAGGGCTCACTTATTTCTTTTACTCATCATCTCGCTTTACGTCCCAATTCACATGCTATCGACACCCTTTTCTTCAAGTTCTCTCATTGACTTCGAAGAAAATTACCTTCTCCTGTTCTTTGCTTGTTTCACTGACTACTCTTTCTCTTTCTGCCCCTTAAGTTCAGGTTTTGTGCCAACTGAGGTTACGTTCACTTGAAAGTAACATCATAACCATTGAACAGTGACTTAAACGAGGAGTAAGAGACATCTGCAGGTGACTAGAGACTGACATCTCTTTGCTCGTCAGTGGTGCCATGTTAGACCCTGAGTGGGCTGGCTTTCATTCCCATGCTTATCACCTCATTCTTGAAAGACCACTGCCATCTAAGGCTTCATGTCCTCATGTGTGTGCATACTAAGTCACTTCAATTGTGTCTGACTCTTTGCAACCTTATGGACCTTGGCCTGCCAAGCTCCTCTGTCCGCGGGATTCTCCAGGCAAAAATCCTGGAGTGGGTTGCCGTGCCCTCCTCCAGGGGATCTTCCTTAACCCAAGGATCCACCCCACATCTCCTGCATCTCTGGCATTGTCAGGTGGGTTCTTTATCACTGGTGCCCGCTGGAAAGTCCTCGTGTCTTCACACCAGCATTCAAAGCAGGGAAGATGTACAAGTGCAAAAACCAGCTTGTTTTCTTATCTTTCTTGATGCTAAAGCTGAAGCTCCAATACTTTGGCCACCTCATGCAAAGAGTTGACTCACTGGAAAAGACTCTGATGCTAGGAGGGATTGGGGGCAGGAGGAGAAGGGAATGACAGAGAATGAGGTGGCTGGATGGCATCACTGACTCGATGGAGGTGAGTTTGAGTGAACTCCAGGAGTTGGTGATGGACAGGGAGGCCTGGCGTGCTGTGATTCAGGGGGAGTAATATAATAGCCATTTTTCCCCCTAAACTTATATTTGTATCCCAGTGCTGACTGGGGCTGGGAAAAGAGTGAGTCATTTCAGAGATCACAGAGTCACCATTTGTAGTGGGTTGAATTGTGTCCCTCAGAAATATCTGTCCAAGTCCTAACCTCCCATGCCTATGAACGGGAACTTATTTAGACAAGGTGTCTTTGCAGCTATAATTAAACTAACCATCTCAAGACAAAACCACCCGGAATTTTGAGTGGACCCTAAAGTGAATGACTGGTGTCCTTAGAGTGACATAGCTAAGCCAAGGATTACCCAGAGCTCCCAGAAGCTGGAGGAGGTGAGAGAAGAACCTCCCCTTAAGCCTTTGGAGAGAGGGCAAACTTGCCAACACTTTGATTTTGGATTTCTGTTCTCCAGCACGGAGAGAATAAATTCCCATTGTTTTAAGCCACATAGTTTGTGACAATTTGTAATTGTCATTACAAATGACAGTTTGTAGGAAACTAGGAAACTAACATGACATTCTAGTAACTGAACCTCACATTGAAGCTCTGTGAGCAAAGAAGACAAAAGAGATGAGCAGTGGCTGGAGGGCGGATGAGAAATAGAAATCTACTCTGTCTTCGGCTGTTCTGTTTCATGATATACTTCTCCAGATCGATTTCATCCACTCCTATAACCTCAGCTCTCACCTTTGAGCCAGAGACCCTCCAATCTCCGTCTCCATCATCCACTACTCACCTGAGCTCCGGTCCCACTTTGTGTATGACTGTTGTTGTTTAGCTGCTAAGTCATGTCTGACTCTTTGTAACCTCATGGACTGTGGCACCCAGGCTCCCCTGTCTTTCACTGTCTCCCAGAGTTTGCGCAAATTCATATCCACTGAGTCGGTGATGCTTTCTAACCATCTCATCCCTTGCTGCCCTCTTCTCTTTTTGCCTTCAATCTTTCCCAGCACAGGGTCTTTTCCAATGAGTTGGCTCTTTGCATTAGGTGGCCAGGGTATTGGAACTTCACCTTCAGCATCGGTCCTTATTTATCATTGACTACACATAAATATCTTGCAGACTCTGCATGTCTTGAGCCAAATCCATCTATCTTCCTGGTTCTGTTTCTGTCTCATTGACCCCATTCCCTGACCACATACTAGTGCTTCAGCTTCCTCTTACCTGGTGGAAGCACTCTTGGAATCTTGTCTTAAAACTGCATGATCCTTCCCATTTCTACTTTCTGAATCTTTTGTGGGTTTCTTCTTCTTCCATATCTTTTCGCTCTAGGGTATAGTTTAAGCCTGTGGGTTCAGTGCCTGCCTTATTTAATGTCAGTCAATGGGCAACGGATGTCATCAGGACAATAGCTTAATAAGCAGTATTTTAGCAACTATCAAATCTTCGGATGTTTAACACTGTTAGTTATTCCAATCTGAAGCAAAGATTTCTCACTTTTCTTCTTTCAAGCTTCAGAGTCCATTTAGTGACAAAGACTCCTAAGTGTACAAAGCATGTTGCTAAAACATCTAACAATCTGTTATGATTTACAACTACTTAGTGTGAATGGGGATTTTTTGCTACTGTGTGGGGTCAGGATGGAGGTAAACAACGATTGATTCATAATCCTTACTTTCACATTTTTGGTCTTTCAAAATAACCTCATTGTTAACATTGGCTGGCCTCCTGTTATAGGACATATACCATAAATACTAACTTACAACAATCCCACATCATCAGTTGGATAATTGGGGTCAGGTCTAAGTTTTTATGTGAAGAATACCAGTTGGCTGCTTAGAAAGGATAATACCATTGCCTTGTGAGAGAAGTCCTTTAAACTTTGAGACCTCATTTCCCGGTAATTTCTCATATACCCAGAACTGGGCTTTTGTGGATAGTACTGCATTTTCCCTTCAAATCTGTGTTTTCCATGCCTGTGCCTTGGCTGTTGCATAGGCGTGGAACACGCAACCCTCCGCAGCCCTCCTTAGACCTCAGGACTCAACATTTGTGTTTATCCCTGGTCAGCTGTGACCTGCGGTGGGGACAGCAACACAGGCAGCAGCAGTCCTGGGAGCTGTGGCATGTTGGCCTAAGTCCTCTTGGAAGATGTAGCCATTAGCTCTACCATAGAGCCTGCAGCCCTACCACAGAGCTGCTGGGTGGTTGATCCACAAACTGGAGGACAATCACACCAAAGAGGTTTTCACACCATTGGGACTGTTCTAGGCCCCACACCAGACTTGCCAATGTGTTTTGTTGTTGAGTCGCTCAGTCGTGTCTGACTCTTTGTGATCCCATGGAGTGCAGCACACCAGGCTTCCCTGTCCTTCACCATCTCCTGGAGCTTGTTCAAACTCATGTCCATCTCATCCTCTGTCATCCCCTTCTCCTCCTGCCCTCAATCTTCCCCAGCAACAGGGTCTTTTCTAATGAGCTGGCTCTTCTCATCAGGTGGCCAAAGTATTGGAGCTTCAGTTTCAGCATCAGTACTTCTAATGAATATTTAGGATTGATTTCCTTGGTTTTCAAGGAATTCTCAAGAGTCTTCTCCGTCAAACTTGGAGATCCAGCAAAGGGACTGGGAATCCCCAGGGAACTTAACTTTGAAGGTCAGCAGGATTTGATTACAGAACTTTCACAGGACTGGGGAAAACAGAGGCTCTTGAAGGACTCAAACAAAACCTTGTGTGCACCAGGAGCCAGGGGAAAGGAGAAGTGACCCCCACAAGAGAGTGAGTCAATGTGGTTTTATCACTTTGTTATTACTTGCATAGTTGCTTCTACTTGTTAAGCTCACTCCCATAAGATAAAGGCCATGTTGATTTATTCACAATTATCATTTATTTACCCATTCATCATTTACAAATATAGATGGAGCCCTTACTATAACAAAACAATAATAATAAAATGCAGGAGCTTACAGTTTGTGGGAGATGTAAACATAGTTAAGCAAATATGATATTGCACTATTATGTTAACAGAGTTTGAGAAATGGAGCCCTTTGGGGTCATGGTAAGGAGAACAGGATTGGGGAGGCACCGGAAAGCCTGACATGGACTTGGGAGTGAGAGAGGGGTCCTGGAAGGAGTGATCTAAAGGAGATGTGAAGGCCAGTAAAAAGCCATATGTGATTCCTCTCTATGTGCCCTAGCATCTATCATGTGTTTGATAGATTGTTGTTGCTGTTTAGTTGCTAAATCATGTCTGACTCTTTGCAACTCCATGGACTGTAGCCACCAGGCCCCTCTGTCCATGGAATTTCCCAGGCAAGAATACTGGAGTGGGTTGCCACTTGCCCCTCCAGAGGATCTTCTCTACATAGGGCTCGAACCCACGTCTCTTGCTTCTCCTGGATTGGCAGGTGAATTCTTTACCACTGAGCTACCTGGGAAGCACCATTTGATAGATACTAAATGGTTATTACATACACAAATGTGTGGATGGATGAGCGGATGGTTGTTCAATCACTACGTAAATGGAAGGATAGATGGATGGGCGGATAGACGAATGAGTGGATGGATGGATAGATGGATGGGTGGTTGGGTAGATGGGTGGGTTCATAGGTGAGTGGGTGGATGGATGGATGAATGGGTAGATAAACACATGTCTAGACTTGACAATATTTCCATTGGAAGAGATTTCCATTTGGAAAATATTTTCTAGCTGATATACAAATCCTTAAAACTTTACATATTAAATATTTTCCATATTAATTTGGATGATGTTTTAATAAAGAAAGAAAACCCCACTTACCCCATCACCACATTTTGAGCCCTGAGTACTGGGCTGGTTGCTAAGATCCCCAGGGAGCTGATCTTTGAGCAGTATGATAACAGCACAGAATTGCAGACACTGTGGTTACAGGGACTCATGGGAGAGAAACAGGGCCTCTGACTCCTGCAGCCAGACCTACTCCCCAGTCCAGAGCGGCTTGGCATGGTTTCTCCTCTTTCAGGGCTCATCATGGTGCTATTTAGTTGAGCATCCATCTCCCGCTATGGAAGTTAAGCTCCATGAGGGCAAGCACCATGTCTGACTTTTCTCAGCATTTTTATTCCCCAGCACCCATTGCAGTTTCTGACAGGGCACAGGATTTCAGCAAGTACCCCAAGATTAGTTGAACAAATAAGACCAGCAGAAGCTTCCCAGAGATGAACTGTGTTCTGGAAGACGAAGGAAGGTTGTGTGGGTTGGAAAGGTCAGAAAGGATGTCCTGGCAGAAGCAGATGCAAAAAGTTCAGGGGTTCAGGATGGAGGGGACACATGTAGACCTGTGGCTCCATTCACATGGATGTATGGCAGAAACCATCAGAATATTGTAACTATCCTCCACTTAAAATTAATTAGCTAATGTAAAAGGTTCAGGGGGACAGTGCAGGCCATTTGGTCAGTCGGGGCACAGAGGGAGAAGCGGGCGATGTGGGGGAACAGGGTGGGCCCCTGGAGGCTGGGCTGGGAGCTTGGTGCAAGAGCAGCCTTTCCAACAGGGAAGTGATGGCCTGTGTTTGTGCCTTTCCAGGGGTCCTCCTGGCATGGAGTGGAAGAGAGATGGGCCAGGTTCTCATGGGTTATCACAGAGAAACAGACTCTCCATCGGAGCAGAAGGGGCGGTCCTTGCTGTGAGATTCTTGAGCAAAGTCTCAATAAATCTGGGCCCCTCTGCTGTCCCAGCTGTGAGTTCAGAGCCTGCCTAGACCCCTCTGAGGTCCCAGCCACTTCAAACCTGCTGGGACCTCAGCGTGAAAACCAGTTCTCTGTATGGCGAACCCACTAACATCCCCCTCAAGCATGGCCCTTGTGGATAATGGTCCTTTTAAAGCCACTCAGTGCTGTACTGACAGCAATTAAATTAGCCATCAGTGCGGGCAATCAGTGGCTATGGGGCTGTTAGAGGTAATAAAAGGTGATGCTCTTGAACCCCAGTCAGTTATTCCCAACAAAGCGAGGGGAGGGAACGGTGGCTCCTGGTTGGAAAGTCTGTGTGGAGGCCTGCTTCCAAGGCACAGGTTCAAACCTCATCTCCTGGCTGTCCTTTCTAGTTGGGACAGACACTGTGGCTGACGTGCCCCTGGGGATGCCGATCTGGGGAGGGATGCTGAAGGCTTAGCAACTTTGGGAGTACTGGGGTAGAATCAGGGCTCACGGGCAGTGCTGGGGGCCAGACAGAATCCCTCAAAATAGGGAAATCTACCGGGATGGAAACTTCTACTTGGCTCCTGGCTTGCTATGAAACTCAGGGCAAGGGCAGTCACACTCTGACCTCAGACTCCTCATCCCCTCCCCATAAACATGCTGGAAAACTGGGCCTCTAGAACCCTTTGATCATTTTGAGATGATTTGTGCTGCACACTGGGGACTTTCCTGTTGGCTCAGCAGTCAAGAATCCGTCTGCCAATGCAGAAGATGCAGAAGACCCGGTTTTGATCCCTGGGTCGGGAAGATCCCTCAGAGAAGGAGGTGGCACCCCATTCCAGTATTGTTGTCTAGGAAATCCCAAGGACTGAGGAGCCTGGTGGGCTACAGTCCATGGGGTCACAGAGTCACACACCATTCAGCAACTAAACAACAGCAAATGCTCCGCACCTAGCTGAGTGGAGGTTCAAGAAGTGTTCTTTTCCTTCCCATGATGAGGGGCAGAGCCGGGCTGTGACAATGACTTTGCCTCTATCCCCTTGCACTGGTTCTAGGTCAGGGGCCTGGACCCCCCTCCACCATGGTTCTAGGGAATCATCCACCTATTCTGTATGTCAAGGCAAGCAGCAGGCGGAAGGGAAAAAGCAACAGCTGGGGAGCTGGAAGCCTTAGCTCTGTTTCTTGAGTCTGTTTCTGTGTGTGTGGTTGGATGAGCAAGAGGACTTCTCTGACCTTGTCTCCTATGAAAGGGCTTGCAGTGAGAATTAAATAAGACCCATATATTCAGTCCTGCTTTAAAGCCTGTTGCAATTGAGCTAGTTGTAACCAACAATGGAACCCAGCTTGGATTTCTTGTTTGTATACACGTGTATTCAGCCTTGAGCACTAGGGGAAACAGAAAAGATTCAGGACCAGGACAGGTGGAGCCACATAGGAACACACACCACACATGCTCGCCCCTCTAGCATCCTTCGGCTCCCTCAGCTCCCCGTGTGCATAGAGTCACGTCCATCCATAGCCAACTTTTCCACCAACTCCAAATAACCAGCGCCCCCACTGCTCCCAGTAACTCAGAAAGCAATTCCCTTCCAATGCCCACATGCACAGGCAAACTTCAAGGTCATTTCTTTAAAAAAAAAAAAATACCATATTTTATTGTAGTATTCATGCATTTCTTAAAGCTGTGTATAAAGCTGTGCTATGATTTTTTAAAATTCTTATCTATTAAAAAATAAAGGTGAGACAAGGTTGCAAAGAGTTGGATGGAACTGAGTGACTGAACTGAACTCTATGTGGAATCTTAAAAATAAAAGATACAAATGAACTTTTATATGAAACAGAAATAGACCCCCAGACATAGAAAGCAAACCAAAGGGGAAAGTTGGGGAAGGATAAATTAGGAGTTTGGGGTTAACATAAACAAACTACAGTACATAACACAGATAACCAAAAAGACCCACTATATTGCACAAGGAGCTATAGTCAATATCTTGTAATAACCTATAAGGGAAAAGAATCTGAAAAAGAACATAAGTATATATATAACTGAATCACTGCACTATACACCTGAAATTAACAAAACGTTGTAAATCAACTATACTTCAATAAAAACTAAAATAAAGTAAAGGTAAGATTCACATAATATACAGATACAAGTGTGTGACTCTTTGTGACCCCATAAACTGTAGCCCCCAGGCTCCTCTGTCCAGGGAATTATCCAGACAAGAATACTGGAGTGGGTTGCCATTCCCTTCTTCAGGGAATCTTCCCAACCCAGGGATCAAACCTAGGTCTCCTGCATTGCAGGCAGATTCTTTACTGTCTGAACCACCAAGGAAGCCCAATGTAAACTTAACTACTTTTAAATGTAAACTTCTGTGGCATTTAGTACCTTCATGATGTTGTTGCAACCATTACCTATATTAAGTTCCAAAACATTTTAATCACCCCCCAAAACCTCATCATCTTATTTTCTTATTATGTGTTATTGACAACATTTGGGGATATGCAGCCTTAACCTTGTTTTCTCCACAAGTCCTGTAGTTTTTATTGTGTCATTTTTCAAAGCAGATGGCTTTGTAGCAGATCTTACTCTACATAAGACTGTATCTTCATATTTGGTGACACTGACTGTATTGGTCTATTAGTCTGCATTTTCAAGACTAACAAAATCAAGAAGAGATAGAAATAGACATAGATATATTAAATATAGATGGATTCTACTGATACAGTAAATATAATCAATAAAGATTATATAGAATGGAATGTTACTCAGCCAAAAAAAGAATTAAATATTTCCATTTGCAGCAACATGTATGGACGTAAAGATGATCGTAATGAGTGAAATAGATCAGACAGAAAAAGAAATATTATATGCTATCACTTTTATGTGGGATCTGACAAATAATACAAGTGAGTTTATTCAGAAAACATACTCATAGAAAACAAACATGTGGAAAGTTGGGATTTCAGGAGGGATAAATTAGGAGTATGTTATTAACAGATACATGCTGTGCTGTGCTTAGTCGCTCAGTCATGTCCAGCTCTTTGAGAGTTCATAGACTGTAGCCTGCCAGGCTTCTCTGTCCATGGGGATTCTCCAAGCAAGAATACTGGAATGGGGTTGCCATGCCCTCCTCCAGGGGATCTTCCTAACTCAGGGATTGAACCCAGGTCTCCCGTATTATTGCAGGCAGATTCTTTACCATCTGAGCCACCAGGAAAGCCCAAAAAGATGCATGCTCAGTTCAGTTCAGTTCAGTTCAGTCCCTCAGTTGCGTCCGACTCTCCGCGACCCCATGAATCACAGCACACCAGGCCTCCCTGTCCATCACCAACTCCCGGAGTTCACTCAAACTCATGTCCACAGTCGGTGATGCCATCCAGCCATCTCATTCTCCGTCGTCCCCTTCTCCTCCCGCCCCCAACCCTTCCCAGCATCAGAGTCTTTTCCAGTGAGTCAACTCGTTGCATGAGGTGGCCAAAGTATTGCAGTTTCAGCTTTAGCATCAGTCCTTCCAATGAACACCCAGGATCGATCTCCCTTAGAATGGACTGGTTGGATCTCCTTGCGGTACAAGGGACTCTCAAGAGTCTTCTCCAACACCACAGTTCAAAAGCATCAATTCTTCGGCGATCAGCTTTCTTCATAGTCATGCTACTGCACGTAAAATAGGTAAATGATAAGGATTCTCTGTATATAACAGAGAACTATATTGAATACCTTGTAATATCTATAATGGAAAAGAATTTAAAACGAACTCTACATACATATATATATACACACACATGTATATGTACATAACTGAATCATTTTGCTATTAAACCAGAAACTAGCAAAATATTTAAATCAATAATCCTTCAGTAAGACGTATTATAATTTATTATATTATTAATTATGCAAACTATTATATATGTATATTACATATTTCCATATTTCACCTGTGAAGACAGCCGATGGCAGAGTTTGGACATCTCAGCACACATAACTGCATGAGCCAATTCCTTAGAGTAGGTAGATAGATGTGGAAACATTGAATATACATATGTAATAGTTTATGGAATTAATATAACAATAAATCATAATCTTTCTTATTGAAGGATAACTGATTTAAATATTTGCAGTCCTTTGCAGTCCAAGGGACTCTCAGGCATCTTCTCCAACACCACAGTCTGAAAGCATCAGTTCTTCAGTGCTCAGCTTTTTTTATGGTCCAAATCTAGCATCCATACATGACTACTGGAAAAACCATAGCTTTGACTAGACGGACCCTTGTTGGCAAAGTGATGTCTTTGCTTTTTAATATGCTCTCTAGGTTTTTCATAGCTTTTCTTCCAAGGAGTAAGTGTCCTTTAATTCCATGGCTGCAGTCACTGTCCACAGTGAATTTGGAGCCCAAGAAAATAAAGTCTGTCACTGTTTGCACTTTTTCCTCGTCTATTTGCTATGAAATGATGGGACTGGATGTCATGATCTTATTTTTTTGAATGGTGAGTTTTAAGCCAGCTTTTCAGTCTCCTCTTTCACCTTCATCAAGAGGCTCTTTAGTCCCTCTTCGCTTTCTACCATTATGTCATCTACATATCTGAGGTTATTGATATTTCTCCCAGAAATCTTGTTTCCAGCTTGTGCTTCATCCAGTCTGGCATTTCTCACGATTTACTCTGCATGTAAGTTAAATAAGCAGGGTGACAATATACATACCCCTTTTCCAATTTTGAACCAGTTCACTGTTTCATGTCTGGTTCTAACTGTTGTTTCTTGACCTGCATACAGGTTTCTCAGGAGGCAGATAAGGTGGTCTGGTATTTCTATCTCTTTCAGAATTTTCCACAGTTTGTCTTTGATCCACACAGTCAAAGGCTTTGGCATAGTCAGTGAAACAGAATGTGCTCTGGATGTGCCCTGGAAACACTAAGTAACTTTCTGCTTAGTTATAACAGTAACAGGTTTACAATAAACACTTAAGGAATGACGTGCCCTCATGGTGAACTGTCTTGCGGTTACTTTGTATGGTCCTTCAAACTTTTACATTCCAGTGGCCAACCATGTTGAAATATAAGTATATTCCCAACTTTCATCACCTGGAATAATTTATTCTGTCCAAAGTAGAAAAAAACTCATTTCAAAGTGATCTGGCCTCACCCCAAGCTGAGTGTGACCATGGTATTTATAAAAGAACTAGAATTATTAGTAGGAGGAAAGTTTAACTGGTTGATTGAATTCATATCCTAGTTTGGGCAGAAAATTAGCATTGCTTCCTTTCCACCACTTGGAGGTAATAGGTTAGATGATAATAATGGTAGTAATATTATCATTAATAATGATTACTGTAGGTCAGGGATTATTCTAAGTTCTTTATATATGTCAACTTGTTTGATTCTTGTCACGAGTGATATCTTTTATTACGGGCACTTTACAGGACAGGAAACTTGCCTAAAATCACACAAGTGATAGGCGAGAAAGCCAGTCTCTAAACCAGGTGGAGTGTATATTCTGAATCACCATGCTTTACTGCCTCATTGAAGATCTTATACCACACACGCACACACACACACATGCACGCACACACATGCACACACACACACACACATGCACGCACACACATGCATACACACACACACGCACACACGCTATATACTTGCCTCATGGTATCCTCTTCTGAGCTCTGGAAGCATCCTGGCTGCATTTGGCTCCTTCTGCAGCACAGGCAGAAAGGCACGATGGTGGCACTCCGGGCTTCCCTCTTGACTCAGTCACGGCTCATGCGTGCGACCTTGAGTGAGTTATCTATCACCTCCGAGTCTTAGCTTTCCCATGTGTAAAATAAGGATAATAATGTTGCTGTGAGGGTGTATAAAATTAAACGTGGGCACTGCACGTAGCAAGGTGTCTGGCCCACAGTCAACTCTCTATAGGAGATAGTAGTTACTATGATGTATTACTGTTGTTTCAATTTTCACTCGGTGTACTGTCAAAGTCTTACGCCAGTCTCTGCCCTCGGACCTAGGATAGGACCTAGCCTCTTGCAAGCAGTTAATTAAAGGTTTGTTGGATGGAATATCTTTGGGTGAACTCAACAAATCTTTCCATGCCTCATTCAAGGCAGATGACCATCCTTTTCAAACGGCAAGCTTAGGTTGGTCAGTTCCTTTATAAATGAATGTTAACAACTGTTGAAAATATGTGTTCAATATATTTTTTTGTGCTGCCAGTTCTTAGTCATCTTTTAATTAAAAGTACTTTTTATTGAATGTTAAACTGTCAAGATTGTCTTTGTGTGAAGTGTGGGGGAGGTTGCCATGGAGAGGTTCATGTTGCTATGTGACTCTTGTGTCAGCCCCGGAATCAAAATGGTAATGGTCATGTCAATTCTGATAAAAAAAGGATACCCAACAGCTTCATTAGAAAGGGGGAACTTTTATTTCTTCCTTTCTTGTCATTGTGCCAAGAATAACAGAAGGGGAAATATTGGATTTTGTAAAGAGACAGACAATGGGGCCAGCTGCCTGCACTGTTGATGGCGAGAAAGTTCATACCAATTTGCTGGAGGAGTCATGATGGCCCCCTTTTCCCGGATTGGCTGCTCCGTGGGAGGGCTCTGTCTGTCTTCATTTCTTTCTTTGGTCCTCTCTTGTTTTTTTCTCCTTCTCTTTCTCCTTTTTCCCTTCTTTCCTCCTTCCCTCCCTTCTTTCCTTCCTGTGGAATTTGTTTTTTCTGGGCTTTGACCCAACATCTCCGGTGGGTTTAGGAACCACTACCTTCAACCCTCCCTGTTGGATTCACCCTGCCATGCCAGGTCCCAGGTCTTATTCGGGTCCTGCAGATTACAAACAAGGGCAGGCTCACCTTGAGCGCTCCCAACCGGCTCAGCTCTGGACAGAGCAAGGCCATTGCCCCGGAACTTGAACGTCCACTTTGTATTTGCAGACAGAGGGACAGAGCCATCATTGTGTTCCAGAGGGCTTTGCTCTAGCCTAGACTCTGAGCGTCCTTGTCAGTGCCCCTCGGCATATGATCTTCCCTTCTCCGGGAATACCTTTTCTCCTCCTTGCCACCTAGCCTATTGTTTCCTGATTTCGTTTTTAATTAATTTTGCAGACTGGCCTAATGGTCAAGTGTATAGACCCTGGAGACAGAACACTTGCACTGCCACATACCTGCTGAGTGACTTGTGTGCGTTGACGACTCCTCTGTGCATGGATGTTCTGAGCCCCTGTCGGGGAAGGGAAGGTTGCTGTCTCCTCTCTGTACTGCCTGGGCCAGCAGGCTCTCTTGAATTCACTATACCTTTTTGCCAGGGTTTGTTATTACCATGTGTCAAGGGCTCAGAGTTTTAGTAGCGAGGGAACAGAGACCAGGTCAGAGGGTCAACTGGCATTCCGTGTGGGAAGGCATTATTTGTCCCAACACTAACATTTAATGAGGCTGCATCTGAAAGGTTTTTCTCTCTTCTAAAGAGGGGTTTGCTCTTAGTTAATATCTCTGACTGTCAGAGTCCCCTGGTCTGTTTGGCTGGATATTGCTGTTTAGTTGGTCGTGTCTGACTCTTTGCAACCCCATGGACTGTAGCCCGCCAGGCTCCTCTGTCCATGGGATTTCCCAGGCAAGAATACTGGATTGGATTGCTATTTCCTTCTCTAGGAATCTTCCTGATCTAGGGATTGAACATGCATTTCCTGAATTACAGGAGGATTCTCAGCCGTCTGAGCCACCAGGGAAGCCCATCTGGCTGGATGTGATCATTTGTTTTTTGAAATGATTTGGGATCCTTTCACTGAACCACTGAAATGGTTCAGTCTTGGCTACCTGAATGATTATCTAATGAAGTAACCCTTTGCTAAGGTCCTGTGACATGTCCAGCACACATGTAGATCCTACAAGCTACACGATGAATTTAAAAATGGAAGCTAGGTATTTTGGATACCTTTCCTGCTTGGGTCCAGCAGGAAAGATGTTAGGGGTCAAATTCTGTCCACCATAAAGATGTCAATGTCTTAATTTCTCATACCTGCAAACATGGTCTTAGTTGGAAATGAGGTCTTTGCTGATGATCAAGGAGAAACTCCTATACTTTGGCCACCTCATGCGAAGAGTTTACTCACTGGAAAAGACTCTGATGCTGGGAGGGATTGGGGGCAGGAGGAGAAGGGGACGACAGTGAATGAGATGGATGGATGGCATCACTGACTCGATGGAGGTGAGTTTGAGTGAATTCTGGGAGTTGGTGATGGACAGGGAGGCCTGGCGTGCTGTGATTCATGGGGTTGCAAAGAGTCAGACGACTGAGCGACTGAACTGAACTGAAGTTATAATGAGGTCTTGAGGATGGGTCCTACTCCAATATGACTCTGTTCTTACAAAAGTCTGGACACAGTGATAGACACAGACGTGGAGACAACGCCACATGAAGAAGGCGGAGACTAGGTGATGCATCAACCATCCCAGGAACCGCGATGACTGCCAGCAACAACGGAAACCAGAGAAGAGAGCTGGAGTAGGTTTCCCTCACAGCCCTCAGAAGGACCCAGCCCAGCTGACCCCTGGATCTCAGACTTCCTGACTCCACAACTGGGACAAATCTCTGCTGTCTGAACCTCTCAGTTCGCACTACTTGCTTACAGCAACTAAGAAATAATAAATAAGACCTCACACAGGCCCAGAAAACCCTCATGTGAGGTGGCAGGTATTAAATACCATGTGGGGTTAAGTGTTCCAAGAGCACACAAGAGGACAGAAGGGACCTAGGAAGGCTTCCTGGAGGCAGCGGCACTGTGCTGGGCTTCAGAAGATGAGTCTGACTGAGATCTGTAGAAAAGAGCGCGAAATATGGAGCGCAGCAGGAAATGTTAAGGGATAAGGATGTGGGTGACAGGCGGTTTCAGAAGCCTGGTTTATCTGATGGAATTCCCATCTTCTGAAGTTACCTGTTGAATTAGGTGACAGTGTCGCATCCAAAAAGAAACTTGATACAGCTAACTCAATAAAGCTAACTCAGTCCTCTCCTGGGGCACTTGGACTTGGAAAAGCATCCAGTTCAACAGAGAGGTGAGAATGTGCGCAAGCAATCCAGGGCTGGAATGCAGGGAACTGTCCATGCACCTGGAAATTTCGCCTCGGGTGAGATTGCTGGAAATTAGCGCGGACAAGGAGCCAGGTTCCTCAGTGGGGCGTTTCATCGGCACACGGTGGCCAGTGACAACAGCGTCCCAGGCCATCAACTCCAGGACACGGGCTCCTGAAAAGATCTCCGGACCCCTGCTTGTTTGGAGTGGTTGCTAAATCATCGCATCCTGGGTCAATGGCTTCTCATCAAACACTAAAACCAGAGTGAATATTGCTGCATTGGTTGTGACCAGCGGATAACATTAATATACCAAGTTGACAGCAGGAACACTGTCTGGGGGACATGCAAACTCTCTGCATGGTCTTCCCAGCTTCTCTCTAAGTGAATCTGTTCTGGGACTTTCCAGGTGGTCTAGCGGTTAAGACTTCACATTTCTACTGCAGGGTGCATGGGTTTGATCCCCGGTAGGGGGACTAACTCTGGGAGTTAGTGAGGACAGGGAAGCCTGGTGTGCTGCAGTCCATGGGGTTGCAGTTGGACATGACTGAGTGACTGAACTGAACCGAAGGGGACTCAGGTCCCACATGCCATGCTGTGTGGCCAAAAATAAATAAAAGTAAAATAAAATATGGGCTTCCCAGGTGGTTTGGAAAGTAAAGAAAATAAACTATATTACACAAGCATATATGTTAAAAAAGTAAATGAATCGGTTTTGAGATCTAAAGCTCATCAAAAGAAACCAAGGGGCACCCAGACTGCCTCCCCCTCCCCGATGTAGCCAGTTTTCCTCAGCTCTGCTCCCTCGGCCATGAGTCTGGTGATTTTTGATGGATCCTGGAAACTGTGTGTGTCCCCGAAAGCTCTATTGGTATGAATCCCCCACGTGCCCGCTGGCACCAGCTGTGTGCATGTGTTGATGGCATGTCTGTAAGTTCAACTGATGTGTTGCTGTGCATATTTGTCTGCAGCTGTGTATGTCCTGGGCCTGTGCGGTTACAGGTGTGCAGATAGGTGTTCCTGCATGTAGCGTGCATAGGGTGAGGGGTGTGCTTCGGTTTAGTGTTGTACCCCTGCTGTATGCTGGGGTGGACTTGTGTGTTGGTACTTGAAATATGTATGTTCCTTATGTCTTTATGCAGGGGTGGGTGTGTGTGTGTGTGTGTTCATAACAGGTCCTGTATATGTGTTTGGATATGTCTGTGGGGTGTCAGGGATTCATGTGTATGTGTGTGCATGCACGCATGTGTGTGCTGTATGTGTGGGCATGCATGTGTGTGAATGTGTGTGTATATGCATGTATGTGTGTGTGTGTGTGTGTATGCATGTGTGTATGTGTGTGTGTGTGCCGACTCATTTGAAAAGACCCTGATGTTGGGAAAGATTGAAGGCAGGAGAAGGGCGCAACAGAGGATGAGATAGCTGGATGGCATCACTGACTGGATGGACATGAGTCTGGGCAAACTCCGGGAGATGGTGAAGGACAGGGAAGCCTGGAGTGCCGCACTCCACGGGGTTGCAAAGAGTCAGGCAGGACTGAGCGACTGAACAGTGCGTGCGTGCATGGCTGTATGCGTGCGTGCATGGCTGTGTGTGTGTGATCACATTAGAAGGTGTCAATCTGTCTTCACCTTCGATCATGGCCTTTGGAGCATTGCTCTTTCCAGACTGTTCCAACCTTCACCCAAACCAAACACTGCAACTTCATCTCCTTCCTTTTGGCCCGCCCTAGGAGCTGCTGCATTCCTCCCCCTTCCTTTCCTGCCGATGACATCATCCAACCCCTCAATGAGGGAAGGAGGAGTTTAAAAAAAAAAACACCGGCCTCCCTGGCAACCAAAATACCTTTAAGTGTAGCATAATTACCACCGCTCTGCCCCTTTTCCCTCCCCCGCTGGGACAATTCCACAAACCCTACAACATACACTTAAATCTTCAACTTCTCAGAGACACTACACGCAGATGGGAAAGATTTGATTAAAATTACAGTGCTCTAGGTTCAACTTCACCTATTAAGAAAAAAAAAAGCAGATCGGGTGCTGGACTTTTTTTTCCCTTCCCGGGGAAATAAGTAGGCCACGGTAATTACCCAGGGCCCCGCTGCGCGCCCTCAAAGGCTGCGGCAGTATTTTCCCACTACCTGTCTTTGTGGAGATGTTGACATCAACATGAATGATAACCGTGCCAGCGCGGAGGGGGCCGCACTCTTTCTTCCCTTCTCTCTCTCTTTTCTTCCTTCCCTCCCTTTCCTCCCATCCTTCCTTTTTGAAAACAATTTTCTTTTTTCTTTTTGTTAGTTTTTTTTAAAAGTCTTCCAAAGGAGAGGGGAGGAGGATGAAAAGCCCTAGCACCCTCTGTGTGCATGTGATGAGCATCTATCTCTGCAGGCGCGGGGATGCTACCTGTATCCCAGGAGCCCTCCTCTCCATCTGGGGCTGCTACCTGAAGCAGGGTTGCTGGGCAGCCTCCCCCCACCTCAGGCTGCGGTGCCCACCTCCTCCAGGAAGCCTTCCTAGGTGCCCCTCGACCACTCCCAGGAAGTCCTCTGAACTTTCCTGTCCTTGGGGGATGGCAGGTTAGTTGTTGCTGTTCAGTCAGTCATTTGGGGCTGACTCTTTGTGACTCTCTGGACTGCAGCATGCCAGGCTCCCCTGTTCATCACTATCTCCCAGAGTTTGCTCAGATTCACATCCATTGAGTCGGTGATGCTCTCTAACCATCTCTTTCTCTGCCTTCCCCTTCTCCTCCTGCCTTCCTTATTTCCCAGCATCAGGGTCATTAGCTGTTGCAGCTACTTCAGAGCATGTCTTCCCTCTGCTCTTGTCTGAGAACTTTGGGACTTCAGGAGCTTTAGGGGACAAGCCTGTGATTTGCTCAGTTTGGAAGCCCCGTGTCATCAGCACGCCGCTAGGGCTCAGCGAACTGACTTCAGTTGGATGCAATGGTGGCATCACCCTGAGCAGTTTTAGGGCCCCACAGAAATATTTTAATATTCACTTATTTTAAAATGAGAAGAAAAAATAATGACAAATACAGTTAATAACACAATACCAACATGGACAAAACGCTTCTTAAAATGTATTTTTATGGAGGAAAGTGCCCTCAGAGGCCGAGATGCTGCTGCCTGTGAGCGTCAGATGCGGCCCCGGGGCTCAGAGGTCCTGTGGCCTGGCTGCGTGTCCTCCCCTCCTAGAGTCAGCTTCTAGAGCAGGCTTGGCTGCCAGGCAGGGCCCTCTGTCCAGGCCTCAGAAGCTTTCTGTACACTGACCCAACCTAGAGGGGTTGCCTGAGCAGATGAAGCCTGCTTCATGTCTTTGGACCTCTCAAGAGTCACTTGTTCCAATCCAGTAAGTCCCCTACATATGAACAAGTCCTATTCCGAGAGCAAGTTCATGAGTCTGATCTCCTTGTAAGTCCAACAAGGTTAGGTTAGGTACCCAACGAACACAATCACCTAAATACCGCTGCATTTATGCTTGCTTCTGGACATCCTAGGCTTGAAGTAAAGATTCCGTACTTCTGAAGACTATACCGTGCTGCAAAGTACACGCAAGCACAACACTCATAGAAAGTGCACACACATGAGTTAACTTACATGATTGGACTTGCAAATTACGGCCACATCTTTGAAAGTTTCCAACTCCAAGGTTCGTATGTAGGGGACTTCAGTTCAGTTCAGTTGCTCAGTCGTGTCTGACTGTTTGCGACCCCATGGACCACAGCACGCCAGGCCTCCCTGTCCATCACCAACTCAAGGAGTCCACCCAAACTCATGTCCATCGAGTCGGTGATGCCATCCAACCATTTCATTCTCTGTTGTCCCCTTCTCCTCCTGCCGCCAATCCCTCCCAGCATCAGAATCTTTTCCAGTGTGTCAGCTCTTTGCATGAGGTGGCCAAAGTATTGGAGCTTCAGGGGACTTATTATACTTCATCTGTCCTCTAAGGCCACCTCTGCTTGGTACTGCACTTGAAGGTCAGTATGAGGTGGGGAGTCAGAGCATGCTTATTCCAGGCCTAGGGCTGTGACTCACTGGCTGGTGATCCTGGGGGTGGCGCTCGGCTCTCTCATCTGTCCAATGGGCAGCATCGGCTCTGCCAATGTTTCTTTCCCGGTTACTCATGAATTGGTGGGGTAAGTATGGGAAGGCCCAGCTAAAGTAAGTGATAGGGCATAGTAAAGTGAAGTAAGTACCAAGTAAAGTAAGGCCCAGCTGAAGTAAGTGATAGGGCATAGTAAAGTGAAGTAAATGATAAAGTAAAGTAAGGCCCACCTAAAGTAAGTGATAGACTTCAGCTCAGTATTAGTGGCTCAGTGGTGTCCGACTCTTTGTAACCCCGCGGACTGTAACCCACCAGGCTCTTCTGTCCATGGAATTCTCCAGGCAAGAATACTGGAGTGGATAGCCATTCCCTTCTCCAGGGATCAAATCCACGTCTCCTGCATTGCAGGGCAGATTCTTTACCATCTGAGCCACGAGGGAAGCCCTTGACTCACAGGTCACTCTTACTCAGTGCCACAGCAATGGCTTAATGTTTTGTCAAAATGCAAACAGTGGAGACAATTCACGTGAAAATGGGAGAGAAGTTCAGAAAACAGAATCCAAGAGGTGAATGGTCACCCCCGCGTGGGTCCCTACCACACCTGGCCCAGGTACCACTCTGGCCAGAACCAGTGGTGTCCAAACCACTTTTCAACTGATTTTGGATCATCTTTCCAATGACCCTGTCAAGTAGTTGCCCGTTGGGTGCCTGAGTACTCTTTATAATGAGGAACTCACTTCTTGATTTTGTTGCCTGTCCTGTTAAATCTCCAAGAAAATGAAAATCTTGATTTGGATTTGAAAGCTAATGGAGGGGGAGGGTACACTTGGCTTGTTGGTTTTGAGCTCCGTGTTCCTCAGACAGGGCATCTGAGAACTCTCAAGCAAATTGTTGTTGTTCAGTAGCTACATCATTCCTTGCAGCCCCGTGGACTGCAGCACACCAGGTTTCCCTGCTCTTCACTATCTCCCGCGGTTTGTCCAGATTCATGTCCATTGAGTCAGTGATGCGATCCAACCATCTCACCCTGTTCCTCCCCCACCTCCTACTGCCCTCAATCTTTCCCAGCATCAGGTTCTTTTCTAATGAGTCAGCTCTTAGCATCAGGTAGCCAAAATATTGGAGCTTTAGCATCGGTCCTTCCAGTGAATATTTAGGGTTGATTTCCTTTAGGATTGACTAGTTTGATCTTCTTGCTGTCCAAGGGACTCTCAAAAGTCTTCTCCAGCACCACAATTCAAAAGCATCAATTCTTCGGTGCTCAGCCCTCTTTATGGTCCAACTCTCACATCCATACATGACCACTCGAAAAACCATAGGTTTGGCTGTCCGAACCTTTGTTGGCAAAGTGATGTCTCTGCTTTTTAATATGCTGTCTAGGCTTGTCATGGTTTTTTTTCCAATAAGCAAGCATCTTTTAATTTCATGGCTGCAGTCACTGTCCTCAAGCAAACAGCAAATAGAGATGTCCATTCAAGTCACTAACGACTCCTTTTAGTCCTAAGAAAAGCAGAGCCATCTTTTAACAGCCAAGGAGTAACTTGTATTAGCAATGCTTGAACCTCAATCTGTTTAACTGGTCTTGTTGAACTTGGCCCTGAGCTGTAACCTCTGTACAAGGGAGCTGAGAATCACCATTCTAAGGAAATTCCTACAAACCAGAATGCATCTTTTTTCTTGATTTTTCTTTTTTTTTTTTTTAAATCCCAGTGGGTGTTTATATTTCCCCTCCCAATTTACATTTTCTATAGGTTGTTTTGCCTTTGCTTTTGGACAAAATAAGGAACTACAGAGAACAAAATGGAAATGGACCTTTTTTTCCAAGTCTTCAAAAAATAATGATTGAGAGAGAGAGAAACAAAAAAATAAAGTCTGTCTGCATTTGGTTCCAGTTTCAGTTTCAGGCCTGTGTTTATTTTAGCCAAGCCATTTGTCCCATCCCTATTTATACAACAGGATGCAAAACAAAGCATTCCTACCTCGTGTCCTGCTGCCTGTCAAAAAGAAATCTGTCTTGGAGAGGCCAGTAGCTCAAACGTCCTTCATTTGGTGAAGTTTAACTTGCCCCCAAAGCATACTCAACAATGAAACTACTGCATCTGATTAGGGTCCAGGGCAGAGCCCAGCAGGTCAGCGTGGGGAGAGACAAGCTTGGAGACAGAAGAAAGACCTGGAGACCCGACTCCATCCTAGTTCAGTTGCCTTCCTCAACATTCTCCCCTGATAAATGGAGAACAACAGCAGTCATAACAGCGCCTCTCAGGATTGCGAGTTCAGCAGAATTACATCACAGTCGTAATAATAATGACGATGACGATAATAACAGTTATCACTTTTTATGTGGCAGACACTGTGCTAAAAGTGATCTATGCATAGTAGCTCATGCAACCCCCATTTTAACCTGAGAAGAAGTACTATGATTGTCCCCAGTTTACAAATTAAATGGCAAGTCACTCAACTTGGCTCTTTCTACAAGATCTAAGCGACACCTTGTAGGTCACAGAGCTACTAGTGTGGAGACTATAGCATCATCCATCAAGAACAGCCTCATATGACAAACAAAAACAAAACAAAAACTAACAAAAGAATAATGCCTCAGGGACCAGCATCCAAGAGTATTGTTAACTGCCCTAACAGACCACAACATTCCAATGGCTAGACCAATACACGTTTATATCTATTACTTATAGATATAAGCATGTGTGTGCATGCTCAGTCATGTCCAACTCTTTGGGACCCCATGTAGTGTAGCCTGCCAAGCTCCTCTGTCTACGGAATTTTCTAGGCAAGAATACTGTCGTGGGTTGCCATTTCCTTCTCTAGGGGATCTTCCAGGCCCAGGGATCGAACCCACATCTCTTGCTTCTCCTGCATTAGCAGGCAGATTCTTTACCACTAGCACCACCTGGAAAGCCCTACGACAATACAAGTTTATATCGAATAGTTACAAGAGGACTCAAAAACAAAAACAAAACGAACAACCCCCCCACCATTTTTAGCGCTCACATAACACACTGGTGTGGGTGTTTGTCTGGTGATGTCCCTCTTCCTCTTGGTGGCCCAGAGACCCAGGGTCCCCCCACCTGCTGACTTTACTTTCCTCATTCCAGCTGGTGGATCAGAAGTGTAAAGAAGTGCACTGAACTCCTAACCGCCACTAACAGTTCACTGGTTGAAACTCGTCACATGGACTCACCTAAATGCAAAGTAGCCTGGGAAACGTAGTCCTGAGACCGCCAGTGACAATTCTTAATTCTGGAAGTAAGTTGGTAGCTTATCATCTCCATCACAAAGCCTCACCCAGTTTCATCCTCCTGTATCACAAACACATGAAGAAGAGACAGTCATCATCCGGACTTCTTCCTGATGTTAAAACACTGCTTCTGGACATCAGGTTGTCTGGAGGCTTGGAGCCAGCCCCACGTGGACTTTACTGCAGGCATCATGAAAGACCCCAGAACACTCCCTGTGAAGAACGCTGAGCTCCTCCCCAACAAATGACATTGTCTGTGTCCTGAAAGCTCTGCCCTGTGCCCCTCTTCTGTGTTTTAAGTGAGTCAATTTTCCTTTTTAGAATTTCACACAAGGATAAAAGTGAAATCTGTGCACGCTTCTCACGTCTGCTCCACCTCTGCATTGCTTGGACCAAATATTTCTTTTTGGGATCATTATTTTTGATAGCAGAGCTATAACTTGGGATGAACATGACAAATACAGAACTCATTTTTATTTGCAAAGTGAGGGAAAGGGGAGACGAAAAAATATCAGTCTTGGAAGCAAGATACATATATATACATCCTACTGTGATAAGCTGAAGTGAAAGCATCATTTTATTTTTAAATAGGGATTTTTTCCCCCACAGTCAATATGTAGGGCTTGTAGCTACTCATTGAATAAAAGCATAAACTAGTTCCAAAAAATCTGAACCCTGTCAGAGAGAAAGAGTATCCTTAAGTTACTTCAGTCAGTTCAGTTCAGTCGCTCAGTTGTGTCTGACTCTTTGCGACCCCATGAACCACAGCACGCCAGGCCTCCCTGTCCATCACCACCTCGCGGAGTCCACCCAAACTCATGTCCATCGAGTCGGTGATGCCATCCAACCATCTCATCCTCTGTCATCCCCTTCTCCTCCTGCCCTCAATCTTTCCCAGGATCAGGGTCTTTTCCAATGAGTCAGCTCTTCACATCAGGTGACCAAAGTATTAAAGTTTCAGCTTCAACATCAGTCCTTCCAATGAACACCCAGGACTGATCTCCTTTAGGATGGACTGGTTGGATCTCCTTGCAGTCCAAGGAGTTACTTACATGTTTTCAAATTTTAGAGCCAGTTACAAATATCAGAATCATCTGAACCGTCCTTCTCGTTTTACAGATGAAGAGACTGGGAGTCAAAGTTGTGTCCGAATTGTTTCTAAAATGCTGTCCTCCAGCTGCGTTCTAGGTGGTTGCCAGATCTGCCTTTCTAAAGTAAACAGCCAACAACTTGCATCATTGCTTGAAATCTTTCAAATGGCCATCACCCATCAGATGATGACTGACTGTGCTCCATCAACCCAACCATGTCCCTTCGGGCTTCTTCTCATGCCACTTCCCAATGTCTCGCTTACTGGGCTCTTATGTGGCTGAACTTCTCCATTGTGCCATACAGGTGGAAGGGAAGGTCCCATTACCAGGCATTTGCATCATTTTAACACCTCCTTTAATATTCAGTTCAGAAGTCAACTCCAGAGAGCAAAGGAAATTCCCTTTCCTAGATTACTGCATTGCTTCTTGACCAGCATTAGCCCAGCAATTACAGCATGGTACCCAAAACTAGTTCTTAGTATATGTGATGCTTTTTCTACTCATCCTTCTCAGTCTTTAAGGTTGCCAGATGTTCTCTTTACATGAGATTCCCCTCACTAAACTGTGGGCTCCTGGAAGAATCAGAAGCTGTGTTTTATTTATTTATTTTTACTAATTATTCTCTTCCCAGGATCTGGTGTAATACTGTGTTCTGACATAGATGTTCCAACAATGCTTGTGTGACTGTCGCCTATGCTTGGACTAAGGTGTCCCATGGGCTAACCCTAGAGTCCCTGAAGAGCTCTCTTTGCTTGAATTCTGCATGGTTGGGCTTCTTCAACACCTTGGGGTTTGAAAAAGCCATCAGGAAGGCTTTCTTGAGATCCTGATCTAAACAAGTGCCCATCAGTCTCTGCATCAGTCAGGGTTCTCCAGGGAAACAGAACCAATAGAAAAATATAAAATAAGGAATTAGTTCATGGGATCATGGAGACTGAGAAACGCTGCAATCTGTGATCTGTACGCTGAAGCCTAAGGAAAGCCAGCAGTACAGGTTTGGTCCAAGCCCAAGGCCCCAAACCAGGAAAGCTGATAATAGTCTAAGTTCCAGGCTGAGTGTGGGCTTCCCAGGTGGCACTAATGGTAAAGAAACTGATTGCCAATGCAGGAGACAAAAGAGACGCAGGTTCAATCCCTGGGTCAGGAGGATCTCCTGGAGAAGGAAAGGGCAATCCATTCCAGTATCCTTACCTAGGAAATCCCATGGACAGAAGAGACTGGTGGGCTGCAAGGGTCACACATGGGGGTCACAAGAGTCAGACATGATCAAGCAACTGAACACCCACACACAGGCTGAGTGCAGGAGAAAACCAATGCTGCTGCTGCTGCTAAGTCGCTTCAGTCGTGTCCGACTCTGTGCGACCCCATAGATGGCAGCCCACCAGGCTCCCCCGTCCCTGGGATTCTCCAGGCAAGAACACTGGAGTGGGCTGCCATTTCCTTCTCCAATGTGTGAAAGTGAAAAGTGAAAGTGAAGTCACTCAGTCGTGTCTGACTCTTAGCGACCCCATGGACTGTAGCCCACCAGGCTCCTCCACCCACGGGATTTTCTTGGCGAGAGTACTGGTGGGGTGCCATTACCTTCTCTGAGAAAACCAATGTCCCAGCTTAAAAACAGGCAGAGGGGACAAATTCTCTCTTCTTCCACCTTCCAGTTCTTTTCAAACCCTCAATGGATTGGATGGGGGTCACCCACACTGTGGAAGGCCTGTGAATCAGCCTACTGATTCAAATGCTAATCTAAGAAACCCCCTCACAGACACACTCTGACATAATGTCTAACTAAACATTAGGCTCCCTGTGACCCCCGTCAAGTTGACACTTAAAATTAACCCTCACCTTCTCTGTCTCCTTAACCAGCTTTGTTTTCTTTGTCACATTCATTACCATCTGATAGAGTAATGCTGGATTTTTAAAATTTTGTTTCTAAGGTTTTTTTTATGTGGACCATTTTTAAACTCTTTATTGAATCTGTGACAACATTGCTACTATATTTTGGTTTCTTGGCCATGAAGCATGTGAGATCTTAGCTTCCCGACCAGGGATCGAACCCCCACCTCTGCATTGAAGGCGAAGTCTTAACCACTGGACTGCCAGGGACGCCCCTGGATTTCTTTACCAATCTGTCTCTCCAGCCCTGGACTGTGAGCATCATGAGAACAGACCCCCAGTCTGTTATGCTCACTATTCAATCTCTGGGGACTAGAACCAGGTCTGGCACGCTGTAGGGGGTCGAGAATTACCTGCGAAGTGAATGGATGAACCGTGTAACTAACTAGTCTACTAATCTAGAATGGCCTTCCAGATCAGACCTCATATTTTTTCTTTAAAAAAAAAAAGAGAGAGGAAAAAAAAAATAAAAAAACTTGTTACACTGAATCTTACCCAAAATTTTAATGCCTGGGAGATACACAAACAAGCAACAACAACAAATAGAGTCTGGGGAACTAATTTAATATGCACGGGAAAAATACATTACGATAATTTTTATAACTGTGCAGTCCAGACCTCTCTAAAGATTTTCCAGGAAATAAGTCATGTGCAAAGAATCCAGCCCAAATAGATGGTACAGAAACTACGGCTGCCGTGAGTGCCGGCAGCCCGGCAAATTCTATCAAGAATGGGATGTTTATATTAAAAACGCCACTGGGTTCTAAACTGGTGGGAGCAGCTCACTGCTGACTTTTGAAGCCAGTCTTCCCTTTAACGAAGTGGACTGATCAGTCCCATTTGGAATCCTTCAGACTGTAGACAAATACGCTCAAGCTGTAAATGTATAATTTTTAACCTCTGAGAAAGGTTGCGTGGTGTGTTATGAAACTATTACTGTGCACGGCTCAGATGCAAGGCTCCACAAAGGAGCCCCATTAATCCTAATTTAATGTGCATCTGGTCACAATTTGGGAGAGGAAATAGGCCGAGAACTGAAGAAACAGCCTGTGTTCACGCACAAAAAAAAGGAAAGAAAAAAGGCTCTGCCTCCCCGTCAAGGACCTTCGTGGCTGCTCCATCCTCTCGGAGCCAACAGGATTATCCCAGGAACCACTGCACGCTTTACCCACCTGTCTTGTGTCTCTGTCTACTGACCAGCCCGGCCTATTCTCCACCCAGCTGAGAAAGTGATTGTCGGGGTTTAGAATGAGCCCCTCAGATGTGCCACTTTTTCATAAGGATTCAGTTCAGTTCAGTTCAGTCGCTCAGTCGTGTCCGACTCTCCACGACCCCATGAATCACAGCACGCCAGGCCTCCCTGTCACATCACCAACTCCCGGAGTTCACTCAAACTCATGTCCACAGAGTCGGTGATGCCATCAGCCATCTCATTCTCCATCGTCCCCTTCTCCTCCTACCCCTAACCTTTCCCAGCATCAGAGTCTTTTCCAGTGAGTCAACTCGTCGCACGAGGTGGCCAAAGTATTGCAGTTTCAGCTTTATCATCAGTCCTTCCAATGAACACCCAGGATTGATCTCCTTTAGAATGGACTGGTTGGATCTCCTTGCAGTCCAAGGGACTCTCAAGAGTCTTCTCCAACACCACAGTTCAAAAGCATCAATTCTTCGGCGATCAGCTTTCTTCACAGTCCATAAGGATTATTAGATGCTAAAGGCAGTGGAGACTGCAGATTTAAAAGACCCTACTGCCCATCCCATAACTACCTCGAAACAATTTAAATTGGAGATTTTTCCCAGCAAAGATTTATCTCAGGAGTTACATTTTATCTGAGCGGCCCCCTCTCCGCAGCAGGGCAAACATCTAATTACTAAATATCTGTTCTTCCTCTTATTGTCCTGTGGATGACCCTTTTATCCTTGGAAGACGGAGGACCCATCCCATTCCTTCGCTTGGGAAGGCATTACAAACGTCACTTTGCCTTTCGGTCTCTGCCTCTCTCCTGTATATGGACTCTCTGACTCTTACGGGTATGTGGGGTTTCTGTATAGACAAAACTAAACTTGATTTTTTTTCTCTTATTAAACTGTGTCGTGTCAATTTAATATTTAGATAGGCCAGAAGAACACAGAAGGAGGGAGGAACGTTTCTTCCTTCCCCGATATGATCATTCGACAGTGAGAATCCTGTGTATGTCTCCCCAGTGAGGCTTGAAACTCAGCCTCCGTGCACCGGTGCTGAATTGAATCTTGGAGACAGAGTTTTGGGTGAAGTAGAAAAGAATAACTTTATTGCTTTGCCAGGCAAAAGGGGAGAAACAGTGCGTCCCTGCCCCCCAAAACTGTGTGTCTCCATCTGGGAGGATTTGGTGAGGAGTTTACAGCAACAGTTCAAGGGTTAAAGGTGGGATTTAGCTGAAACTCCAATCCTTTGGCCACCTGATGCGAAGAACTGACTCATCAGAAAAGACCCTGATCCTGGGAAAGATTGAAGGCGGGAAGAGAAGGGGAAGACAGAGGATGAGATGGTTGGAGGGCATCACCGACTCAATGAACATGAGTTTGGGTAAACTCCAAGAGTTGGTGATAGACAGGGAGGCCCGGCGTGCTGCAGTCTATGGGGTCGCAAAGAGTCGGACACGACTGAGCCTAAACTCCTCAGGTAATCTGATAAATTTCCCTGGTTCCCTTACTCTGGCCTAAGATGGTTTCTTGACTGCTCCTCCCTTGTCTCTGCATCCCCTCCCCTCCCTGACTAGCAACTGTTTGAATCTGCCCTTTAGAAGCCAGGGAAGGTCATAGAGGCCGGAGTCTGTTCCCTACAAACAAGAAATGAGGGACAGAAAGGTTTCCATGCCCAGGTATGCCACAGGGTCCTGCTTGGTTTCACCAGGACTGCTGAAAACCCACAGAAGAAAGTTCAAGTCCAAGGCCCCAGAGAGCAGGATGAGACAAGGGAGCTATTCTCCCCAGGTGCAAAATGTAACAGAGTGCAGAAAACCCTCTATTTAAAATGAGTAAAAATAAGCAACATTTAATTCACTATGTTTTAAGTTACAATTAATACAAAAAAAAAATCCACGAAGAACAAAAGGATCAAAATTTTAAACAAAAAAGCACTCAAACATGCTGAGCAATATTGAAACCTGAGGCCAAACTGAAAAACAAGTAGGACTGATCCCATACATAAGATCAAGTAAGCTTTTGATCTCTTGTTTATTATGGACTTTGTTTGCATTAATTTTGAATTTTTAGAAAATATTGCATTAAAATATTATTCATCTTAAGAACAGAGAAATCAAGGCCCCTTTAACAATTCTGCAGCCAAGACAGGTGTCTGACTCACTCCCCACAAGTCTCAGCCCTGCCAGAATTAGACCCTTTTGTCTCTGCAGCCCATAGACCTTTGTTCATTTGCCCTGACACTATTGAGGTGGATTGGGGCGTGTGTCTCCTCCCTTACTCTGGGCAGATGGAGCTAGGATTTAAATTTGTGTCTGCATCTCCCAGCCCTCCCAGTGCTCCAGGCACCAAGATATTGAACTAAAACCATAATTCTGAAAGACATATGCACCCCCAATGTCTATTGCAATACTATTGACAATAGCCAGGACACGAAAGCATCCCAAATGTCTGTCAACAGAGGAAAGGATAGAGAAGATGTGATATATATGCACAATGGAATATTACTCAGCCGTTAAAAGGATCAGAACCTCGCCATTTGCAAAGATGTGGATGGACCCAGAGGCTGTCATATAGAGTGAAGTAAGTCATAAAGAGAAAAAGCAAATGTTGTATATTAAAGCATCTATGTGGAATCTAGAAAAATGGTACAGATTAACCTATGTGCAGAGCAGAAATAGAGATGCAGATGTAGAGAACAAACATGGACACCAAGGGGGAAAAGGGGAAGGGGATGAGCTGACAGGCTGGGACTGACATATAAACATCACTGACACAGTGTATAAAGTGACTAGTGTGGGCCGACTGTGTAACCCGGGGAACTCCACCCAGTGCTCTGTGGTGACCTAAGTGGGAAGGAAACCCAAAAAAGAGGGGGTAGTTGTATACCTTGACTTCCCTGGGCTCAGTGGTAAAGAATCCGCCTGCAATGCAAGAGTCGCTGGAGATGCACGTTGGACCCCCGGGTTGTGAAGATCCCCTGGAGGAGGGCATGGCAACCCACTCCACTATTCTTGCCTGGAGAATCCCTTGGACAGAGGAGCCTGGAGGGCCACAGTGCATAGGGTCACAAAGAGTTGGACACGACTGAAGCAACTTGGCATGTATGTGCATACATGCACACACACACACACGTATATTCACTTTGCGGTACAGCAAAAAACGAACACAATATTGGAAAGCAACTATACGCCAATAAAAACTTTTAAAAATGAAGATTCAGGCTGCAGAGGGCGGCATTTGAAGACTTTCATGCTGTCCCATGCTGGTCACGTAGCCTCATAGCCGTGCCTTCTCCACCCACCTTCCCCTTCTGCTCCAAGCACTAGTCTGCTCAGTGTTTCTTTCTTTTTTTTAAAATTAATTTGTTTATTTTTTGCTGTACTGGTTCTTCATTGCTGCTGGGGTTTTTCTCTAGTCGCTGCGAACAGCGGCTACTCTCTAGTTGTGGACCACAGGCTTCTCACTATTGCGGAGTCTAGGGCACATAGGCTGCAGCAGCTGTGGCTCACGGGCTCTGGACCACAGGCTCAGCAGCTGTGGCTCACAGGCTTAGTAGCTCTACAGCATGTGGGATCTCCCTGAGCCAGGGATCAAACTTCTGTCTTCTGCACTGGCAGGCAGATTCTTTCCTGCTGAGCCACCAAGGAAGCCCTGCTCAGGTCTCTTGATGTCGCCCTGAAGTTCAAGGCCTTTGCGGATGCTGTTTTCTGACCCTGGCGTCCCCTCCCTTTTCTCCTTTGTCATGGTGCCAGGATGAGGCTGTGCGCTGGTCACCCACAGCCTGGGTTTGCATCTGGATTCTTACTTCCTAGCAGGTGTTTGGCCCAGGCAAGTTGTCCAGCCTCTCTGCTCCTCAGTTTCCTGTTTCTGGAAAATGAGACAAGCATAGTGCTTACCGGATAAGGTTTTTAAAAGTTCAGTAAGTTAATGACATTTAGAACCAAGCTGCTTGTAATAAACTAGGTATAGTGGAGCAGCTGGGGTCAAGAAATAGTGGCTGTTCCCATGTCTGGGACCAAGAAAGATAAGCGTTGATACCTGGACCGAGGCAGAGCACCTATAAGGTTAGGACTCACTTCAGAGAAAAACTGTGGCATCCTGGGGGATAAACCCAGGGGGCCCACAGAGGCAATCCAGGGATGTCAGCCTGTGGGGCTCAGTGCAGAGAAAAGAGGGCTGGCCAGCAGATTCGGGGGCAATATTGCACTCAGGGTGACATCTTCCTCTCCAATTTAATGGACATGAGCTTGGGCAAACTCTGGGGGAGGATGAGGGACAGGGAGGCCTGGTGGGCTACAGTCCATGGGGTCACAAAGAGCCAGACACGACTGGGTGACTGAACAACAACTTCCTTTCCTGTGTGGGGGCACTGAAAGAATCCAACTTCTTGCTGAATCTGATATACTTTATACTATTGTGCATGTGGCAGCTGTTTCATCATCCAAAGAGGCTGGGGAAGAGGGCTGTGCCACCCTGCTTGCTCTGGGGGTCTCCACTGCCTTCTCAGTTTTTCTTGAGGGGGAAAAAAACCTTGTTCACTGGGACAGGTTTCCCCAAGCTCTCACGGTTCTAATGATAATAGGTTTGTGTATGCTAGTGAATTAGTCTGCACCCATCCAACCATCTTTAGCTCACATTAATCACACCCTTTTACTCAAAACAGTACAACTCTCATCTAAACCAATTAAGCCTATGCTGTTTAGACAAAGAGATTAATATAGCTCTGAAAAGCATAACCTTTGGCCATAGAGGTGTCTTAAGATAATGAGCTTGATTCAGTGGGTTGGCTTTGTGGAGAGGTATGTTTTGGAAGAAGATATCTATTTGCAGATTCTAAACCAGCAGGAGAAGAATTGCACACAGGCAAGCCATTCCTGGTTGTACACAGGCAGGTAAAAAGGAGGTGACGGGAGCCGGATTTAGAGCCGATGACTTGGAAATGCAGATCCTCTTTCCTTTGGAAAATCCAGCTGACTCTGACAAAGGAGCGAAATATAAAATCGGGCAAAAGTAATCGCAGCTGTCATATGAGTCTCAACTATATAGCATGTAAGAAGCGTTGCTCGGTATATAATCCTTTCTGCTCTCAAGGGAATGGCAGGAAGATTTTACTCAGGGTATGTGTGTGTGTGTGTGTGTGTGTAGTAAGGAGCATTGGAGTCAGAGCCCCATGTGTGGTGCTAGGTTTGGGGTTCAATCTTTGAGAGCTGCTACAGACTA
This sequence comes from Moschus berezovskii, assembly GCF_049115385.1. NCBI lineage: Eukaryota > Metazoa > Chordata > Mammalia > Artiodactyla > Moschidae > Moschus > Moschus berezovskii. The sequence goes on along the minus strand of NC_142480.1, from coordinate 8,074,121 downwards.
CGTGTCTTGCTAAATGCTGAGGACTGATGGAATGAAGCCTGGGGCTTGTGTTCAGTGCCAGGCAGAGACCCACAGACAAAAATGCCAATAGCAAGGCTGTGGATTTGTAAGCATGAGATGCCTAGGTGCCCAAGGTCAGGAAACGAAGTCCGCCAGGGTTCTTCCACCAAAGCTTCTTAGAACAAGTGCTGGGTTGAATTTTCAAAGATACAGAGAAGATTCCAGGCAGGTAGAGAGAACGGTGGAAGCAAATGGCTGAAACAGCAGAAAAAGACCTTTGCTATCCCTGTGAAGTCCTAAGTGAGAGGTTCGCGACAGACGAGGTGGTGGTGGTGAGACCAGAGCATCGGGGACCACGGTCCCCAAGTTCAGGTGCTCGGAGGCTGTTTCTAAACAATGTGAAGGGAAGGGATTTAGCAGAAGACCCAGTGTGCTCTGTCTCCGGAAGGTCACCTTGGTTACCACCCGTGGGCAGGGAAGACCTAGGCAAGTTATTTCTCTTACCTCATCCCAGATTCCTCATCTGTGAAATGGGTGTCTGACACTATGTTTTCTGAGGTCTTTACAAACATGTATTAACCATGTCTTTTTCTCCTTTATTTCTGATGCTCTGATATCTTGGGGCCCTGCAGACCCTGCAGGAACTGCCCTTCCATGGGCTGGCTAATTTCTAGAGATGGGCTTTCATGTGCCAACAACCCATCTAGAGCCCCCACCCCCAAGCACCTTCTTCAGTGGTTCTCACCTTCCAGGCTACTCTTTTCCTGCCCGAATCACCCCAGGCCCAGGGCCAGCCAACTAGGGGCAGCTCCCAGCCCCAGAGTTGAAGTCATTCAAATAGCCCATGCTAAACCTGCTCACCTGCCTCCCTTTCTTCTGTGAAACCACGATGGAAGGTCATTTTTTCCACCCCACCCACAGCCTCTTGACTTTGGTACTTTCCAGGGGTGGGAGGTGGGGGTTGGGAAGTACCATCCACCAAGGAGTGAGGCGACCCTCCTTTTGGGATTTGTGAATATAGCAAGCTGTCTTTCAATGACAGTTGTTTCCTGATCTGTTGGCCTATAATAAATAACAAATAAATGTGCATGCTCAGTCTCTAGACGCTTTGCAAACCCGTAGACTGTAGCTTCTTAGGCTCCTCTGTCCACGGAATTCTCCAGGCAAGAACACTGGAGCAAGTAGCCATTCCCTTCTCCAAGGGATCTTCATGACCTAGGATTTGAACCTAGGTCTTCTGTATTGCAGGTGAAATCTTTACCATCTGAGCCACCAAGGAAGCCTTAATAGATAAATAACAATAAAACCTGGATTTTAAAATAATAAAAAATAAAGTAATAAAACCTAGATTTTAAACCAATAAATCATAATAAAATAAAACAGATTGTAAAATAATAAAATAAATAACAAAAATAATAAAACCTAGACTTTAAAATACAGCAGGATTCTTTTTTTTAATTCATTCATTGATTCAACAAAAGCTGACTAACAACCAAATAGCAAAATACAACAACAACAACAGCCAAAAAGAGATAGTAAACAATCTCGAGAGGAGTTGGGGCTTCCCCGATGGCTCAGCAGGTAAAAGAATCTGCTGCTAATGCAGGAGATGCAGAAGACCCAGGTTCGATCCCTGGGTCAGGAAGATCACTTGGGGGAGGGCACGGCAAACTACTCCAGTATTCTTGCCTAGAGAGTCCCACGGACAGAGGAGCCTGGCTGGCTACAGTCCATGGGGTCACAAAAGAGTCAGAGAAGACTGAGGGACTGAGCATGATGATAATAAACATTGCTAAGTACTTACTTTCATGAATTTTCCTAAGTGAGAGGCAGCAGGATTCTTGACTGTCGAAGACAAACTGGGCTCTTGGCCAAACCAGACCCCCATAGAAGAGGAGGTGCGTGTCTCTGATTTCCACAGAGGCCCCCATGGGCCAGCAGAAACCTTGTATCAAGCCATTTCAGCTCTTTGAACCTCAGCGTTCTCACTTATAAAATCTGGGTACTGGGCCAAATGCTGGCTGAGTTTTCCAGATTTGAGAATCTGTGAGGGTAGAATTACTCTCTGTGGGATTTGAACCTAATCCGTGACCCACATTTCCCGGGGTCAACCTCCCCTCACTTCTCTCTCTTCTGGCCCTGCTACACAGAGTCAGAGCAACCAAACCTCAGTGTGCGCTTCTGCCCGTGGCCTGCTGTGAGCATTGTGGTAGAGGATGAGCTGGCCCCCGGCTGTAGGTGTCTGAGACGTTCAGGGCAGCAGTATATGATTTAGCAAATTGTCTCCTCAGTGTGCTGAAGAGTCCGCCAGGAGTTTGCTCACCACAGGATCGGGGAACAATGAGGCCTCGCTATATTCAATAACAGTGGTTTAATTACCATGATTATCTTCCGTTGGTATAAAAGTCTTTGCTTTCAGGATCTCAAAGTACTTTATAAACATTAAGCCTCCTGGTCCCCCAGGGGAGACACTAAATTGATGCAGTTTGCAGATCCTGCCTCTTCCTGGCTCCGAAGCGGTTTCCTCTCACGCAGGTGAGAAGGAGAGGGAATCTTTTTCTCTGTTGTTGTGTAGTCTTGACACCAGAGGTTTAGGTTTTTTGCAGGTTAAGAGCCAAGGTCAAAAGATTGAGACTGGAAATAACCAGGATTGGAGAGCCAGCCAGGCCCTGGACCTGCAAGTAAATCCTGTCACAGCTGTAAGTGATCCAGCTCCCACCTGCCTACTGCCCTACGCAGGTGGAAACCTGAGCTCAGAGAGGTTGAGATGCACACCCAAAGTCACACAATCCATGAGAGGTAGACACACATAGGTGAGACGCGGGTCTGTAGGTCTCTTAGGACAAAAATTGCCATTCTTTGCACTAAATTCAGGCTTCCCAGGTGGCTCAGATGGTAAAGAGTCTGCCTGCGATGTGGGAGAACTGGCTTTGATCTCTGGGTTAGGAAGATCCCATGCTGCCTTCCAGGGCATTGCGTGCTTCACGTCCTTGTCCTTTTCTTTGCTTTTGTGGAGTCAGACCAAATTCCTACAGTTGGGAGAGTTTGTAATTTCCTCGGTTCTGTCTCATCACAACAAAAATTTGAAGCGACGGACGGATGAGTGTTACAGCTCTGTGTTACAGCTCAGTTTTATTTCGAAAGCAAAGGAAAATACATCCTCAAGACATGAGGGCAGGCTGACTCAAAAGATGCAAACAGCAGAGAAGCCCCTGGCCCAATTTTGGCTCCTCTTTTTATGTTTTTTCTCCTCCCCTTGAGACTGCCCTATGTAAACTGAGCTAGCCAGGAGTGCTGTTTATTTTACCCGAGGTTCTCACTCCGGTCCTCAGACCTTCCTTTATTCTATTTTTGCTGGCTTTTCCCTTTGTCTTTTAGAAACTGCCCTTCTAGACTCCTCTTTCCTATTCTAACTACCTAACACTACCACCTTGGCCTTGAGATTCAGCTTAGCAAAGTGCAGAGTGAGGGTGAGCAGTGAACTTTCCCAGAGGGGTCACAGAGGGGTCGACCCTCTGCTCCCTCAGTCCCAGACAGGCCTATACCTCAGCTCGGCCTCTGCTGCCACTGTTCCCGTGACTGTTGCTACAAAGAAGTTACTACCCTAAACTTAGCGGTTCTCAATAGCCATTTTTATTATACTCACAAATTCTTTCTCTTTTAAAGTATACTATTGGTACAGCCATTTTATTTTTTTATGTTTTAAGCATTCTTGATTATTATTTTTGACTACCCTGGGTCTTCTGTTGTTGCCTGGGCTTTCTCTAGCTGCAGCGAGCAGGGGCTCTCTCTAGGTGCAGTGTGCAGACCTCTAATTGTGGTGGCTTCTCTTCTTGTGGAACATAGGCTCTAGGGTGCTCAGGCTTCAGTAGCTGTCATGTGTAGGCTTCGTTGCTCTGCAGAATGTGGAATCTTCCCAGACCACGGATCCCATCTGTGTCTCCTGCACTGGCAGGTAGAGTCTTAATAACTAGACCACCTGGGAAGTCCTCTCACAAATTCTTTACCATAGGAATTTGGTATAGCAGGGCAATTTCGCCCTGACTCACAGTCTCTGGGACTTCAGAAAGGGAGATGTGAACATCAGATATGACTCAAAAGCTGGGGGCTGGAATGACCTGGGAGCATCTTCACTCTCAGTGCCTGGCTGTCAGTGTGAGTGTGTACTCACAGCCTCTTCATGTGACCTGGGCTTCCTTGCAGGATGACTGCCTAGGACAGTAGACTTCTTACATGGTTGCTCTGGACTCCAGACCTGAATGTCCAAGAAAACAAAGTGAAAGTTACTGGTTTCTTTTTTGATTGAGTTCTGAAAGACACATATGATCACATCTGACTCCTGCAACTGACCACAGAAGAGTCACGAAGCCCAGTTCGATTTAGAATATCTGGTGTCAAAGGGCTGTGCTCCCAGTGAAGAATCCTCCCCAGTTTCTTCCAGGTTTTGAAGGCGCAAGACATTCCTTGGCTCAGGACTGTATGACTCCAGTCTGCTTCCGTTGTCACGTGGCCTCCCTTGGTAACTGTATGTCTCCTTTTCCATCTGTTATGAGGATATCCATTTTTGGAATCACGGTTCACTGTAATGGGATGTTCCCATCTCAAAATCTTTACCTTAATTACATCTGCAAGCACTCTCATCCCAACATTGTGAAGTTCCAGGTCAACATGTGAAAAGTGAAAGTATTAGTCGCTTAGTCGTGCCTGACTCTTTGCAACCCCATGGACTGTAGCCCACCAGGCTCCTCTGTCCATGGCATTTTCCAGGCAAGAATACTGGAGTGAGAAACCATTCTCTTCTCCAGGGGATCTTCCTGACCCAGGGATTGAACCCAGGACGTGTTTTCAAGAAGCCAATGCTTTGCTCACCATTTTTCTTCATAGAGAGAACGTGCCAGAGTTGAGGGCTAGGGACCCCTGTTTCTATAGGTGTCCAGCCTACCTTCAAGTCCAGTCCAGGGCTTCCTAGCTGTGTGACTCTAGCAGGTCACCTTTCTGAGCCTCAGTTTCTTTTCATCTGTAAAATGGGCAAAACCTTATGGGTCTTTTGGGATGATTAGGAGGAGCCCTTGGTCATCCAGAAAGGGTAGCTCATCAGGATAGAGGCCCCCACTAAATTATCACTGCCCTGAAACGTGGGGTGAGTGGTGGAGTCCTTGCATAATTCAATCATGCTCTGTAAGCCTCAGTTTTCTCACTTGTTAAATATAGGCGACAGCATGACTCACAGGGCAGTACAGAAGACTGGCATCCATTTACTCAAAGGAAATTAAGAGCCTGTTCTATGCAATGATGTTCTAGGTATTTAATGTCTTCCATTATTTTTCCTGTATTTATTTACCCATCTCTCTGTCATTCATCCATCTCTCTCCGCTCCTCCTAATCTTCCCGGTCTTTTAAGACCCATAATTTTCCCATTTCACAGATGAAAAAATCTGAGGCTGAGATTATGAGTCCTAGAGGGTAGGAGATATGTCCAGTGTGTGTCTGAATTTGCAGAACCTAGTTCTGGATCTAGAACATGGCGGATGGCCAGTCAAGATGGAGTGAATGAAGGGATCAGTGAATGAATGAGTTCATGAAGATGTCGACTACAAGCTGGGGCCTCGTTGACCCTTGCATCTACCTCTGCAGGGACTAAGTCAGGAGTTGCTGCAGCCGCTGACCCTCAGCCCCTCCTGAAAGGAGTTCAGGGTGAAGAGCAGGAATGAAGCACTCTGTGCTCTGGGAAAAACTGGCAGGACAGGCCTTCAGATAGATATTTTCAGGAGCTGATTTTATGAGCCCAATTCTTGTACCTCTCGTATCTAGAGAAGTGCTAAAATCCTCTATGGTGATGACTGCTCCTCATGACTAGCAGAAACCTTCTGCAAAAAATGTCACGTTGCACTTGAAAATATGTGGGTTACTTTCAAATATCTTTTGATACTGATTCCTAACATAATTCCACAGTGATGAGAGAACAGACTCTGTCTGATTTCAATACCTTTAGACCATGAAATTTTTGCACCTTGTTTTATGTCCCTGGATATTTCCGGTGTCTCCTGGTTTACAGTCTATGGGAACTTGAACAGAATTTGCATCCTACTCTTGTATGAAAATTGTGTAAAGCTTAATAATGCTGAATTGGTTTATGGTGCTTTTCAGGTCTACTATATCCTTATACTTTTCTGTGTATTCATTCTACTAATTTTTGAGAGATTGATAATGAAACTCCAACCCAAAATCTTAATTTATCTACTTAAAAAATAATTGTGTAGTGGAACTATATGTAACTTTGCTCTGTATTTTCCAAGTGTCCTGTAAATGTGTTATCATAGTTTCATAATTTAAAAAACAAAAAAGAAATCTGCAAAAAATATGCTTGACTGCATTTACTCCCCCTTTAACAAAACCACCTATATGCTGACATTCCCCTCTCCCTCTCTGAGGGGTTTTCAGAGCTATCTGAAATGCTAACTCCCAGGCTATAGTCCTCATTTAGCCGCAAATAAAACTTAACTTGTGATTTTCATGTTGTGCATTTTTTTTTAAGTCAGCAAAGAGAGGAATAGACGGATAGGTCAGGATGGTTTCTCTCTTCAAGGGCAGCAATGTTGGCCCCAAATAAAACTTAACTTGCGATTTTCATGTTGTGCTTTTTTTTTTTTTAAGTCAGCAAAGAGATAAATAGATGGATAGGATGGTTTCTCTCTTCAGGGGCAGCAATGTTGCTAATAATTTGTACTCTTTTCTACACAAGTGGCAGTTTTTATTTCATTTTTGTCCTTTCTTTCCAGAGGAAAAGAACCCAACTTGTGATGTATTTTTTGATATTCTAATAGAGATTATCTGAATTGCTGGAGAACCAGATGAACTTCAGGTGCCTTTTAGCACTAACACTACTTTTAAAAATGTTTAATTGTATTGACTCCTGAGATTAACGCTTTGCTTTTTGGCTTAACCATATTTAACCATCTGCTCAAAGACGGGGCGTTTGTAAGCTTCTTCCATCTGGAGGAGCTGTGAATTCAGAACTAAGGGTCTTCAGAAAAATGCATTCTTATGGCATCTGGGCTGGGAGGTGTCACATGTGCATTGTAAATATTGCCTCTTCATCAACATCCATGTGATGCCATCACAGGATAAGTTAGAGGAAGATTCCATCGGCCAAGTGATTAGCTCCAGGGGGCAGAAATTCTTACAGGGAATACTGTTTTTCCCATTTGATACATCTCCAAATTGATGTTTCCATCTCATTGTTTTTATATTTGTTTTTTAACTTTATCTAAAGATTTTTTTAAAATGAGAATTATTTAACAAAAGGAAAGCTCTCCCCACTCTCTTATGTAAAGCTAATGTGACAATGCAAGTGTCAACAAGGGGGCAAGATCCGTCTCAGGGAAATCTTGAAACCTCTAAGTGAAATTTGCATAAAATGGTTCTGGTATTATTATTCACTATTCTTTCCGTGACAGATATGTCAGGGCCTTGAAACCTAAAAGAACAATTATGCTATTGTATCTCTCGGAGGATTCAAGGGGTGTGTCTTTGGTGGAAAAAGTGCTATTAGAGCTTTGAAAGCAGTTAAAAGGCAGCCCAAGGGACTCTTTAGCTAGTCATTTTATAAAGAATGCCTCAGCTTTAAGTGTCTTAAAGTACGTTTATTCAACTCGTACTTTCGGCTTAAAAAAATCTACTAATAATTAATGGCTGTACTTTTTTTTTTAACGTTTGCATTAACTATAAATAAAAACTCTAGATGAAGTCATCGCTGATTAAGTTAAACTATGATTCTTAAGTGATGGGACCCATATCTTTGTCAAGCTTGCATTGAATTATCTGTAAGTTTTTTTTTTTTTTTAATTTAGCTAACATTGCAGAAGTCATTGCCATTGCCAATTACAGACCCAACCAGGAACTAATCAGTAAATCCTTCTCTTGCCCAAGCTGGCTTAATGTAACAAGTCTGTACATTAAACACAGAAGCATTGATAAAGCAGATCTCATCGCATCTGGATGGGGGTGCAGGAGGCGATGATCCGGCTTTAATTTCCTCTGAAACCTGCTGATTACGTTATTCTCTGGTTTGGCTGGGCTTCACTGAAGAAAGGCAATGCCAACTTTTGATGGGAATAGTTTTAAAATTCGAGAAAGACACGGAGAGGCACAAAAATGCTTCTGTCACATTGGATGATAAGTCGGTAGGGAAAACGAAGGAGCCAGGCAACTTTCCGTCAAAATGCTGCAAAGATGGTTGGGTCAGGGGAATTTTTATTCAAATGTACAAGAAGCAATGTGCACAGGTGTGGATGGGCGTTCTGTGACTTTAAAAAGCTGTAACGTGGTGCTCATTTTGTAAACTTCCTAAAGTCAAAAGACAATATTCCTTTTCTCTTTTTAATTGGAGTATAATTGCTTTACAATGCTGGGTTAATTTTTGCTGTACAACAAAGTGAATCAGCTATACGTGTACATGTACCCCTCTCTCTTAAGCCTCCCTCTCACTCAGTTCCCCCATCCCCCTCCTCAAGGTCACCACAGAGCACCGAGCTGATCTCCATATTCATTTATTTCTGTTTCATATAGTCTTTCACTTTGTATTTATTGGGAGCTGGGAGGGTCCCTTGAAACCATAGTTTGACCTGTTATTTTATAGATGAGCAAAGGAAGTTTCAAAGTGGGGTAAACTGTCCAACTCTTCCATGATGAAGGGGGGAAGAGAACTGTGTCTTGCATATTTGTAGAGTTCTAGCAGGCACAATGACACCTTAAATTAAGACCACGCTTTCCATCATCTCATGCAGCCTTGGGTCCCCTTATCATAAGGCTCCTGACTCCATGGAGTACCATCCTGGTCTTGGACTCCCTAACACTGACTCTATATCTGTTTAGGCAACTGTAATTTGGGGTCTTACTACTTGCATTCATTTTCAGTCTTAGACAAATAGAGTTAATGCAACAAATGTTCATGAGACTCCAAGCAGTGTATGCCAAGTGGGTTATTTAGGCCATTATTAATAGCCCATCCCATTCTAAGCATGATGGCATCACAGCTAGAATCTGCTGTTTGAATGCCATGCTAGACTCTGCTCCCTGTGATGGATGACTATGTCATCCACTTAAAAATCTCAAACACCCAGCGCAGAGTCTGACCCGCTCAGGGGGTGCTCCATAAAGTTTTATAAGCAATCAGTGGACAGATGACACCACGGAGGGAAGAACCTTGGAGATGCTGGTGGGGTGGTTACCATTCCCACCGTGTGCCAGTGTATACACAGGGGAGAAGTGCAAGCCTAAACTTGCAATAGTGACCTGACTTGACATTATCATGTATTATTTGATGACAAAATGGTGTCTTAAAATTTCCTGGATTTGTCTTTCTCTTTTTTTCCTTTCTGGTATTGTATCTCAATGTGATATAAACAGCATAAATCTTGGCTCTTGCCGACCGCTGTTTGGTTGAAATTGCTATGTTGTCTGGGCATATGTTGGAGTCTTTAAATTAACAGAGAAAAGAATTGATTTTAAAAATGACATTTGCATTAAGGGCTGAGAATGGGCAATTTGGGAAGCATGATGTTATGCATGGGAATTTATACAGATGATAAAATGAGCATAGTGTTGGGGCTTTGACTCCATGACACATGCATTTGTGCATCCACTATGGACATGTTTTATGCTGCAGAAAGTGTGTATGTGGCATTATGCACATATCCAAGGCGCTAGGTAAGGTCACTATCCATCTGGACAAGTCGTGGAATCTTGGATTCTGAGTGAATTTTAGGCATTGTTTGTTTTGTTTATTTTTCCTTCTGACTTGAGTTTCCTAATACCTTTTCCTGAAAAGTTCAGTTCAGTTCAGTCACGCAGTCATGTCTGACTCTTTGAAACTCCATGAACTGCAGCATCCCAGGCTTCCTTGTCCATCACCAACTCCCGGATCTCGCTCAAACTCATGTCCATTGAGTCAGTGATGCCATCCAACCATCTCATCCTCTGTCATCCCCTTCTCCTCCTACCCTCAATCTTTCCCAGCATCGGGGTCTTTTCCAATGAGTCAGTTCTTTCCATCAGGTGGCCAAAGTATTGGAGCTTCAGCATCAGTCCTTCCAGTGAATATTCAGGACCGAAGAATCGAGCAAACGGATTTGATAAGCATATACAAAGCCTTCCACCCAACAACAGCACACACATCCTTCTCAAGTGCACACAAAATATCTCCTGCTGCTGCTGCTGCTGCTAAGTCACTTCAGTCATGTCCGACTCTGTGCGACCCCATAGACGGCAGCCCACCAGGCTAGGATCGATCAAATATCAGGTGCTAGAAAGCAAGTCTCAACAAATTCCAGCAGAGAGTACGTATAAAAGTATTTTTTTTAAACCTTTGTTATCATTTATTTTCACGTGTGATCCATGTTTGGCGCCATTAAGGATCTGAACTTCAGCAAATCACACTGTACCCACAGAGAGGAAAGCACCACCACGTTCCCAGAGTAGGAAACCAAAACTGAGGCTGTCTGTGATAAGTCACGCCCGACTCTCTGTGACCCCACGGACTGCAGCCCACCAGGCTCCTCATCCACGGGACTCTCCAGGCAAGAACACTGGAGGGTTGCCATGCCCTCCTCCAGGGGATCTCCGCTACCCGGGGACTGAACCCACATCTCTTAGGTCTCCTGCATTGGCAGGTGGGATTCTTTACCACTAGTGCCACCTGACTGAGACGGCCTGTCTTCAGTTACTTGACTCCTTCCTTTTTTTAACCTCTTTGGCTGTTGACCTCTTGTCTCAGCCTCTGATGTCTGCTTAAACCCACCGGTGGCTTCATGCACATTATTCTGTCTCAGGAGTTCCATGGATTCCTGACAATCAGTTTTTTCCCTCAATTATCTATCTGACTATTTATCCATCTGTCTTATATGTACTGTGTCACGTGGGGGCAGAGAGATGAATAAGGTGCAATCCTTCCCCTTGGAAGAGCTCAGAGTTTAGTGAAAGATACAGACAGGGAAAGAGATGGACTCCAATATGATGGAGTCAGCTTGGTCAAGGGAAGCAAAGAAAGGCTAGTACGAGTCAGCCAGGGAAAAAGGGGTGCTCCTGCAGAAGACAAGAGAAAGGCTAGGGATTCTGAGTAGTTCACTTTAGAAAAAGTTTCAGGAAAACAAATAAGATTTATGCACCCAGATCTCCAAATACTTAGCAAGATGTCTTTTTTATAATCAGTATCCTCCACTCCTCCTCCTCATCGTCATTATCACTAGCATGTGTCCTATGAGAGAATCTCACATTTTTTTTGAGAAGCCATCAAATGGCTATTCTGGATGCATAGCAAGTTTATTTCTGGTGATGAGCTTAACGTCTATGGGTAGACGTGGGGCCTGTATGGGGGATGACAAAAGTCAATGATTTATGTTCACAGGTGAGCTGGTTCATTCCCTCCTCCCTGCTTTGATCATGCAACTCTTAAAACATGTTTTTATTTCAAAGAAAATTATTAAATCCAAATATAAATCACATGCCAATACAGAGGTTAATTCCCTCAATTTTTGCTTCCTGCCTGTCAAATATAAAGGTTTCCATTGCATTTTTTTTTACCTTGATAAATATAAGTACTGAGAATAATGGTAACAAGAAACACTGATGCAGTTTTTACCACTTGATAAGCATCACTCCAGGGCTTTTATTACTCAGTATTCTCTCCAGCTCTAGCAGATTGGTACTGTTGTTGTTGCCATTTTACAGATGAGAAAACTGAGGTAGAAGAAGCAAGATCACTGGCTCAAGTTCACATGGTAAGTGAGGGATCAAGATATGAACCCAGGCTTCTGAGTCTGGGGACAAAGCTCCGATCCCTTGTGTGCTCCAGCAGAGAAATGCTCTGACTTTGCACCTCGTCTCCACTTTACAAATGAAGAAACTAAACTCTGCAACTTTAACCAATAAAGTTTGTGCATTTGGAGCCAACGTGTGACTCCAGGTGGAGCCAGAATGATTCTCTTTTCCAATTGCAAGATCCTTGCCATGCCAACAGCACATTATTACATCCACGTTAATACTGCAAACTCCCTGGGCAACTTTTATGTGGGGAGGTGAGCTCCCAAATGAGGCTGACATTTTCCACCTGAAAAGTCAGGATTTGTCACCGTGTGGGCGTCGTCTGCCCTCTGCCCTCCCCTCCCATGATCTGACTCACCTCTGTCACTCTTTCTATTCCCAGCCTCTTTACCCCTCCCCAGTGCCTCTCAACCACATGACTAGGGATATGTCAGCTGGCAGACTCGAGCTTCCTTTCGTTTCACAATGTCCCTTTGACCTTGGGACGTTACCCCTGGATCAGCTTCTGGTCACCTTCGCTTCTGAAAGCCACATGCCCTCCTGTGGCAGCAGAAGCTGCACAGTCCCAACCCGAGCTGTCCAAGTTCAACTCTGAGCCATGCCAGCCTGAGGATGCAGAGTCTGGTATGACAGCACATGGCAGCTATTCAGTGAGAGGATAAGAGTGAGTTGAATGTGAAAATGCTGGGAGAATGAGAAGTGGCAAGGAGGTGGAAAACGGGTAATCACTACTTCTAAGTACCCCCAAAAAAGGGAGCTGTTTAATAAGGCTCTAGGAAAGAGAGCAAAAACCTGGGGATAAGGGGCGAAAAAGCAAGAATTATGAGGATATTAACAAGCAAGCCATGCTTGGCTTGAACAGTTCTCATGGAGCCTAGAGGCCTTGCCTCTAAGACAATTTCGCCTTTACCTGTTTCACATGGTGACCACGTGGATGAGGCCAATCTCATCTCTCCCTTTCCATAAGCCTCTCTTTTCTTGCAAAATTATTGAATTAGGTCAGATCATCTTTGCAGATATTACTAAATGCTATTATATTTGGTTTCATTGGCATTAAAAAAGCCCTCCCTATGAGAATGTTCTCTTGCAAATATTTAATTTGCTTTTCATTTGTATTTCTATGGATTCCCTTGAGGCTCAGATGATAAAAAATTTGCCTGCAATGTAAGAGATCCAGGTTTAGTCTCTGGGTCTGCAGATCCCCTGGAGAAGGGAATGGCTACCCACTGCAGTATTCCTGCCTGGGAAATCCCATGGACAGAAGAGCTACAGTCCTTGGGGTAGTAGAGTTAGGTGCGACCGAGTGACTAACACTTTTCATTTCTAAAATTCACAGATACTCAGGTTTGGAAGTTTAAAATACATTGGAAAGTGTTTGAAAGAAGGGAAAGGGCTCTCTGCAAAGATCCACCATATGCTGGTATACTTTATTTCAGCTTTTTATATGTGATGAGCTGTTGTTTGGTAAGCAGCTTCATGCACAGGACAGCATGGATGTGCATTTTGCATTCAGCATACTTCCTGTAACATTATGTCACGCGCATAAAGGTCAAGTTATTGGGACTCTTCTTGCACACAAAGGTTACAGAGCAAGTCACTGAGAAGGTGTGACATGACCACCAGCGCACTCCCACAAAGATGAACGTTTTGTGCTGTGTCTTTTCTAACCCTCTTGCCTTTATGTTTTTTAAAAGATGACTTGAATTTTTGGGGGGCGATATATGGCAGGTGGGATCTTAGTTCCCTGACCAGGGATTGAACCCACGCCCCCTGCTCTGGAAACTCAGAGTCTTAACCATTGCACTGCCAGGGAAGTGCTCCGAAGTTTACCTTTCTCACTGCTTCCTCACAGCCCCCTTCACCGGGATCATGAGGGACCTCCTGGAAACAATAACAGGTCTGGGGTCACCTGGGAGAGGTCAGTGAAGGGACTATTTATCTAATGTGGGCAGAGTTCAGAAATTAACATGAGACAGGCACCAGTAACTGTGGGGAGCTGATATCCTGACAGCCGCGAAGGGGCAGAGGAGGCTGAAGCTACTGGAGAGGAGAGGGCATCCCTGGCTGGAGGGAGCCCCAAAGCGGCAGGGTGTTCATGAGTCCCCAGTGAAGATAACTCCTAAGGTTCTCATCCTGCTACTCCTCTCCACTATGGTTCAAACCAGCTCAGGGTTTATGACCTCTTCAAAGGGCTTCGCAAGTGGCACAGTGGTAAAGAATCTGCCTACCAATCAGGAGATGCAAGAGACACGGTTCGACTTCTGGGTCAGGACAATCCCCTGGAGGAGGAAATGGCAACTCACTCCAACATTCTTGCCTGGAAAGTTCCAAGGACAGAGGAGCCTCGTGGGCTACAGTCTCTGGGGTCGCCAAGAGTCGGACATGACTAAGCGACTAACACAAAGCCTAACCGTGACTCCTCTCTGCCTTCTCCTCTGTGTGACCAGGCAAGGAACGGGGTTGTTGGAGTGAAGGTTAACCGCGAAAATAGCTGGTGCAGACGAGGTTCTCCGAGAAGGCGACCTGGCGTGTCTTAAAGGATAAATTCTAAATGAAAAGGTGCAGCAGGAACAGCAATTCTCAACACGCAACCCAGGACCACCCACCCCACCTGTGGAATTCTATGCCAGAATCAGCATCTGATGGAGTGCTCCTGTTTCTCATGCTGGTCCAGCACAGCCGGTCTGAAGTCAGTGAGATAGAAGCCCAAAGGAAGGAGAGAGAGATCCTCCAAGGTCCATCCGGTGACCTCAGATGACAATAGCTAGGTATCAACAGTCCTGGCTTATGTAGGACAGAGTCCCAAGATTCAGCACTTTCAATGCTAAAAGCCGGGAATTTCCAGACAAAGCATCTTGACTGGTACCCTGACCCCAGGTCTGCTCAAAGTGACCAAGCCACTGGGCCATCAGGTCAAACTGTCCTCTCTTGTGACCTTCACAAAAGCCCAAGGGCTTGAGTGGCCCTCCCTGCAATTTCCAGTTGAGAAACTGACACATCAGCAGACGTAGGGACCCACTTGAGAACAGGACTAATACTAGTGAATTCCTTCCTGACCCCACACTGGTCAGTCCCCATGAGATGGAGTCCTATTGACCAAGGTCACCTGTACCAAGAACAGGTTCTCTTTCGACACACACACACCAGAATGTGCAGACTCCCTAAATATAGGAGGTGCTTAATGAGTTGGCTCAACAAAGGGAGGAGCAACTCAATGGAGCCTCATGGAATACGCACCGGGGTAGTCATATTTTTCTCTCTGTTTCTCTACTCAACTACACTCTCCGTGAAGGTGGGGTCATGCCCATCTGTCTGCCTTGATGTCTGTCCTGTCTCTATAAGAATGCTGGAGACAGGGTGGTCACTTGACAGAGATTTGCTGAATTTGCTGACTTGAAGGCAAGCTCTGGACATGAGGGTGAAAGAGATGATTTTTGCCGCTCAAGACACATAGAAAGTACCGTGATGACGGTGCCATTATTATTATTATTTTAAAAATGGTTATTGGCATAAAGCTGACTTACAATGTCATATTAGTCTTAGATGTACATCGTGAATCAGTTTTACATATATATATATAATCTTCAGATTCTTTTCCCATATAGGTTATGACAGAATATTGAGTAGCGATCTCTGTACTCTAAAGTAGGTCTTTATTAGTTTGTCTATTTTGCATATAGTAGTAGTGTGACTGAGCGACTTCACTTTCACTTTTCACTTTCCACTTTCACACATTGGAGAAGGAAATGGCAACCCACTCCAGTGTTCTTGCCTGGAGAATCCCAGGGACGGGGGAGCCTGGTGGGCTTCCATCTATGGGGTCACACAGAGTCGGACACGACTGAAGTGACTTAGCAGCAGCAGCAGCAGTGTGTATGTCCGTAAAGAAGGCAGAAAGCCAAAGAATTGATGTCTTTGAACTGTGGTGCTGGAGAATACCCCTGCACATCTCTTGGACAGCAAGGAGATCAAACCAATCAACCTTAAGGGAGATCAACCCTGAAAGTTTACTGGAAGGACTGATGCTAAAGCTGAAGCTCCAGTACATGTGATGTGAACAGACAACTCATTAGAAAAGTCCCTGATGCTGGGAAAGATCCAGGGCAGAAGGAGAAGAGGGCGTCAGAGGATGAGATGGCTGGATGGCACCACCGATGCAATGGACATGAACTTGGGCAGACTCCGGGAGATGGTGAGGGACAGGGATGCCTGGCGTGCTGCAGTCCGTGGGGTTGCGAAGAGTCAGACACAGCTGGGTGACTGAACAAGAAGAAGAAGCGTGTGTGTCAATACCAATGTCCTGATTTGTCACTCCCCATGCCACATTTCCCCTTTAATAACCATAAGTTTGGTTTCAAGATCTGTGAGTTGATTTCTGTTTTGTAAATAAGTTCAAATGTACCATTTTAATTAGATGCCGTATACAAGTGATGCCATATATTTGTCTGTCTCTGTCTCACTTACTATGATAATCTCCAGGTCCACCCATGTTGCTGCAAACGGCATTACTCTTTTTTAACAGCTGAATAATATTGGATACCACATTCCCTGCAAGGGAAGAACCTGCCGGTGTCTTCAGAGTTGGAAGATTTCTTGGGAATGAGACCCCAATCAGGGTAGAGACTGCCAAGCCCTCTGGACACGTTGATGCAAATGCAGACAGGAGAATGCAGCAGATTTTCTTCTTCCAAGGAAGGCCGGACAACTCATGTTTTATCATTAAACCAAAGTTGCTGTCTTGGGGTTTGGGGGAGATTTTTCGTGTGTTTGTTTTGCTTTGACATCTGGTGACAGAAAATGAGATTCCCATGTAGAAGCTTATACCCTTGCTCATATGGTTATTGACTCACTCAGCAAACAGTTCTGGTACCTCCACGAAGCTGTGACCAGACATGATCTCAAGAAATCTTTCCCAAAGACAGCAGTCTCTGCCATGAAGAAACCAGGGCCTGTGAATAATCCAGCAGAATGAGGCTTGTTCTGCCACAGAAGGGTGCTTTTCTTCCTGGCACCTGCAGGTCCCCTGCATGACGGACTCTTGTGAATTCCATAAAGCAAGATGAGGTACAACCCCTTCTGTGAGCTCTCCAGCCATGTTTTATTCAACCACTGAAAATTTCTCCTATATTTGAAATTCTATATGATACCCACCCTCTCCTGAGTGTCTGTAGTTTCGAATTCTCTGCTCCTCTCTTGAAATGCTTTTCCTTCTGAAAAATTACTATGCATCTTTCAACACTCAAGTCACCCCCTCCATGAAGCCTTCTCTGCCTTGCCTTGGTCTGGGACCCAGCTGGAGTGAGGAGTGCTCACTGTGTGTCATGGTTGGGCTTTTCTCCTTGTCTCAGATGTGCTGGTATCATGCCCCAGGTCCTTTGCACCTGCCATTCCCTCTGCTCTTGGCCATGCGCCATGTCTGAATCCTTCTGATCTCTGTTGATGTCTCAGCTAAGCGGTCACATGTCTAAGTAGGGTTCTCCCTGTAGCCCTCTGAGGCCTGGCCTGTTCTGGCTGCTGCCTGGGTCTGGATTTGCAGGGTCAGAAGGGGCTGAGCTTCCTCCTGGTAAGCTGGAGCTGTCTTTAAGCCTCCAGATACAATATTGCTAAGTAACAGGCAAGAACTAAATGTGTTTTTGCCTTTGCTGAGTCAAGTGCCCCTTTGAAATGTAAACACAAGATCTACCAAAAGATCGGAATTCCTGTTTCCTACACATAAGTCTCTGCTGACAGCGTATGACGGATACTTTGCCCTTCTCTGAGCATCATTCGAGGGCTGCCTCATTCTAGGATTGAACCTTCTTACGTGTGTCTGAATGCGGTGTGTATATGTGAATGTGTGTGTGTTAGTCGCTCTGTCGTGTCCAGCTCTTTGTGACTCTGTGGACTGTAGCCCGCCAGGCTCCACTGTCCATGGGATTCTCCAGGCTAGAATACTGCAGTGGGTGTCCATTCCCTTCTCCAGGGGATCTTTCCTGACTCAGGGACTGAACCGGGGTCTCCACATTGCAAGTAGATTATTTACCATCAGAACCGCCATGTGAAAAAGCATAATACCCAGTGTGTCTTGAGCACCAGTTATGAGTCCATTGTTCTTCTAGAGAATTCCAAGTTCACCATCTCTGTTTTGCATCATCACAGCCCTGGGAGGGAACTATGAATTTACTGGTCAAATAGATCAACAATGGCCAAACAACAGGTCCTCAGAGGAATATTGCCTCCCACCTGCTTTTGTAAATTAACGTTTACTTGCAGATGGTGACTGCAGCCTTGAAATAAAAAGATGCTTATTCCTTGGAAGAAAAGTTATAACCAACCTAGACAGCGTATTAAAAGGCTGAGACATTACTTTGCCAACAAAGGTCCATCTAGTCAAGGCTATGGTTTTTCCAGTAGTCATGTATGGATGTGAGAGTTGGATTATAAAGAAAGCTGAGCATTGGAGAATTGATGCTTTTGAACTGTGGTGTTGGAGAAGACTCTTGAGAGTCCCTTGGACTGCAAGGAGATCCAACCAGTCCATCCTAAAGGAAATCAGTCCTGAATATTCATTGGAAGGACTGATGTTGAAGCTGAAACTTCAATACTATGGCCACCTGATGCGAAGAGCTGACTCATTTGAAAAGACCCTGATGCTGGGAAAGATTGAGGGCAGGAGGAGAAGGGGATGACAGAGGATGAGATGGTTGGATGGCATCACTGACTCGATGGACATGAGTTTGAGTAAGCTCCGGAAGTTGGTGATGGACAGGGAGGCCTGGAGTGCTGCGTTCCATGGGGTCGCAAAGAGCTGGACACCGCTGAACTGAACTGAAGCACAGGCCACTGCCAGTTTTGACATATTATTTATGGCTGCTTTCAAAGTACAATGCAGAGTGGAGTAGCTGGGACAGAGACCTTATGGCCCACGGAGGCTGAAATATTACTCTCTGTCTTTTTAATTATGTGCTTTGCTAACCTCTGATGCAGATGGCAAAGCTGGGCTCAGAGAGGTTATTTCTTGTACAAACCATCCTCTGACCACGTCCATGGCTGGAGGTCATGGCGCTGTATCCTGGATGTCACAGATACATTTGGCTTCAAATTTGGGGGTGGCTGCGGGGTTCCCCATCTGTTCTTGGAGCTTCAGTGTCCCCACCAGGAGATGAAGTGGTGGGGCTTGATCTAGTCACCCAGGGAGCAGAAGAGTAGATTCTGTGACTGCAAGTCCATGGGTCTGTGTGTCTGAAGGGTTGGGAACAGTTTAGGGGAATAGGAAGACCCTGTAGGTTTTTGGGATTTAAGCCCAAAATGCCGAGTGAAGAATTTCCCCCAAAGGCAGCACCGCCCAGTATCCTTTGCACATCTGTTCTTGCTGTCTGATGGAGGGAAGTCTCTGGAATCACATCAACCACCATGGGTTGGGGAGATGAAGGCCACTCTCTCCTGGACTTTCTTGCCGTTTGCCTCCCAGCAACACCCAGGGCGACAGTTCTCATCTATAAAGCGGGGCGGCGGGATCTGAGTTTCGGTGAGTAAGGCGCCTGCTTGCCCACCAAGCAGCTCGCACCCCCGGGCAGAGCCTTGAAGCTGCCACCACGGATGTGCTTACAGCTTGGTCCCCACTGCAGTTGGGGTCAAGGCTGACTTTAGATCCAACGTGTTCAGAACAACACAGGTCAGCCCTTCCACCTTTTATCTCTTCTCTCCCCCAGAGGTGGAAGTCTTTTTAGTTGCGTTTTTGCTCCTTTGAGGAGCATATCATTAAAAAAAACCAAAATACTGTTGGACACACACACATGTACATACACATACAAATGAGGGAAACTGGAGAAGCAAGATGTGATGGATAGATTGTATCAGTTTCCTGGTTATGGTTTGACCCATCTTCTAGTGACATAAAATGCAGTCCCTGGGGGCAAAGCCACGTAGAGGGTACACTGGATTTCTCTGAGTTACTCCTTACCGCTGCGTGTGAATGTACAATAATCTCTAAATAAAAAAGTTTAATTAAAAAAATAAATTGGTACTGACTGTATATTCCCAGGAGCTGTGGTTTTTATTAAGTCTGGATATCAGTGGATAAGTCCATTTGTCAGAGGAGTGACTAGGACGTCTATAGCAGGATCAACATTACGTTTTTATTGAAGGTTTGATGTTTGTTCGTTTGGGGAGAATCATAAATCTTGAGGACCCGTTAAATTCCATGAGCCTCTTTCGTCTCACTTAGATACGTGTGAGAGTGTGCCTGCAGCTGTGTGTACATGTGGGCACGTGCATGCGGGTTCACATGCTCACATGTGGGTTATCGGTGGAGGTCACTCAAGGACCCCACAGACCAGGGCAACAGAGAGCAAGGGATGCTTTGGAGCCCTGAACAATCTGATGGGCTTCACTTCCAAGCGGAATGGCTTTGCTGTTTGTTATCTGTTTCACATTTTGGATATTTGTTTAGGATTTCATTTGGAAACAATGTAGCATCGGCTGACATCCTGGGGAGGAAGAGCCCCGGATGAGATGCAGAGGAACTGCTTCTGAGACCCCCGCTGTCTTCGCTGTGCTTTGGTTTCCTCAATTCCAGATTGGTTTGGGGTGTGGGTTTGGGGGTACTTCACTCGGGCACCATGGATTTGGTGGACTGGGTACCCATCTCCCTGGGTCTGACCTAGTCATCATCTGGTGCTTGACAGGGTTTTTCTATTTGTCAGGTGTCCAGGAGACCGGTCAGTGGGCACCGCAGAGCCAGGCCACCAGCTGCCTTTTATCTGCCCCCGAAGAAAAACCACCCACCACCCAACCCAGCTCCTCCCTGCCCCGCCCGTCCCTTCCCCCTCTCCTCCCCATCTTTCTCTCTGCCTCTCTCTCTGCCACCAAGAAAGATATGCTGACAAGTGGGAAGGGAAAAAAAAAAATAACACTTGCAAAACTTTCCCTAGTCTTGGGGAATTTACTTTGAAATTTGTGCCGGATAGAGTAATTAGTAAACTTGCTCTTAATAGTGTTTCGAAGATGTAATTTTTTCACACCTTCCCTGACTTTGACACTGCGGCTTTTGAAACTTCATTTTGCACTGTGCTTCATTGTTCTCTAATCTGCTACACTCTGCATTGAGTATCACGGAAATTTCGCACTTACTATGTCAATAACATCTGGCAAAATTGCCACCTATTAAGAGTAAGTGTTCTTTTTTCTCCGGTGAGAAATGTGATGGTGTATTATATTGGTTTCCCTTGAGAGGCTAAGGAGACAATTTTAAAGCAGACAAATGCATTAAAGAAATAACCTGAACTCTAAGAAAAGGTTACAGAAAGTCAGAAACTTTTTTTTTCTTTTTCTTCTTCTGGGTTTATTTATTTATTTAGGGGGGAGGGGTGAAAGCTGTTGTTACCCGGGGTGAGAGTGGGTTTCACTGCGAGGCGTCACCTCTCTGATGTCTCCTCTGGGGGTGTTTCTCCACCCACCTCCTACTGTCTATTGGAGACCTTCTGCACCCAAGCTTTGGCAGGACAGGCCAGCTGAGGGTGCCAGGACCCTGGCATCCTGAAAGTGCAATGCAGAGCAGCCTGGGTTGGCAGCATCCATCTGTAAACTGTGTGTTGCCGGCAACTCACTGAACTTCAGGACCTTCGGTCTCTTCCTCGGGACAATGGAGATCCTCAAGCTGCTTTTTGGTGTTGACCCAAAGATGCTGGAATGTGTCAGGGTCTTGGATACAGGGGCTGGCAGGTAAGTGGTCCCTGGTCCTGTCATGGCTACTTGGCACCGTTAAAACTCTGTAGGTGTTGATTTCTTTCAAGTCCGAGCCACTGGGGGTCCCAGATATCTGAGTCATAAATCCGAATCCCTGAATAATGCATCAAAATGTCCCAGTGTGACTGGAGCAGGAAGGGGATTGCGGCTCCTCTCCGTGCAGGCCTCCAGCTCATCATCCGAGCAAGAAGCCCATCCAAGGCAGAGCAACCTCATTTTCCATCAGCTTTTCACTGGGAACTCAGGGTGAAGGAGAACCTGGCAGAGGCCCCAGTGCCCCTGAGAAGGTGACATTCTTGGAAACTGGAGTGCTATCCCTGCCTGACTATTTTCTGTGTCCAGGGGCGGGCTGGTATGGCCTGGGCCTGCGCTAGGGCAGAGGTAGGTGGCCACGTAGGACTGAGCACTCGACACGTCTCAGGCCCTGGGGTGCTCAGAACAGGCCTGGGATGCAGGCACCCCAGCTGTCCGCAATCCACAGCTGGGGAAACAAAATCACGGGACAGTTGGGAAACTGGCTGAAATTACTGTGCATCACCTTCAGGGTAAAGTTCACTGTCTCTGGTCTGGTGTCAAGGCTCATGGCCTGATTCCTCTCTCTTTCTGTTCTCAGAGTGCATCTGTAGTCTGTAATCCGTTTGCACCTGTAATCTGAGTTGTTGCTCAGTGGTTCAGTCACGTCCGGCTCTTTGCCAGCCCATGGACTGCAGCACACCAGGCGTCCCTGTCCTTCACTGTCTCCTGGAGTTTGCTCAGACTTATGTCCGTTGAGTCAACGATGCCATCCGACCGTCTCGCCCTCTGTCACCTCCTTCTCTTGTGCTCAGTCTTCCCTGTATCCCCAGGCTCCCATCTGCCCAGCTTTCACGGGTGCAGTTTCTCCTGCTTGGAATCCCTTCCGCAGCTCTGCTGTTTGACTCGTTCATTTGTTTCTTTCCTTGAGAAGGATGTTGAAACACAGGGACATGTTCGTTTAATCTCCGGGCCCCTTAAAATCCCCACCTCTACAATTAACTTTTATTGAAGATCAAAGTCAAAAATACAGACAAAACTTCTGTTAAGTTTCCCAGGACTTAGTAAATTAGAAGTCACAAGTTAGCAGCCCCTGCCTGAGCCAGAAATAGACCACAGATCTGTGTTGCTGAGCCCTCATAGGGTGTTAAAAAATGGAATCAGTTGCTGACACATACAAACAAGGAGATTTCATAAGACAAATGTAGGTTTCTAATTTCTATTGAATAAACTGAGAGCATTGGCCTCCCCGAGCCCACATACATGCCCAGAAACCACTGACCCTGTTCACAGTGGGTGTGCATTCCACAGGTTGACACAGTGCCTGCCCCTCCCCGGCACCTGACCTCTGATCTCTACTCATTAAACTACCGGTTTAGCCCCTGGAGACATTTGAGTTACAGTCCTTGCAACCAGTTACTTACATCCCCTAAGGGATCATTTCTTCATAATTTCTATATGTTGAGCACACCTGTCTGGTGCCAGGCCTGTGCTGGATGCCAGGCATGTGGAAGCAGATGTATTCAGTCTTCAAGACTCCTTTCTGCTGTGACCTCCTCCAGGAAGCCTTCCTTGATACACCTGACTGGTATTGGAGGCCCAGGCCGGTTCATCCTGGAGTCCTGGGTTTGCCTGTCTTTACAGCCATCTCTCAAGTGCAAATAGTTGGTTCCTCTGTTTTTCACAGCAGACGTGCGGTCCTCAATCACAGGCTCTGTGTCTTATTTGTCTTTAATTTACCAGTCCTTCCACAGGGCCTGGTGGAGAGGCGGGTCTCTGGACTTGTTAATTTCATGCATAGATAGATGAACAAATAAACAAAACCAAAAACTGAACCTCCCAGACCCGCCACATCTCATCTTTGAACCAAGAAGGCTGAGCAAGTTACGTCTTAAGCTGCTTCCTGTCGGAAAATTCCAAGTCTCAGTTGAAAAACATCAATATTTAGATGACTGTATTTTCTTTCCAAATGCCCACAATATTTTACGTCCTGATAATATTTACGGGTTGTCCTCAGAGATAACTAATTGGATTTGCCATCAAGCTCGCAGGGAAAAAGTATGGAGGATGGTCTCTCATTACTCACACGAGAAGGTGATAGCTCACTCCCCAAACTTCTATCGCTGTGATTCAGAGAACACTGAAATGGGGCGGGAAGGAATAATGTGCCCGCTGTCACCCTGGTCTTTCTCTCGCATTTACCACTTGGACAGAGCCATTTGCATCTGAATTGAACCCGCATTAAAATTTCCAGTTTATGTATCGCCGGTGATAAACAAAGAGGTTTCAGGAACGGAGGCTGGGCTGGAAAAGCCGCTCTCCCCCTTACCCCCTTGCTGGATGACCTCACAAGTCTGCGGCCACTTACCTCTCGTGCCCTTACCTCAAGGGCACCTTCCCTGAGAAGGGCAGGACTAGCACTTGGGGAGATGCAGAGGTAGGATTACAGAGCTCCTCTCAGCTCATTTCTCTCCCCAGTTTTCATCCCTATTCCTTGACCTTCCTTGTGTCTTTCTAAGCTTCTGAGTTCTTTTCCTCTTCATTTGGGGGGCAGATAACATTTCAAGCGCTGAGTCCAAGTAGTCTTTTGATTCTGTCTCCTCCCCTGGACTTCATCTCTCTGAAGGTAGGGACTGTGCCTGTTTCACTTTCATTTTCCCTGTGTGTCTAGTAGAGTGTGACAATGTGATCAAAGAAAGATATGAGGGAAGGATCGATGGAAATCGGACCTTGGCCATTGATAAGTGTCTGTCTGAGCCAAGGACCCTGCTAGTCTTACTGCATCTATGATTTCTTTTCATGCTTAGGACACTATGTAGCCAATCTTCTTCCTGTCCTTATTATTGTTACTGTGGTTATTTTATAAATGGGAAAACTGAAAGGCAGAGAGGTTAAATGAATTTCCCAAAGTCAGTAAGAGGCAGTCAGGATTCAAACCCAGGAAAAGTCATCCATGCTCATAAGAGCAATGTTAGAACTCCATCATGTGTGTGTGTCTGTTTGCATTATATGCGTGTCTAGGGAAACTGGTCATAACTTAAATGTTATAGAACTGGGAGTTTTCTGACTCTGAAGTCAGTTATATCATGGTATCAGGAATTGCTCACTTTCTGTGGGGCCATTAGAGTGGATGAGAGACACCACTTTGCCAAAAAAGGTCCGCCTAGTCAAAGCTATGGTGTTTCTACTAGTCATGTGCAGATGTGAGTTGGACCATAAAGAAGGCTGAGTGCCAACGAATTGATGCTTTCAAACCGTGGTGCTGGAGAAGTCTCTTGAGAATCCCTTGGACTGCAAGGAGATCAAACCAGTCAATCCTTAAGGAAATTGACCCTGACTATTCATTGGAAGGACTGATGCTGAAGTTGAAGCTCCAATCCTTTGGCCACCTAATGCGAAGAACCAGTTCATTGGAAAAGACTCTGATGTTGGGAAAGATTATGGGCAGAAGGAGAGGGAGGTGACAGAGGACAAGATGGTTGGATGGGATTACCAACTCAAAGGACATGAGTTTGAGCAAACTCCAAGAGATAATGAAGGATAGGGAAGCCTGGCATGCTACAGTCCATGAGGTTGCAAAGAGCTGGGCATGACTGACTGAGCGACAGTTAGTATTGGCTGGGTCCGGGGCTCTGTAGCCCCAGAACTGCGTGTGATATGACCCACTGCTTCAGGAACCACATTTACGGAGACCTGCTTTGTGTGGCATGTTATCTCTACATGCTGACCTTTTCCTTAAACTCTTGCTAAGATCTAGCACTGTCTGGGGTTTGGTGCTGGCGGAGCAGACTGAGCTTTCATTCAGCCTAGAAATGCTCAGTGTTCAATTTCTGTCAAATTCTGATGGAACAAGATAAAGGGGGGAAGTCTTTTAAAAATATAAGGAGAATATTAATTACATTTGGAGATTCAAATACCTTTTGACCTCAAACATAAAACTTTCACAAAGTCTTGGCTAATGAAATGGGGTTCTACATCACTCTACATAGTGAGGACATGGTGGGCAGTGTTCTAAACTGCCTTCTTCCCAAATTCCTGCCTCTGGTGTATGCATAATCCATCCTTTTGAATATGATGGATGTCACTCCCAAGGACTGGTCACATGGAAGGTGAAGAGATTTTGCAGGTGTAGTTAAGATTCCCAATCAGTTGACTATGAGTTAGTCTGGAGGGAGATGATCCTGTATGGGTCTGACCTGGCCAGGTAAACTTTTGAAAGCATAGAGATTCTCCTGTTGATACGTTTCCATATAGTGTTGGAAAATATGGATGAGGAAATGTGGCAACACTGGGATGGAATTCCCCAAGCAGAAGGAACCAAGTTCTCCCACCCACCAGTGAGTCTGGAAAAGAATGTCAAGCCTGAGATGAGATTCTTACTCCAGCCACCACCTTGATATCAGCTTGGTGAGACTGTGAAAAAGGAACCTTGGTTCCTGACCCAGGGAAACTGTGAGGAATTAATTTATAGGATTTTAAGCCTCTAAGTTTATGATAATTTCTTATACATCAGTAAAAAAAAAAAAAAGTTGGGCTTTCCAGATGGTATCAGTGGTATAGAATCTGCCTGCCAATACAGGAGACATGAGACACAGGTTCGATCCCTGGTTTGGGAAGATCCCCTGGAGGAGGGCATGGCAACCCATTCCAGTATTCTTGCCTGGAGAATCCCATGGACAGAGGAGTCTGGTGGGCTACAGTCCATAGGGTCACAAATAATTGGATATGACTGAAGTAACTTAGCATGCTTGCTAAAAAGTAATTCAGGGATATATCAGTTAGTTGTTGCAGCTAAGCAACAAGCAACCACAAAAACTTTACAAGTATTTACTGCTTATGCATCTGTTGACTGGGACAGCTCTGCTGCTTTCCTCCAGGATACATATGGTTTGCTCTTGGCAGTGGCAAAGAGTAAAAGGACAGGTGCAAACACACAGTGTCCCTGGGGCCCAGACTCAGCATGGACACAATGTCACTTCAGCTCCTAGAATGTTGGCCAAAATAAATCTGATGGCCAAGACCAAAGTCAAAGGTAGAGAGATCCATCCTACCCTTGATGAAGCCATAGAAGGAGGAAGGGCAAAGAACTGCAGCCAACAGTGCAATCTAGCACAGCAAAGAAATGCAGGTGGTGACATACATATTTATTGGTGATGATAAACAAGGCCAGTGGCCCCTAGACTTGTCCACTCAAACATTAAAGATGACGGGGAACTGCATTTTGCTAGGACAGGATTCAGTTAATGCCCAGTGCAATTCACCCAGATGACACTTCCCACCACCTCCCCGATAATCTAATGCTAATTTATAATCAAATGTGGGAGTTTGACTTTTAAGGAGCACGACTGTCATGCCATTTCCTTGATTTGCATAGAGTGCTCATCGCGCTGGCGATCCAGGGAGGATGGCTCACCCAGGGACAGGGCTTTGGCTGCTCTCCAAATTCCAGGAAGAGCTGCAGATCAGCCACCACGTCTCAGGCTCTATTCTGATGTCTCATGAGGAGGACAGGCAGGTTCAGTGTGGCTCATCCAAATGGTGTCTTTGTGGAAGCACCATTGCATTCATTCCATCTTGGATATATTTAATGAGCACACAGCATGCGTCAAGGAGTGAACTGGCCCTGGGGATGGAGATGCAGACAAGGCATCACTGGGGTCATTGAGGGATCACTCTCTGGACTAGAGGGCTATGTGCCAGGTCCAGGGACCATGCAGAGAAGAAAGAGTGGAGTTGTCAGGAACAGTTTCATGGACAGAATTGGTCTTGGACCATAAGAAGCATCTCTAGGGGAGGGAATGGGACTGTCTTAACCAGCAAAGGAAGCAGTGTCTACAGATACTCTTAATGTTTTGGAGATCATAGACCTCGGGTCATCTGTTGAAAACCAGACCTTCTCTCCCAGGTCCTGGGATGCTTCTAAGTCCAAAAACCCAAAGGTTTGACTGCAATTTCAGAACATGTTGCAAACAGTCAGCCAGGGTGTTCTCTTTGGAGATACTCTTAGAGTTTCCATTCATTCTGGATCCTTGTCAGGAGAACCTTGTCTGCTCTTGGAGCCCTGGGCAGAGCCTTGGCAGACTCCAGCACCTAGCGGAGGCTGCATCCTGCTGTCTTGATTGACTGGGCGTTGCCTACACCTGCTGGAATGCTGGCTCAAGTGTGAGATATTCCCAGCAGCCTTGAGGGTGAGGCAGGGTTCCCTCCAAATTGTCTCAGCCCAGGCATGTCAGCCAGTGAGATGCGTGGGAGGCAGACTCTGTCACCTCCTGAGGGACACAAGGTTGACTCCCCAAGCACCAGCTCAGGGGCGGACACCCTTCTGTCAGTCACGGGTGCCTCATATATATCCTGAGATTACTTTTCTCTTAATTTGTCTGAGTCTCTCTCTCTCCCTGTCTCACGGCTGATTGCTCAGTTTCTGCCAAGCAGGAGAGAAGAGCCCGGAATGAACCCAGAACTTTAGCGATGGAAAGCAGGAACTTCATTTAATAGGTCTCAGAAGAAACTTGACAGCAAGTCTGGCACTTTGAGTCTCTGTCAAAGGTATGGAAGCGGGTTCCTGGGTTCCGACACTGACCTAAGTCTGCTCCAGAGTGTCCTTGGCTCTCTTCCATCCAATGGCCCCAATTTGGCCATGGAACTTTTTTATTCTTTGTGGCACAGAACAGATCAGGCTAATCACCAACAGGAACAACAACAGCAAAAAATTGATAAAAGCTGGGGAAGGCGAAAAAAGAAAAATAATTCGAAGTCTTGACATTCCCAGCTTGTTCTTGCCTTAAGGCCTGTGCATTGGGGCCCCCCAGCCCAGAGCGCTGACCCCTGATCTCCACTTGCCAAGATCCTCCTTGGTGCTGGGGTCTCCCCTCACCCAAAGTCACTGCTCCCCAGTCCCCAAATTCATCCCAACTACTCAACAACACACTCTAGCAAACCATCCTGCATCACTTCCCTCCTAGCACTTCCTGCCAACAAAAGTGTTCTGGTTCTTTTATTTGCTTGCATCCGTACTTTCTTTTCTTCTTTCAAATAGGATGTAACTCTGTAGCATCCATGCTTAGAGGAGACAAGCAAGAGTCATTCACGGGGGAAAACATAGTGAATGTTTTCATTCGCTCCCTGGGTCTCAGAGGCCCCAGAACAGCCTTGGGATTTTCTCATCTCTCAGTATTTACCTCTCTCCTTGTTTCACTGGACCTCTCTCTGCTACACACCCTCCACACATGAACAAATGTGCTTGTGTGTGTATCCACGTAGACAGGCTCACACAAACGCACTCACTTGCTCATCCAGAGGAAGACCCCGTCACCATTATCCAGTCAGGAATTATATCCGGGGGTCCCTGCCTACCAGGACCTGATCGGAGAAGGGGGTGGGAGGGGTGGAGAAGCTGTCTTTCTTGCAGAGCTAACAGGTCAGGGACAAAAGCCAGGTCAACTTCTTGAGTTTCCCTGCCGATCCTGATAACCGAAGGTCTCGGTATTTTTGCCCGGAGAAGATGGTCGAAAAAAACCCAGGTCATGCGCCACACTTCATCCCGTTTTATGAATGGAAGAGGCAGAACAGAAGCATGATGAACAAGAATGTTTCGAATTAACTTTTGAGGTTTACAGGAGCCATAACGATCTGTTTATCTGTCTTTAGCAGTCTCCTAATAGGCAACTAGAGGGTCAAGGCCTGAGCCTGTAACATCGCATTATGTGTCCTGGTCATTACTGGTTAATTGCATCTTCTTTGTCTTCAAGTGACTTTATGAGGCTGTAGGAGGGGCCTTAAGGAACTAGTTGGTAATGGAGGGTCCTGCCTCAGTGACCGGCTGGCATCGCTCCTGCCCTGATGGTGGCAGCAGTGCGCAGGGACCAGGGATGGGGGGGCAACTGCGAAGAGCCAGCGGGCTTTAACCATTCTCGGAGTTTGCAGAAACACTCTCATCTGCGTGGATCTGGCGGTCTTCAGAACGGATTTTCTTAGTGCCCCTTTGTAGGGTTTCCACCTTCTATTACCCGTATCACAGCACCTGTGTGTGGCTCGGTTTCCTTAGATATGAAAGCAGGAAAGTGAATCCATTCACCTTGCCCTCCTCCTGGGCCCTTCAGATGGCTGAATGCTATTGGTGGTGTGAAAATGCTTTGGGGGTTACGTTTTGATGAGAGTGAAAAAAATAGCGTTCACTCCTTGCAGGCAATATACACCCGTGTGCCTGCACCATCTTCCCAGGAGAGTGCAAACACTTGCCCTTTGCTACTTTCCTGGGCCTTTCACACACAGACCTGCACTGCCTGCACGCCCAGCTCTCTCTTGACTGATGACACTCGAATGACCACTTGATCCCGAGCTTGGCCACTCATTCCCCCCTGGACCCTGTGCTCCCGAGGGCCAGGACGCAGTCCCACTCACCCCCGTATCCTCAGGGCCCCACAGAGAGCCCGAAACTTACCAAATACACTGTGTGGAACTGTGTGTCCTCCACCTCGGCACGTTGATGTCCGAGTTCTCAGCCTGTGACTGCACTGGGAGATGGGGTCTTTAGAGAGGTGATGAAGGTAATGTGAGGTCACTAGGGTGAGAGCTAATCCAATAGGACCAGTGTCCTGATGAGAAGAGGAGTTCTGGGCACAGACCAGCGCAGAAGGAGAGTATGTGAAGACACAGGAAGAAGATGGCCATCCACAAGCCAAGGAGAGAGATCTCAGCAGGAAAGAGGGAACCGCCCCAGCCCACCCTCCCTGACCCAGCACCTTCATCTTGAATTCTGGCTTCCAGAATTGTGAGAAAGTAAACTTGCTGTTTAAGCTACCCAGTCTGCAGTACTTTACGGCAGGCCTCATAGACTAATACATGAACATTTTTTGATATAAAAGAACCACCTATGGCTGATTCATGTTGAGGTTTGACAGAAACAACACAGTTCTGTAAAGCAATTGTCCTTCAATTAAAAAGCAAATAATTAGAAAAAAAAAAAAAGAACTGAAAAAAAGTATTATCTGGTGGTCCAGTGGTTAGAACTCCATGCTTCCACTGCAGAGGCAGGGTTTCAATCCCTAGTCAGGGAACTAAGATCCTGAAAACGGTCAAAAAATAAAGAAACAAGCGAAAAACCCCATCTGCATCATGAATGGTGTATTTAATTCAGGGAGGAGGAAGGGGAGGAGATAGGGCCTTGTTTCAAGCACTTACTATATACTGTGTGCCACTGGGCTTCCCTGGTGGCTCAGTGGTAATGAATCTGCCTGCAATGCAGGAGCCATGGGTTTGGTCCCTGGGTCTGGAAGATCCCCTGGAGGCAGGCATGGTAGCCCACTCCAGTATACTTGCCTGGGGAATTCCATGGACACAGGAGCCTGGCGGGCTGCAGTCCATGAAGGTTGCAAAGAATACCAGTCACAACTGAGTCGATTTAGCACCCACACACACATCATGTGCCCCTGAGCCCTATGCTATGGGTTTTACATCATCTCCTTTGGAGTTATTTGTTTCATTTCACAGAGTATGATAGCTTACAGTAAATGGTGTCAGTTTCTTCATCTCCAAAGATGAAGATTTAGCTTTGGGACCAGGGACCAGGGTTGACCACTCAAGAGCTTTTGTGTAGCAGAGTTTTATTAAAGTACGAAAAGGGACACAGAAAGCTTCTGACATAGACCTCAGAAGGGTGATAGAGAGTGCCCTCCTTGCCAGTGTAAGCAAGGGAGTTATATACTTTAATTAGTTATTACAATAAATCAAAAGAATGTCTCAAGGTTGTAAAGATCTTACTAGACTTACTCCCACGATTTACATTTTAAGATAACAGGATTAGCCAGAAGGTTTTCAGGAAGGAGAAACTGTCCTCAAGCAGGATACATTGTATAACATATACATTGTTATAGACATATATACATTATATAACAATTTACATTGTTGTATAATCCTTAGTACAGAGTTGAAACTGAGTTGTTTGTTGTATAATCATCAGTTTCATGCTAAAAAATAAAACGTTTTATGTGACTAAGACTAAAGAATGTAGAGGGAAAAAAAAACTTTGTCCTATCCTCCTCCTTGAGAAATCCAGACCCCTATCTGCTTGAGAGCCCCAGACCCCTTTCTCCT
Source organism: Moschus berezovskii (assembly GCF_049115385.1). Lineage (NCBI taxonomy): Eukaryota > Metazoa > Chordata > Mammalia > Artiodactyla > Moschidae > Moschus > Moschus berezovskii. The sequence goes on along the minus strand of NC_142480.1, from coordinate 8,042,471 downwards.
CCTCCAGGACCCCGGACTTCTTGTCAGCCTGCCGAGGAACTGACTCTCTCAAGGAGAAAACTGTGAGTGGGGAAGATGGAGTAATTTCTCCAGGTACCTATGAGTACCTGCCTAGCAGTCTTCCAAACACCACCCTCCTCTGGACAACTGCTTCTTGATATGAAATCCTGTGGATTTCTCAAGGGGACTTTCAGATGATCATGTCCAAAAGTGAACTGTTTGCTGCCCTTCGCCTCCAGCTTCTCCTGCTACATTAACATGTGACCCCCACCCCACCCACCTGGCATTGTTTTGTGGCAGATTCCTCACCTTCAGTCCCCAGTACAGGGGCCCCAAGTCCACCCGCTCTTCTCCACCTGAACTGCATCACCCTTGTCCAGACCACAAGCACCACTTACCTGGGCACAGGTATCCTGGCCACCCGCCCATCCCTCAGTCATACTGTCGTGATCTTTACAGAGTTCCCCGATCAAACAAAACTCTTCTTCCTACAGATCATTCTTCTTGATCTTCTCCCGTCCAGCCAGTCCCACATCACTCTTCAACCTGCCAGTTTCCCCGGTCACTCCCACCCTCTTTCCTTGCGTCGTTTCTTCCTGAGCTGTCCTGCTACCTGATGTATTCTTCACTCTTTTTTTGATCTTTCCCCTCTATCAGTAATTCCAGAATTAGGAAAGACACAAAATCCAGAAGCCATAAAGGTAAAAATGGATACAACGTACTTTTTGTAAATTTGAAACTCCAGTTTTAATCACCTGTGATATATCTTAGACTAATTTCCTTAATATATAAAGAGCTCCTGCAAATCTTTAATACAGAAGAATCACTCAATGAAAAAAGTGGAGAAAGAAGGTTAGTAGACAATTCTTAAGAAAAGGAAACACATGTGACCATTAAATATAGTTTCTCAACTTGTTCATAATAAAAGGCAAAATTCAAACGAGAATGAAGAAAAGAACGTGCAAGCATGATCCTTGTGAGTGGTAAATTGGGGCATCCTCTCTGAGGGACAAATGGGCTGCAAGTATTGAACTTAACGTGATTCATACTTTTTGAGCTGGAATTTTCATTTTAGCCACTTATCTTTTAGGTGCATTGACACATATTCACACAAATATGCTTTTTGTGGCTTTGTTTGGAGTAATGATTAGATTTGTAGATGAAATGAAATATAAAATATCTTTACAATGCAATACTGTACAACCATTTAAAAGACAGAAGCAACTCTGTATATCGATTGATATGGAATGCACAGTACATGCCACTGATCAATGAGAAGAACTATTTCCTTTTGGAGGAAAAATTGTAGAGAACAGGGAAGATTTTGTTTTGATACTGCTGATTTTTAAACAACGTATGTGATTAACATCTAAAAAGTTAAATATTGGTACTAATTTTTATAGTAATATAGTTAGTGATGTAAATCTGTATTGGATTTATAAGTATACGCGTACGCATATTTATATGATCATATAAAATAATTTTTAATTATATTATATATTGTAACAGAACTATGGCTATGTAAAGTTATAAATTATGACTATGATACGACTTAACAACTATGGCTAATGTTTCATAACATAGCCACTGCTATGTCATATTAATACACATGTACATTATAATGATATAAATACACATAAATACTAATTTAAATATTTATACTTCTGTTCTAAACATAGATTACAAACCAGAAGGAAATACAATGAAAGGTTACTTTTACTTTTCTCTGAGTAGTAAAACGATCCATAATTATTATTGTTTTTATGCATATATATATTTAAATTTTACATTAAGAAATATACTTATTTTTATGTGTTTCTCTATATATTTATCAGGGTAGAAAGTCTAGTTTGTTTGTTTAGTTTTCTTGTTGTTTAGTTTCCTTCATTATTTTTGTCTGTTTTTTAGAAAAAGTTAATAAAAAATTATATCTAATTTAGTAACTATAATTGCAGTTATATCTGGCAAAGCACTTTCACATTCATGATTTCCACTGCAAGCTCCTGCCAGCTTGGAGGTAGCCAGAATCTATATTAGAGCTCCCATTTCACAGATAAGGAAACTGAGGACAAATTTAATTTAAGGAGAGTGTGAAAGGCAGAACTTTGTACCTATCTCTTTGGGCAGCGTTTCAAGAAGCAGCAGGGATCCCCTGATCCAGGAGCCAGAATTCCTAGGAGGGGTCCCTCTGTTTAGGGGAGAACAGGGAAGAGATCTTTAGAGTGACCCTCACACAGGACAAAGGAGAATCCCTGCTGCTTTTTCTTCTCCTTTCTCCACTTCACTAATGGATTTTTAAAAACCATGATCATAGATCAGAAAATGCATGGATACATAACACAGGAGAGTAAAAAAAAAACCCGGAAGAGACCCCTGTTTATTTTACCCTCCCACTGTGGCACGTGTTTTAAACATTTTCTATTGAAGTAGAGCTGATTCACAGTGTTGGGTTAGTTTTGAGTGTGCAGCAAAGTCACTCTGCATTCTGTGTGAGCGTTTTCTTCCCTTCTAGGTTGTTACAGGATATTGAGCAGAGTTCCCTGTGCTATACAGTAGGTCCTTATTCTATGTAGGAGTATATATGTTTTAATCCCAGACTCCTAATTTATCCCTTCCCCTTCCCTTTCCGCTTTGGTAACCATGGCTTTGTTTTCTATGTCTGTGAGTCTATTTCCGCTTTGTAAATAATTTCACTTGTATCACTCTTTTAGCTTCCACGTATAAGTGATGTCATAGGATGTCTGTCTTTGTCTGACCTAGGGGTGGCCATCTTTAGGTCCATCCGTGTTGCTGCATTTAGGTGCCTTTTTGTAAGGTGAACAAACTTGGATTTCTGAAACTAGAGCCCTCCATTCCATCTGTGCTGGTTACTTATGTTCATGTGTGAGTTTAAACTGGGGCTTGTGCGTGGGCCCTGGTGAGCTGATGCGCACCTGCATTTTGATGTTTAACCTTCCCCAGCGCTTTGAGAAGGGGGCTGCGTCATTACCCTCTGAGCGTGACCTTCCGGTGGTCAAAAGCCCTCTGCTGACTTTGCATCTTTGAGCTTCCGCGTGATCCCCCCAGCCGCTGCTCCCATATTTGATCATTCTGCTCCCAACACCTTCTCTCCTCTTCCTGAATGTGCCAGGAGGGCTCTGTCCCCTGGAGTTTTGAACCTGCTCTTTCCTCTACTTGAACTTCTTTTCCCTCAGAGGGATATGTGGCTTCTCCTTTTGTTTCTTTGTGTCTTTACTGAAATGTCACCAATCAGATGAGAGCATTCTTAACCACTGTACCCGGAACACTAACGGGAGCACTTGAATTCAGTGGGAGTTCACGTCTCTTTCACGATTCACTTTACCCCATGGCATGTATCATCATGGGGTGTGGTGGGCCTAAGCTGCCCCCCAACACACACCAGAACAGAAGCCAACCAGGACAGGGACTTTATCTTTTGTGATTCTTGCCAACATGCAGGACTGTGAAGAGGGCTGGATGCAAACCCCCTTTTAAATTGCCTGTTGCTGTGCTTATGAGGGCTACTTTTCACCATCCCAGCTTCCTCTGACCTTTGAACTTCTTCTGGAATGATCCTGGACCATCCATTTGGCATTTTAATTGCAAATGGTCTTGCGTTACAACTTAAAATGTTCTAGTTTGATTTACTTCCTTATTGACTAAACATTCATCCAGCCCCATTTAGGTACCAGGCTCCTCAAAAATCCAAAATAGCTCTTTAAGAGCACAGAATAGATATCATGCCAGTTTTTTAAAAATCACTCGCCTCGTTCCCAGGACAGTGCAGGCTAAGAGTCAGCCCTGAATAAAATGGAATAAATGACAGCATGCCTCTGGCTTCTGCAGTTAGTAAGCTCAACGGGTCCCAAACACTTGTAGGTTAATGAATTAGGAAACGTCGGTTTCTTGGTGCAAATATTCTCCCAGCTTAGAGAAGAGGTTCTTCAGTTTGAATTTGTTTGGATAAAAACAAGATGGTTCCAAATTTCTGTGTAAATCTGAAACCAGAGAAGTTTCACACAGTTGCACATTTCAAAAAAAAAAAAAGTTCTGCTCCCGTTTGGGAAGTATTCTGTGTATCTGAAAGGAGGAAAAAATATTCTCTTGTAGTTTCCAATTGCAAACTGATTCTTGATATCCTCTCCAAGGCCCTTTTTTTTTTGTGCAGCAAGTTTGGGAGTGTCAACTGGCTTCCCAGTATATGCTCGCAACTCTGGGACGCCGAGAGTCACTTTTGTGACATGTCAGCTCCCAGAAACACCGTGGAACCTGTCGGAACATTTGCTCCACATTAAGACAAAATGCTCTTTCTCACCCGTGTCACCAGGAGCTTTGCTATGAGTGTGAGGCTTAAATCCCAGCCAGGCCTATCTGAAGCTGGTTGTTCTGAGCGGTTTTTACACACACACACACACACACACACACACACACACACACACACCCACCTCTATCTTTCTGTCATTCTCTGCATAACCCACATTCTTAAGTCCTGGAGGAATGCCAATTTTTATTCTGCAAAAAGGGAAAAAAATGCAAAAGTTTTTCGGTCATTGAAATTCATGGCAAAGTACAGACAGTCTGCTTCTTCTTCCTCTTGTCTTTTTTAGAACCACGTGTTCTTAGAAAAGTGAAATGGAGATGTGTGAGAGCTATGAGTATCGTGGTCCTGGGTACCACAGTGTCATGACTCGTGGTTGCTGCAGGCTGCAAAGGCCCTGGATCTGGCCTCTGTGTTCTGGGAAGATGAAGGCAGGATGTTAGATGACAGACGTGGTGACAATAGGAAGCAGGTGGCCCTTTGGTCACGCACCGGCTTTCTTTTACTGTCAGCAAGGTGGGTCGAGGTAAAGCTGTCTATATGAGGCTGGTCCAGGGGTTTTAGTTGATTACTTATTCCAGCAATAAGATGTGTCCTGTTCTTGGCCCGGTGTGGTGCCCTCTGCCAATATACCCATCAGGCAAATTTCGGAAATTCTGCAGTCGCAAATAATCGATGAGTTAAGATGGGAGAAAATGTCTTATGTTTTTATTTTGCTCGAATTGTTGCTTTTGGATTGATATGATCGTTGCTTTTAATAAATTCCTTTGATAACATTTTCTCCTCGAAAGAGATGTCTTTTTCTTTTCAAGGCCACGCCAAGAATGTAACTTTGGCTTATTAATGGAAACCTGGTGTCTTCTGGCTCCTGGTTAACTCATTACTGCAATGCACAGTTTCAAAAGCGTGACTTTGGGCATTGATATCTTTGCACGTCTGTTTGTGTCTATGTGAAAGCATTCCTCTCTCTCACTGAGACATAGGACAGCTTTTGTAGAATATGAGACTTTCACCTTCTTCTCATGCCCATTTAAATTTGTAAATAAATATGTATACATTGGGGGATAATTATACTATTTCTAGTTTTCTAATTTCTGTCCTCCAGACTAAGAATATGGCAGAGATCCTGTAAGACCACCTGGCAGGGCTGGGTTAGAATAAGACAAGTGAGGCAAGCACTTTGGGTGGAAATTTAAAGGAGTGCCCCAAATTCAGTAATTGACAGAAGCAAGCATGTAACATTTTAAAAAATCAAAATGAATGCACACAAATCCTGGATGAACACAAATCCCTGAATTTAAAATAAAGTTCCTGGTCTATGTGCAGATTTCCAAAAACTCGTGGATGGTTTGGGAAAATACCTTGCAGGAAAACTATTATCATAGATTTTTATTTTAGGATCAAATGTGAAAAGCCCAGGAGTAAGTTCTGGAAATTGAATTCCTTCCTCCTTGCTCTTGAGGTTACTGGATCAGAAGCTTGAGCTTCTGAATCTGTTTTCCAGTCCTGGACAAATACTTTTTATTTCTTAAAGAATCTCGCAGGGGGAGCTAGGGAGTAGCATACTGAAAGGAGCTCTTTATAAAGGGACTTTTTGTTGTTGTGGCTGAATTTTGATAGCAACTTTTGAGCAGGGCCTGGAATGGGTGGATGGTTAGTAAAGGTCATTGTCAAGGACGTGAGTTCAATTAGTATGCAGATCAGAGCCAGTGAGTTCAAAGGTATTGTTCCAATTCAATCCCATTAGCCAGGGCAGAAATGAACAAACAGCTTGACCTTAATCACCAAGTCTTACCCATTCATTGTGTGTGTGTGTGTGTGTGTGGTGTGTGTGTGTGTGTTTGTGTGTGTGTGTGTGAGAGAGAGAGAGAGAGATGTGTAAGGTCTGGCTGACTGTGTGAAAATACTAGAAAGCCCCACCCCTTATTATTTGTGAAATATAATATGTACATTTCCTTCCGTGTATATTTCAAAGATGATTTAATTGAAGGCGAACAAACTGGATCCGTTTTCAATGAATGCCTTCACACATACCCAGACACATTAAAACGCCTTGGGAGAAAAAAAAAAACTCACTCACATAATGCCAAGGTAAGTTTTTTTTCCCTTTACTTGCAGACAATCCTATTCAAAATGTGCACAATTCTTTCAAGTCCCGCAAGTGAGAGGACTTGAAATTCCACATTCTCAAATACAATCTCTGCAGCCTAAATATACCTTTCAACTGTGTGGTTAGAGCTATCATGGAGATAAATGAGGAAATTCTGAATTTTTAAAACATCACAGGAAGAAGAATTTTTTCACCCCTCTCTCTTCTCAAAGGAAAACCCAATTATTTTCCTGATTTGCCGGTGTTCCACGTTGGGATGTGGGCAAGCCAATAGGCACCACGCGTTCCCCGTGTCCTTAAAAACATACAGCACGGGTGGACGGGAACACAGAAGCGTGATGTAAGGTGAGTGTCCCATCTGCAATGACATCTATGGCACACGCGAGACACTTCTACAGTTTGGGTGGAAAGGAAGACCGACCTGGGGATTAGCCTCTGACAAAATGTGATGTTTAAACAGGTTCACCTGGTTCTGAAACACTGCCTTCCGAGTCGCTGTTTTATCTGCATTTCCATGTAAGTTTGCCGCATCCATTTGGATAAACATTTGCTAAACTCGGAGCATGACTTCGGTGGGAGAAGACTGCCCCCCTGGAAGCTGGAGGCTGCACTAGGGGAGGGTGCCGCCTCCATATCTTCATTTCCATCTCAAATCAAACATGATCGGTAACTAAGGTTTTCCGAATCCAGTCTCTGCCCCCACCTCCGGCCCTGGGAAGACAGTTAATCATAGCTCAGGAAGATGAAAGATGCACGGGGAAACGCAACTCTTGCAGGCAAAGCTGCACCCCAGGGGGTCATGAATACTGGGGAGGGACATGATTCCTTCCTGCAATAACATATTGAGACACTTTTGGTTTTACACTCGCTATCAAGTAAATACAGGACACCTCACCCGTGAAGGGTGATTATCGCTCCTGAAAGGAGGAAACGATTTATTAAAATCTTGTTCGGGGAGAAAAAGAAAGATAAGAATCCTTTTTTGCTAGTCACAAACAATCTGGGATTTTCCCCCACGGAAATATTATTTCCTCTTAAAACTGTTTCGGCAGTTGGGTTATTATTATTATCATTACTATTATTAATTTTGGTCTGAAATGGACTGTGTTTCCAAAGCAGTGAAAGTGGAGCTTTCAAAGGATGCTCTCCCCATGTCATCCCTCCCCATGTGTTTTTGGTAATACTTTTATCTGCGATGCAATTAAAGACATTTTAAAAGGTAAATCTGCCGCCCAGTCACATTAAAAAAAAAAATCCATTCACCGTTTGGTATTTTCTTAGAAAATATTAAGCCACTGAAAAATACCAAAAAACAAAACTAAAACATGATTCTTAAAAAGTCCAGCGTTTATACCATTCTTCACAGAGGCACTGTTTCTCCTTTGATCCTACTATTGTGACGTTCTCCTTGAATTTTGGTCTAAGATAGGCATTTTCCTTTTTTTTTTTTCCCTTTCCTCTAAACAAGGTCACAGATTTTTTTTCCCCCTAAATGAGAACCAGAAGCCCCCAGTACAAGATTAAGTAAGTCCTTACAGTCTTATAAAAGTGAGTGCTTCTTTCCTATAATAAAAGGTGTTTAAAAGGTTCGCTACAGCTTTAAACAGAATTACAATTTACTTCTTTCAAGTGTCCAGGCCATAAATTCTTCTCAATTCCCTCTCTCTCTCCTTGTCGGAATTAATGAGATCAGATCTGATCAGGGCGCTGATGTGTTCAGCGCCAAATCACACAACAGCGCGCGCACCGTAATGGAATTTGCATCTAATGCATACATAAATCAAACATCTTTCTGGACATTTTCATATGCATAATGTCATTTCATCCAGTTCTCTCTGTGCAGAGGGGCAGATTTTTCTCTCTGAGAGAATGACTTTCTTTAATGCTTTCATTTTATTTTCGCTGACTGCAGTCCCGGAGAATGCGCTTGGTCGGAGAATCTTTCGGGGCGCGGTTGACAGTTCCTTTTCCAAGAGGGGTCCTTCACATTTATCATGCCTCTTCCTCGGGGGCTTTGTTATGCAAATGTGGCTGAAATTGATAATTCCAAAGTGCTTCATTTCGGCTCCTCGGCGGTTGGAGATGGTAGATAAAAAGAAACTGACAAGACACACTGATTGCCCTCAATGCATGTAACTCTCTTGCTAACAAGGCTGGATATTGTTAAAAATTCCTATTGTTATGAGGGTGGCGCTCCCATTATGCAGGCCTTGCAAATTTCTGATTTGAATATTAACCCTTTAATCTCTCTACCCCCATGCCCCTCCAAAAAAAAAAAAAAATCAATTGCCATCAAATGGCTTAAGGACCCCAAACATCAAATTATTCTTCTATTATGGTGAACAGCTGGGATGCGTTGAAAACACTTCATTAATCATTTGTTCCCAAGGTAAACTTTACATTTATTTTCAAATGCAAAGAGAGGGGGTTATATTAAGCAAAGGGGGTGTCTCCCCAAAGCTAGTAAAGATGTTGAGGCTGTGTATCCTAGATTGTGGGCAAAGAATAGGAAATTAATAATTGAGAACAACAGTTTGTAAAAGGAATCTGGCCTTCCTCCGACTCCTGATCTTCTGCAAACAGTCTGATCAGTATTTTAACTTGCCCACACTCCTGCTTTTCTGTTCAGACCAAAGAAGACCTTAGGCAGGGGATCTTTGGTTACTGGGTTGAGTTTATTTTACCTGTCTGACCAGATGCAGGGAAAAAAAAATAAACCCGTCTCCTGGCACCCTCATCCCTCCAAGGAACTCGGAAATCTGAATACCATTTCCAGGGAGGAATTGCAAATTGAGGCAGCCCTGGGCATTAGCATAGCAATAAGGTGCTGGGGGCAACCTGAGTTTGTGAGGAGGCCTTGTGAACTGTGAGCTGAGGGCCAGGGCAGACATGGATGCCAAAATGCAGCGATGGGACATTTCTGCTCAAAGCCTAGGCTGAGCCCTCCCCGTACCAAGACCAGAAACCAGACTCCTTGACGGCCTCCTGTTTACACACACACACACACACACACACACACACACGGTTTCCCCAGAAAGTGATCATAGCTTCCCTGATTGAAAACCCAAAACTGAACAGGAATTTGTCTGTCAGCTAATTAAAATTTGGCCACTAGGATTTTTCAGCAGCTTTCCCATGGTGGCTGTGTCCCCAGAAATATCCCCTGGGTCATGGGGCCTGGCTGTTAAACCTGGTTTAGAATTCTGTTCTCTTTTGCAAATGTTGTTAGTTTAGGGAAAAAAAACCTGCAGATCCGGTGAGTTACACTTAGAAAACATTTTTTTTTTCCCTCTCTCAAACGAAACCCCTGAGGTTGGAAGAGAAAGCAACTTGGGGCTTAGAGGCTAGAATTACCTGGATGGTGTACTGCACCCGACGCCCATCAGAGGCTTCATCAAAGTGATGCGTCTTTTCAGTTCTGCAGCCTCACAGAGAGCAGCCTGCCAAATTATGGCAAATAAAAGGGATGCCCGGCATGACAGGGCCCTCTTACTGTCTGAACTAAGGAGAAGATGCAGACAGGAGGGAGGTTTGCAGCACGAGCTCCCGCGGTACACCCAGGTGCAGACATGTGGATGCTCTTGCAGAGGTGCAGACAGGACCCCAAGGGCATCCCCTAGGGCCACACATCCATGCACGGACCCACAACACACACAGCCCAGGCAGGCTCTCAAGGGGCCCTGGTCCCTCTCTCTGGCAGCCCTCGCCTGTGAGTCAGTCCAGGAAGGAAGACAAATTAAACCACTCTCACAGTGCCCCTGCACGAAGTCTTTCCTGCCAGTACGTTTCTTCCCATCACCTGCAAACACTAAGCCTCGTCATTGTGAGTACCAGAGCCTTTACTCCACCTTGAACATTAAAAAAAAAAAAAAAGCAAACAGCAGTACTGTTTACTATAGAAACAGATTTTGGTAAAGTGGTGAAATCAGGAATCATTTTCCCATTTAGAGGGTCCATTGGGCCCAATGACTTGACTGCCTTTCCTGCTTTAATTCCATAGTTCCATCAAGTCCTGATATTTATGCTAGCTGTTATTAATACCAGGAGCATGGCCACGTTTACGTAATTAAGACTGCAGCCTGCACTCCCTAAACTTACTGTGAGTCATTAAATCAGCAGGTTATAGTCAAAGTTACAGTCGAAACAATGCTTATTCATTAATATCTGCTATGCAAATCAGCACCTGATAATCAGGGAGGTGGCTGAACCTGCACTGTGTAACCCCTGCCCCCAGAGGATCAACTGGATTTTAAAAGCTTACACTTTCCTAGGAAAAGAGAAGCCTTATCTTTCATTTCACAAGAAGCTTTTAGGATTCAAGATTTAAAGATGTGCCTGTATGCATTTAATGTCTATTTTATTTTCAATTACACTCTGCAGCGGATCTGAATACCTCATGTTATCTATAGATTGCGTGATATCGCGGGGCACTTGAAAGCGAGTTTTTCTGAGTCTATTTGATTTGAGAGTCTTCTTTTCATCTATTGGCAGAGTGGTTCTCCCCAGCCCCCACCCCAGCCCCGTTTTAATAGGAAAACTTGGTTGTTGATTTCCATCCGTGCAATGACTGCTGGCCAGCAGGCACTAGGGTGTGATGACTCAGATGGGGAGCGTGGACAGCGGCCTGGGGTCCTCCCCAAGCACCCCAGGTCCTCGTCCCCTCTGCCAGGATGCGGGCCCAGAAGCTGCTTTGTGTGTGCCGAGGAAAGGTGTAGGAATGTCCTTGCTCGCTGGCATTTAATTTACCAGTTGCCTCTGAGCTGGGGCTTTGGCAGATTCTGCTGGAATCTGAAAGACAGCCTGTCATACCGAGGGCCTGCTGCCGACGACTGAAATTGAGAAACTTGGCAGATACGCAAACAGTAACTGGGTTTGAGTTGTTTTGATTACAAGTTAAACAGAGAGTCATTGGCAGGGCCAACGTGTATCTGCTGGGGTTCTCACTCCTCTTTCTTTTTCTCCCCCTTGGCAAAATGAAGGGACTGGCTGGTAGTTTCTGCAGAGTCCAGTAATGCCCTGGCTTTGCCCAGCCGGGGTTTTCGTGGGATGAGGATAAACGGTCAGTTTCGCTCTCTGGACTTGTGTGTTCTGCTGCGTTCAGAAAGGGGTTGATCACATCCCGTGTCTTGGATTCCAAGCTTTCGGCACATTCAGAATCTGCCCTGTAGGTGGTCTTCCATGACAGGGGCCCAGTAGGTTGGAAATCTCACATTATTTATTTAGAGCTGCGTGGAGGTTTTTCAGATCTAAGAACTACTGGAGAGGGCTTTCTAAAATAAACCTTGTTTCAAATGTTTGCCAGGAGAGAAATTTGAGAGAAGGGGAGGAGTCTGCTGTAGTTAGGCTTCACATGTTTGGGTCAATGAACATGTACTCATGGGACGGATGCCTCCTTGGCACCTGTTCGTGGGGAAAGAGGAAAGAAAGAAAGAAAGGGAAGAAACCTCCACTGGCATGGTGGAGAGGGAGGAAAGTCACCAGCCCTTTCTGTTAGTGGACGCCTCTGTCCCTCTCGACCCCGCGGTAGGGGTTTTCTTCACACTCCATCTTGACGTGGGCTGCCCTAGCAATTTTAAGGCAAGACAGAGTTGATTCTGGAGTGAGGGCAGGATGACATCAAATTGTTACTATTGTTACTGCCATTAACAAGGACTGGCTGGCTGGAGGCAGATTTCAGAGAGAGGGAGAAAGATACAGAGACTGTCTCACGTGGCAGCAAACAGTTGATTTCCAGAAATGAGACTCTTCCCTCCTTCGCCACCCACCCCCCCCACCTCAAATGGAAAGCTAAAACTCGGAAAATTATGACAGAGTTCTTGGAAGGAGCCCAGATATATCAAATCAGACTTTTTTTTAATCCGCCAATTTGACCATAAAAAAACTTTATTGAAAAGCATTAAAAAAAAAAACAAAACATTGGGCTGAGTAATGTTTCTAAGGAAACTGAGTTCTGAAAGGACCTCATTTGGACAAAGTTAATTACTGCACAATAATTGCATTTTAAATTCAGTTTCTTTCTAGATGCAGTAAATTGTAAAGCTCATGATTAGGGGGAAAAAAAGTAGGTTCCTTTGCATGCAACTTGTTAATTGCCTTTGTCAGAAACTGACATACACTTCCTCTCTCCTTGAAGAAACCAAACTTCCACAGGTCCTGGAGACTAGGAGCTGCTGGGAGCCTCAGGACCGGAGCACTGAGCACTGCCCATGCTGGTGAGGACAGGTGAGTGGCCAGCATCACAGTGCAGCCCTGAGCCTGTGCCAAGTGGACTGGATGTAAAAGGGAAGAACATTCAGACTGAGTTGAGCGGCCCCTCTTTGACATGAACTCTGTCGTTTAATCCTCCCAGTGTGTTAGCTATCATTTAAAGCTTCTGTTGTTTCTAATTTTTAAAATTACAATATATGTATAACATACAATTTTCCATCTTAAGCAGTTTTAAATGTACAATTCAGTGTCATGAATGATGTCATGAATGCCATCTCGGGCAACCATCATTATCTGCTTCCAAAATTTTTCTTTATACCAAACAGGAATTCTGTACCCTGTTAACAGTAGCTTCCCATTCCCCTCTGCCTCTGGTAACCTCCAATCTACTTTGTCCATGAATTTGCCTTTTCCAGATATTTCAAGTTAAGTGGAATCATAGCCAATTTGTCCTTTTGTGTTTGGCTTTTTTCACTTAGCCTAATGTTTTCAAGGACTTCCCTGGTGGCTCAGTGGTAAAGAATCTGTCTGCAATGCAGGAGATGTGGGTTCTATCCTTGGGTCAAGAAAGTCCCCTGGAGAAGGAAACGGCAACCCACTCCAGTGTTCTTGCCTGGGAAATCCCGTGAACAGAGAAGTCTGGTGGGCTATAGTCCGTGGGATCTCAAAGAGTTGGAAACAGTTTAGCGACTAAACAACAACAAAAATATTTTTAAGGTTCATCCTTGTTGTTACTTGTATCGGAATTTCATTTGTTTTCACAGCAGAGTAGTTTTCCATTGTGTGGAGAGATTACATTCAGTTTATCCATTCATCCGTTGATGGACACTTGCATGGTTTCCACCTTTTGGCTGTTATGAGTAGTGTAGCTGTGAACATGTATGTACAAGTATCTGTGTGAGTCCCAGTTTTTAATTCTTTGGTGTCTGTATCTAAGATTGGAATTTGCTGGGTTACACGGCAATTCTCGGTTTAACTTTGTGAAGAAACTTGCAGTTTTCTTTTATAGGAGAGGAAATTGGGACTTAGAGAGGCTACGTGACTGGTCTGTTACATGTCAGTGGCCAGTTACAGAGCTAGGATTTCAACTGAGATTTGCTGGTGTGAAAGCTCAGAGTCTTTCTGTCATACTTCCACCCCAAAGGTCAGTGTTCAGTTTTGACCTGCAAGAAGACTCCCATCAATTGCAAGGTGGGATATTCACCTGGGAGGCAGCTGTCCTGTGACAGGTAGATCGTTGGACTGAGAATCCCGGTCCCCCGGGCATTTCTAGACCCATTCAGGTAAGTCATCTGGACAGTGTGAGCCTTTATTCAAGGAGATATGGATGCCCTTTATTGTTGGCGTTATTATACACAGCGTATGCCAAACTTTAAGTAACTGGTCCAGAAAGACCACATTGATACCGTTTAATTTTGGTAGGGGGAGTGCAAGGGGACTTAGGAATACCGGTGAATTAACATGATTTGGGGGTTTCCAACATTCTTCTCATCTTTTCCTGAGTCCCTGGTGTTTCTCTTCTTTCTGTTGAGCACAAATTCCAGTTGTTGCTGCAGAGCGGCCATCGTTCTGTTCTTGTCTGTATTTTCTTTATTGTGAATTGAGCTGGAGTGATCCAAGCACACAGCGTTTTGGGTCTGTGTATATGGACAACTAGAGACCATGCAATTTATAACTAATGTCCTAAGTGCTTAAAAGTTATTTCTTTGCTGATTTAACATGGAAAGGGTCCAGGTAGATTAATTTTATGGGCTCTTTTTATGGGGGTAACATTTCAAAAGCCTGCTTCTGGACCGGTTTCATCAGATTTCATGGGCAACTTTGTCCTCATCATTCACTGGTTTAAGGCAGAAATTTGGTCTGATTTTTAAAAATTTTACGGTAATCGCTTGTGAAATTGGTCTGACTTTTTGTTTTTTCAGTTCAGGATTTTATGCAATTGCTATTTTTAGCCTTTTTAAGGTCCATATTAGCCAAGGCAAAAATTTTTTTGACTCCTAACCCAGAGCTCTCAGAATTGCTATTAAAATATATTGGCCCAACCAAATCCATCCTTTTCAGGAAGTAAAATTAAAAACACAGCTCATTTTCATATGCGTGTATATGCTTAGTTGCTCAGTCCTGTTTGACTCTTTGCGACCCCATGGACTGTAGCCTGACAGACTCCTCTGTCCATGGGATTCTCCAGGCAGGAATACTGGAGTGGGTTGCCTTGCCCTCCTCCAGGGGATCTTTCTGATCCAAGGATGGAACCTGAGTCTCTTACTTCTCCTGCGTTGGCAGGTGAGTTCTTTACCAGTAGGATCACCTGGGAAGCCCCATTTTTGCATCAAGTGGTATTAAACATTGGGAATCCCTGGGGGCCATTGCATTTGAATGCTGATGACTCCTTCACAACCCCCCCCACCCCTGCTTTTTTTCTGAGAGTTAAAAGCATCTGTTAAAGGTGCATTTCTTTCAGTTGGGGTAACCCTCTTTATTTTATGAAATTCAAATCACTTTTTTCCGCTTTGTAATTTTGGGGGGGGGTTATTTTTTTTTCCAGTCCACTTCCTCCTGTGACCTTTGCCCCAACCAAAAATGAATTCCTAATTTCCTTCCTTCGAGGGTTACCAACCTGCTCCTGTTGGCCTGGGAATTTCCCAGTTTTGCTCCTGGAAGTCTCATGACGTAGTTCCCAAGCAGACTGGAATGGTTGGTCCTTCTACCCCTTCATCCCTCTTCCCCACATTTAAATACTTGAATCATGACTCCCAGATTGATTAGGAGGCAGGTTTGACTAATATGTCAGTGGACTGGTTAAACTGTTATGTGTGAGGACAGCACATCATTCCAGCATGTGTGTGCTCTGGCACTCCGTCTAAGTGGACTGTACCCACTAGGCTTCTCTGTCCATGGGATTTCCCAGGAAGAAATACTGGTGCAGGTTGCCAATCTCCAAATCCAGGCTTCCCTGGTAGCTCAGATAATAAAGAATCTGCCTGTGATGCGGGAGACCCCGGTTCGATTCTTGGATCAGGAAGATCCCTTGGAGATTAGATACCCACTCCAGTATTCTCGGGCTTCCCTGGTAGCTCAGATGTTAAAGAATCTGCCTATAGTGTGGGAGACCTGGGTTCGATCCCTGGGTTGGGAAGAATCCTCTGGAGAAAGGAGCAACTACCCACTCCAGTATTCTGGCCTGGAGAAATCCATGGACAGAGGAGCCTGGTAGGCTACTGTCCATGGGGTCGCACAGAGTCAGACATGACTGAATAACTTTCACTCACTCTCCTTGTCCAGCATATAGTCACAGCCCGTGCCAATATGTTTCTGATATATTAATAATAGTGTGGGCTTCCTGTTACTGATCTGCCCGAAGGCGTGTGCTAACCTGTGTCTTTGCCTTATTGTCTGGATATATTCGCCGTGAGCATCATAGAGCCTAACGTGGTCATGTGCTTGTATAATAGAGTATGTTAGTGTGTGATGGGGTGCCTGCCTTATAGCAACATTATCCCATGTTCATGAGCCAGACACAGCCTGGAAATGAACCCTGTACAGTTGTTGATCCAACTCTGTAAGTCTCAGTACCTGGACTGTTTACCGTTTTTCCTTTTTCTTCAAATATGCCAAGAGGCTAGTCAGATAGTGAAGAATCTGCTTGCAATGCAGGAGACCCCGGTTTGACTCCTGGCTTGGGAAAACCCCCTGGAGATTGGGTAGGCTACCCACTCCAGTATTCTTGGGCTTTCCTGGTGGCTCAGATGTTAAAGAATCTGCGTGCAATGTGGGAGACCTGGGTTTGATCCCTGAGTTGGGAAGAATCCCCTGGAGAAGGGAAAGGCTACACACTCCAATATTCTGGCCTGGAGAATTCCATAAATAGAGGAGACTGGACTAACAGCCTGCAAAATTGCTTTTGGCAAAATGAAGGCCCTTAAGACTTCATAAATTCATAGGAATGGGCATTCAAAATATTTACATGTCAATTGACCTGCTTGTTGCAGGTTTTGTAAAGAATATTTGCCAAGGGTGTTAAATCTCTTCTTCTTTAAAACTGTGAAAACATTTTGATTTGAAAAAGTGGATTTGCAATCATAGCATCGAAAACAAAATAACAACAACAAAAAAACCCCAAGCCATCCAGTCTCCCGCAATAAAGAAGGGCACAGGGAGAAAAAGAGAGATTCAAAGTATAAAAGAATGATGATTTCCTTAGTGGCAATAAAACTGCATGAATTAGGGGTACGTAAGTTCTGAGTGATTTATAACACTTGAAATTTATTTTAAAAATGGTTTCATGTAAGAAAATAACAAAAGCTGGTTGTTATTCATAGAATGGATAAAAGAACATGAATCTAAATATGGATCTTAACAGTTGTCTCTTAAAAGGATCTTATTATACCATTTATTTAAATTATTTCCTTAAATTTTCCTTTTAGACAGTGCACTTAATCCTGCAAAGTGGCATTATATATTTGTTTATATTTTAACTTCATCACTGTTCTCCCCCTTCATAGTTTCTCTGTTGGTATAACTCTTGGTCTCAACTTAGCAATAAAGTATTTAATAACTGCACTTATTTTTACTTGCCTTATATTATTAACTCTTTGTAACAGTACAAAGACCATTGATTTAGGAGGGATTATTATTCCGAGGCTAAAAATACCTTGTTAAATCACATAAACTTAGCATTATATATTTTCCCTCAAATGAAAAAAAAAGTCAGAATTTATTAGAAAGCCAGCCTAAATGGATGTCACCTTTGGTTTTAAAAGCATTAAAATTGGCTATAATGCCTCTCCAACTCATTTAACATTTATGTACACATAGAGGATGAATAGTTAGAAAGCAATAGAACACCTTGTTATAAAATACACTTATGTCATTATGATTAGAAGGAAAAGCAAGGCACCGTATTTGGAATATTAACTGATGTGGAACAGAGAGTGATATATTTTTCATGAATTAAAAGCTGAATCAAGTAAATTGAATTTATTTCGAGCTCCTGTCTAGATTTGAAAGCTCAATGTCATTGGTAACTATAGAAAAAACTCTCCTGGTGGGGCTGCATGTGTTTCACAAATGAGAGTTGATGATATCCTCTGATGTCTTTGACCCCAGGTATTGACAAGCCTGACGTTTGTCTGGTTTTACTTCCCTGGCATGGAGCAATACCCTAGGACTGGCCTTGGGTTCGTATACTGAGCTATATCTTTAATTTTCTCTGAAGAAGACTCAACTCTTGAAGTTTGACTTTGTCTGTAAGATGGGGTTGATAATGCAGTGGGTCTGAGACGGGTATGCCAATATGAATTATGCAGATTTAGATAGTTTCATAGGAAATGTGATTAAGGTTCTCTATATCTCAATCTGAGATCCTGTGAATCAGAGAAAAATTTGAAATGAAAAGTAAGGGATTTTGAATTAGTTCCAGAAGAACTGTATGCTGCAGGGTGTGGTAGCAACATCACCCACTTCTTAATGTGCAGAAGTGACCCGTTTGCTCTCCTTTGTCAGGATTACCCACTGGGTGTGAGTTCTGAATTAGGTAAATTCGTTAGGAATGAGGACCTCCAGCTATCCCTCGGGGGACGTGAAAAAGCCCCGTATTGGCAAGAATGGTTGTGAAACGGTTTGCGCATGCCTGGCACCCCAAGGACCACACGCAGACAATATTTTCCAGGGACACTGAACAGTAGTAACTGTAGGAACCAGTGCCTTGGTTTCCCTGTGGAGGACGCGGGGTTTCTCTTCTCATCAGGCAGTCACATAGAGTCTGTTTCATTTCAAAGGTCAAGAATCCTGCTGTTGACTTAGGCTGTGGGTCTAGGAGCAGAGTGCAAAGAACATTCTGATCTCAGCAGCGAACCAGAACGAATGGAATGAATGGTTCTCCCCCACTTTCATTAACCTTATTTCTACAGTTACCTGATCTTAGTGATAATTCTGCGTGCTCAATCGCTCAGTCGTGTCTGACTCTGTGACCCCGTGGACTGTAGCCCTCCAGGCTCCTCTGTCCATGGGGTTCTCCATGTAAGAATACTGGAGTGGGCTGCCAGTTCCTGCTCCAGGGGATCTTCCCCACCCAGGGATGGAACATGGGTCTCCTGTGTCTCTTGTATTGTCATGCGGATTCTTTACTGCTGTGCCACCTGGGAAGCCCAGTGAATAATTTAAAAAGCTTAAAAATTAAAACATGAATGTTTCCCAAAGTCTAGCTTCTAACTGCTTTCTTAAAAATTAATAAATGGTTCATAATACCTTTCACAGAAATTGCACAAATAAAATCAAGTTTCTTCGGGTTGGAAAGAATCATAATTTCAGTTAAAGGTAATTAATGAACATTCTAAGAAGAAATCTAATTGGTTGGAATTTGGGGGAAAATATGAAATATCTAAGATATATCTCCAGAATCAAATTTCATAACTTGATCTTCATCCTCCTATACCCGGATACCTGAAAATGAGATTTCTGGTCTGAAATTCAGGATGGATCTCGATGTGCTTATTCTATCTAGTTTTCTAGGCAGAAACATACACAGAAACTGAAAATTTCAGGGTTAATGAAGTCAGAAGCCTGAGGTTGGGTTGGAGGAGGTGAGGGCTTTTACAACAAGAATAGGTGAAACAAAATTGTAGACACACATTTGAGGGGTGTATTTTGTGTGTGTGTGTATGTGATGTATGTTTTGAGAGAGAGAAAGAGAGGAAACCCTCCGGACCTTGAGAATCAAATTGTTTTCAAATTTGTGCCCTGCAAATATTCTTTATTGTAAAAAATGTTTCCAGGCTTTGCCTGATGTTGATGTAAGTTCCTTCTTGTTATTATAACCCCTGTCTTCATCTGTGATGTGTTAGATTATCTCCGAATGTTAATACTTGGTATATCACAGAAAAAAAGACTCGCAAAGTATTTATAAAGTAAATAAGATTTAATTAAATATCATCGTCAAGCATTAATCATTAGAGCGCTGCTCCCTATGGAAATCAGGGTGGATATTCAATTTGTTTTGATTATGTATGAATTTTAGCAGAAGCCCTGTTTGTTGCTGCGATACTCATGGAGGAGCCCTCGTGCTTCTCTGTCCAGGATCCGAGAAAGAGGGCGCCTTCTGCTTTGATTCAGAATGAGAATCAGGCCATTTGTATTGTGTACAGTGTCGTGATAAATATTTGGGGAAACAGAAATAATCTCTATACACAAGCACTGCCGCCAGAGATGGAGGGAGTTCTTTCTCCATCGACACTTCCACACATACAGGTGCTAATATTTTTATTCCAAGGCGATGCGATTCTGAAAATTTCATCAGAATATGAAAGAGGCACAAACATTCTGTCAGTTGTCACTGACAGTCAGAATCTTTTTCAGGAACTCCTACCACTTGAACTTCCCAAGTAATTTTTAGTGGAAAATGGCAATCAATTCTAGACGCGTTCAGGTTTTCCCAGTGACGGCCGTGTCATGGTTTCCTTTATCAAGGTGCTGTTTTTGCTGCTTCCCTCACACCCAAGGATGTTTTCTGATAAGCATTCTGTGCTGAAAATCCCTGAAAATGGGCTGATAATTGAAGTGAGGTGAAGTGTGATGTGTGCAGTGGGGAAAGGGGAATTAGCATTTTTTAAACTCCTACTGTGTGCCAGGCGCTTCCTTTGCACACTCCCCTCTGATGCTCACAGCAAAATGGAAAGTCATTTGCATGCTTTTTGCTTTCCAGATCGTGACTAGAAGTTAGAAGGGTTAAGGGACAGAGTCAAGGTGACATGGTTCCTAGAGCAGAACCCAGAGTGTCTTGGTTCCAAACCACCGCTCTTTCTACTAAAGACTCCTTTCTTCCTTCCTTTCTTTGTTTCTCCCTCTCGCCCTTCCTTTCCTCCTACCTCCTTCCTTTCTTTTTCTAATTTATTTTTTATGTTGGAGTGTGGTTGATTTACAATGTTGTGTTGGTTTCAGGTGCACAGCAAAGTGAATCAGTTATCCATACATGTGTTCTTTTTCAGATTCTTTTCCCATACTGGTTATTACAGAATATTGGAGACTCTTCTTTCTTAATGAAGGTTCATTTTTAAAGCCACGTTGGCAAGTTCAGTATTTAGCTAAGTGAAGGGGATATTGACTAAGAACAGTCACAACATGACAGCTGTGAGGTTTTCTCTGGAGCAAAATGAGGACCGCAGCCCAGGAGTCAGCACCTCAGACAGCTCCGAGAGACTGTTCCAGAACAGCAGTGGAGGAAGGTCAATGTGTAAGATTTTGGTGAAGGGGAGTTCACATGCAGTCAAGCGCTTGTTTACCAAAGGGTTTCCGCAAGTCACAAGGCACTGATGTCACCATGAAGGGGTTTAGTGCCTTTCTAGATATGAGGAGATGCAAGGATTGGGATCATGAAATCAGTCCCTGGAAATGTCTAGCTGGCTAAGGACCTGTTCCACCCGTTTCCCTGGAGCGCAGAGCGCCTGACTCTCCTCCCTGCACTCCCCCTGGGGATGGTGAATGTCAGAAGCTGCAGAAACACAGGATTCAATCTCCGCAGAGTCAGATAGAAATACCCTTGGCCTTGTTGCTTAGTTGCTGGCAAATGCCCTTGGCAAGTGCCAGTTTGTAGTTGACAAAGATGATGAAAAACCATCGAAAACTGATTGAACAGTAGAAACCTATCGACATAAAAAAAAATAAGCTGCATCGCGAGGGTATTGTCACCCGCCAGAGTTCTGGCCTCCTTTGAACCTAACTCCATCCCACCAGGGTCTACTGAATCCCCGAAGCTCATGGCAAACCCTCCAATAGGTTCTGAAAAAGGGCCAGAGAATAGAGAGGAGGAAGGGAAGGAATCTCCCAGGAGAGGGGGCAGCACATGCGTTCAGTGGTTGAGGCAAGAAGCGTTTCCTGAACACACAATGCCATGGCTCCACGGTGAGAACACAGTGCTCACCGGCCACGGTCACGTTTAAAGACCAGAGAAGAAAGCAGGCAAGTCAGTGGGATGTAACTCACAGGTGTAATCCGGGCCTTGACGATGGAAAAGAATGAGCACTCTGGAGTCTAGAAAGTGAAGTGTTAGTTACTCGTGACTGACTCTTTGTGACCCATGGACTGTAAGCCTACCAGGCTCCTCTGTCCATGGGATTCTCCAGGCAAGAACACTGGAGTGTCTTGCCATTCTCTTCTCCAGGGGACCTTCCTGACCCAGGGATTGAACCTGGATCTCCTGCATTGCAGGCAGATTCTTTCTGGGAGTCTAAGAAGGGGATAATCTAAACTTGGGAGGATAGGCTGGGACAAGGGGGACTTCCTGGAAGAGGTATTAGGGACTAGCGAAGGGATGCAAAGATCTGAAGAACTGCAGTGGAGTGTAGGTGGGAGGCGGCTTGGTGCAGTTTGGGAAGGCTGAGCAGAGGTGCCTGGAGGTGAATGTGGGAGGAGGTGTAGCACTCCACCCTTGCCCCGCAGGGACGTTTCCACCTTGTCTTGTGTCTCTGGGGCTCCAGGAAAGCTATTTGATCTGGGAGAGTCATGGTCAGTAGGGCATGTTAGATGTAACCTTCCACAGAGGACTGGAATGGAATGAATTAGAGGCGGATTGTTGTAGGCTGAATTATGCCGCCCCTCCGAATTCATATGTTACAGTTCGAACCCTCAGTATCCCAGGATATAACTGTGTTTGGGGGCAGAATTTTTAAAGAGGTAAGCAAGTTAAAAAGAGGTGATAGAGGTTCGTCCCAATCCAGTATGACTGGTGTCTTTGTGAGAAGAGGAGGTCAGGACACAGACTGACAGAGAGGAAAGGCCACGTGAGGATACAGGGGAGCTGGCCGTCTCCAAGCCCAGGAGAGAGGCCTCAGAGGAAGCCAGCCCTGCCGACACCTGGGTCTCAGACTTGTAGCCTCTGGACCTGGGAGGATGAACTTCTGTTGTTGAAGCCCTCGGGTCTGTGGTCTTCTGTGATGGAAGCCCTAGAAAACTACCTCAGACATCAACTCAGGTTACCTTGATGACCAGGGAGGCATCCGCTGCTGTGGTCCAGGTGAGAGGTGATGGTGGCCCAGAGTGTGTCCCAGAAAGGACACAGAAAGGAGAGGGTTAGGTCACAGGCTGGATGGATCAGAACGTAGCGGGTGAGTGGAGAGTAAGGAGGGAGGCAGGTGATGTGGGGAAGAGGGTGACTGGGCGATGAGAAGAGTGATGGATGACCAGGAGAGAACAAGAGGCAAGAGAATGAAGTCCTACCAGAGATCCTTCTGATCAGGGGAATTAAGACACTGATTCTCTCTGATGATTGACTCAGTCCTATTCATTAACCCCCAGATCCGGGCTCATGGTGTGCAGCCATGTATTGCAGTGAGGAAATGTCCCACCATCCACCTTCTGCCTCTGCAGAGGCTTTCTGCCTCCGCCCCGCCTTCCTGACTGATCCGTGCAGTTGCACTGAGACCTTCACATCTGTGTGAGCCAGTCCAGGGCCCCTTCCCTGGAGCCCAGCAGAATCTGCTCTCTGCCCCATGAGTATGTGCCTTGATGACCTGGGTTGGCATTGGAAACCTACCTCATATTTTTTCCCTTGGGAATTGTTTTCTCTGCAATTATTTCTTGCTTCCACAATAAAGACAAAATCAGGGCAAGATCTATGGATAGTTAATTTTTTTTTTTTAACTTTCTCGTTAACTAATTGCAGAACTGAGTTGATTGCCAGCCTGTACTGGGCATTTGCATAAAGGCTGGTTGACTTTATTGACCTATTTTTTTTTTTTTTAAAGCGTAATTCAGAATGCCCTTAAACTTGGTTTTTCTGTTCTTTTAGGGGAGAACTTGATGATTCCCTCCTCTGGGTTCCTGGAGCCCTTGGAAAACCCTCTGTAGCGTCCGTTGCCTTGTTTTCCACTGAATTGGTTGTATTTCACCTTTCTCTGCTTGAGGAGAGGGATGTTATTTATCCCGAGCCCTTGGTAGAGCAAGAAATCTTTGAAAGTATTTGTTTAGTGGAATAGAATTGAATCCAACCAAAGAGAATTTTTTTTTTTTTGCTTGCCTAGTAGAATTCCTTTCTTCAGTTATTAGTCATTCGTTGACTGAGCATGATCTGAGTCCCGTGCTGGGTAACGGGAAAACACAACTGAATATAGCAACCCCTGACTTCAACTGGTTCCTCATCTAGAAGCCAGTGAAAATGCTCCCAGTGCTTCTTTTCTTTCCTTCTGTTGGCAGTGGTGGCGGTGTTCTCTCTTCTGTAATATGCATGTCTTATGGAGAAGTTTTTCTAGAAGTATCCTAGTCCCTTGTATGCCGCAAATGGTGCACTTGGAGAAGAGTGCCTGCCAGAGAGCTGATCCGATCCCTGATCTGTGTCCTGGGCTGTTTCGAGCACTTGCTGTGTGTCTTAGTCCACTCAGGCTGCCCCACCAAACACTACAGACTGGGAGGTGTAAACGCTCGGCGTTTATTTTTTCACAGTCCTGGAGATGAGGAGTCCACGCTCAGGGTTCAGGCAAATCCCCAGCTTGTAGATGGCGCCTTCTCGCTGCAAGTGCACCTTTATGTGGGATTTCCTTTGTGCGCTTGTGGAGCGAGAGGGGTAGATAAAGTACTCTTCTAGTACGGAGAGGAGTGAGAGAGAGCGGGGTGTCTGGTGTCTCTTCCTCCTTTTGCAAGGACACCAGCTCTGTCGGATTCGAGCCCCACCCTCATGACCTCATTTAACCCTTATCACCTCATTTATTAGCCTCTCCTCCAAATCACTTTTCACTTTCACACATTGGAGATGGAAATGGCAACCCACTCCAGTGTTCTTGCCTGGAGAATCCCAGGGACGGGGGAGCCTGGTGGGCTGCCGTCTATGGGGTCACACAGAGTCGGACTCGACTGAAGTGACTTAGCAGCAGCAGCAGCAGCAGCCAAATCTAAATACAGTCCTGATGGGGGTTAGGGATTTAACACAGGCACTGGGGGGTGGGGGGGTATAATTCTACTCAAAACAAAGTGTTTGTCTTGTTTCCTTTTCATGACGGCTCTTAGAAATAGGTCCTCTTATGCTTTTTCCTTCCCTGGTGGCTCAGACAGTAAAGCGTCTGCCTACAATGCAGGTTACGCAGGTTCAGTCCCTGGGTTGGGAAGATCTCCTGGAGAAGGAAATGGCAACCCACTCCAGTATTCTTGCCTGCAAAACCCCATGGACAGAGGAGCCTGGTAGACTACAGTCCATGGGGTTGCAAAGAGTCAGACACAACTGAGCAAGTTCGCCTTCACCTTCATGCTTTTCCTAGGGCTTCCCAGGTGGCTCAGTGATAAAGAATCTGCATGCCAACACAGGAGATGTGGGCTTGATCTCTGGGTTCTGGGTTGGGAAGATCACCTGGAGGAAGAAATGGCAACCACTCCAGTGTTCTTGCCTGGGAAATCCCATGGACAGAGGAGCCTGGCTGGCTACACTTCATGGGGTCATAAAGAATCAGACACGACTTACTGACTAAACAACAATGATGCTTCTCCTACCTGAGATCCAGGAGCATAGGCCCAGAGTTCCAGAGCTGTTGGGAGGCAGAGCTGAGCTCCGACCTCCCTCTCTCTGACTCCAAGGCCCACCACCGTAATCCCTCCTCCCTGCCGAGAGCTGCGGGCCTCCTAGTCAATGGGCCATGGACAAAAGTTTGCAACATGTTTTGTCTATTACTATGTATTTTGTTTAATCAAATGTAATGAGGTTTGTGGAAGCAGTAAACTGAAGTTATTTTCAAGTAGGAACTGTATTTAGCACCGTTAATTGAATCAGTCTAGTTAGTTAGAATAGAACAGTGGCTGTTTGCCCTGTAATAAGGAAATTGAGTTTCTCATAAAACAGCTAATTCATGTCCTGCTACACCGTGGAGCATACCACAGGCTCAGCGTCCTGAGCACTCTTTCAGCCCGTGTTGGCTCTGCTTGGACTACAGTGTGGTCGGGACAAGTCATCTTGTTTTTGGTGTGTTCCGATCAGCTCAGGGCACAGCGAGGGAACCTTAGCTATTGAGTGGGGCTAGGTGTGTATGATCTTGTTGACCCCTCTCTGTGCTGTTAGGGGTGGGTGACAAGTTTCAGAGAGGCCTAATAACGAGATAGAATGGTACTGGGGATGCAGCTGCGTGAAAAGTCTCTATTGTTTTTTTTCCTGTCCAGTATCCGTTCCTTTTTCTGATAACTTTCCCCCAATATAACTTTGGGGGACCTGATAGAATAAAATTGGCTCTAAAAGCCTGGCTGTTTCACACACTGAAGATGGACACTGTCTGACCTTAGCGACTTCCTCTACATTCGAGTCCAGTGGAAGTGATCCTTTGGGCCTTTCGAATCTAAGTGAGAAACTGCTTCTGCCCTGGATTCTTGACTCCTTGCCCTTGGCTTCCAGGCCCAATGCCATTAAGCCCAAGATAATCCATGAAAGGCTTATGCAGGGAAGCACAGGGCCCTGGCTGACAGTCCCAGCTCAGCTAACTACTTATTGATCACATCGATGGGTCTTCCAGTCCCTGGTGAGACACCCCAGATGAAGCAGTATCAAGCAGAAGCAGGTGGTCCCCATGCCGCCCAGTCTTTAGGTTTGGGAGCAGAATGAATGAGGGCTCATGTTTGTAAGTTGCAAAGTTTGGGAGGTGTCTCATGCAGCAAGTGATGACCAAATCAGGGACTCATGCCTTCCTCCCCAACTCTCCATCTGGCAGTGGGTTAGAAGTGACTCCTGGTTTTCATGAGGAGCCACATGCCTCAGGCGTGGCCAGCTGCCTAATGAAGTTGCAAATTTTCCTGGACACAGTCATTCATTCAAGGAGTCATGCCACAAATCAAGCCAGTGGGGCTCAATTTGGGGACTTTTGTCTGAACTGGACGAATGGAATTCTGGACCTTCCAGGGGTTACTACAAGAAATGGGCATGCCTGATGGGAAAGTCAAAATGTGAAGAGTGAAACTCAAAGTCAGCACGGCTGAGAACTGAGGTCATTTTATTGAGCTTCTGGATTCAGCTGTACCTGAAGCCATACTGTTCTTGGATATGTCCATTGCTTTAGCCTACACTTTCTCTGCTTCCATCTCTGTCTCTTTATTTTTACTCGTTGGTCACTTGACATTGAAATATAGTAATTTAACTTGTCCAGGAATATGCTGTTTATTGAAAATCTAGTGTTTTCTTTTCAAAATTCTCCCAGCTCTCATCTCTGTGTGTGTGTGTGTGTGTGTGTGTGTGTGTGTGTGTGTGCGCGCGCGCATGCGCGTGTGTGCATGTTCAGTTGTGTCTGATTCTTTGTGACCCCATGAACTGTAGCCCGCCAGGCTCTTCTGTCCATGGAATTTTCCAGGCAAGAACACTGGAGTGGGTTGCCGTTACCTTCCCCAAGGGATCCTCCCAACCCAGGGATCAAACCCACATCTCTTGAGTCTCCTGCATCGGCAGGCAGGTGCTTTACCAGCTGACCCACCAGGGAAGTCTCATGTATTCCATCTAAATGTAGATGTGCCTGTCTCTAACTGCTCACATACATCATTTCTCGCTTCTCTCATCCTGACAGCATTAAGAGAAGAAATCAGTCTTGATCACACAGGGTGTCCTTGATTACCGATAGCCCCACCTTAAAAATGACTCTTGCCTTAGCTGCTAAGACCCGCAGCTAATCCTTCTCAGGTGCCTTTACCAGTGCATTTTCCTCTGCTTCCGCTCAAATGCTGTGTTCTGCAGGGCCTCGGCAGAGCTCCTCTGGCTCTTTCGTCCACCCCGCTCCCCCTGTGTGATGTCATGCATTCCCGTGCTTCATTTCCCGTTTGCGCTAATGATCCTTTCATTCCTTTGAATCTCTCCTGTGTCTTCTTTCATCGCCACATGTGTTTGGTCAGCCCTTTTGTTCCCCTCTTCCCCGTTTTAAGGATTCATGACGTTACACTGAGCTCACCTGAATAGTCCAGAGTAAGCTCTCTCTTTTAAGGTCTGTATCCTTCATCTTACCTCTAAAGTTTCTTTTGCCAAGTTCTGTAGCATGCTCATAGGTTTCAGGCTTTAGAGCATGGATGTGTTTGGGTCATTCTTCTGCCTCCCACACTGTCTCAGCTTCATCTATTTCCTCTGCCTGAACTCCTATTCCTGACTCATCTACCAGGAGAACTCTCGCCCCTTCACGTGGCTTTCCAGAAATATCAGTTCCTCCCTGCAGTCACGTCTACCAACCCCAGTAGCCTCACCTCCAGCTCCCTGCACTATTCCCAGGCAGAGGTGTCTTGGGTCAACATCATCTGACTCCTGTCGGCTTTCATCAGGACATATCCTATTGCTGGGCACTAATCCGATTTCAAGACAGTTTTTGCAGGTAGCACACAAGGTGGCTTAGCTGTGTGTTATTTGCCTGAGTGGCAGGACAGCCTGGTGAGCCAGGGAGCCAGACAAACTGGGTCATAGGCTAGTTCCCTTACTTAAGAGATGAGCGACTTTTTGGGCAAGTGAGTCTTGCTCTCAAAGTCTCAGTTTCTCACAAGTGAGAGGGTTTAATAATCAGTTTCCCTAAGGGTGCTGTGACGCTTGTACTAACCATGCAGCGCCTGGACAAAGAGTGCCATTCAGCTGGCGGTAGCGGTATTGTCCATGGCGACACATCAGGGCTATGAAATCAAGGGCAACAGGTTGTTCCTAGAGTGAAAATTCTTAGTTTCTTACACGCTTTCCTGGTGGCTCAGTCGGTAAAGAATCTACCTGCAATGCAGGAGATGAGGGTTCGATCCCTGGGTGCGGAAGATCCCCTGGAGGAGGAAATGGCAACCCACTCCAGTATTCCTGCCTGGGAAATCCCATGGACAGCCTGGCGGACTAGGCACCATGGGGTCGCAAGAGTCAGATGTGACATAGTGACTAAACCTCCACCACTAGTAGCTCACATAATTTCTCATCTGAAATTTCCTTCTGTAAATGTTCCTAAATGTCCTGCAAGGGACTATCCTTTTGGAATGCACCCACAGACCACTCCTTTCCCTAGAATTGAGCCTTAGTGAGAGAAGGGTGGGGATGCTTGTGGGTATTCCAGGCAGCCCCCAACGGAGTCAAGGCCCAGGGACTCAGCCAGGTGGCCTGTCTCCGAGGTGGGCAGCCTTCCCGACGGCCCAGACTCCTCGGGACCCTAAGAGAAAAGTAGGAGGGCCCAACTTCGATTCATCAGCTTCCGACATGTGCAAATCCCAAACACTTGGGCTGGAAACCGGAGGTTGAGACCAGACTTCTGGCAGCCCAAGATGCTGGAATTCATTGGTATTTAAAAACACTTCCCTGCCCTTTTTCATTATACAGTCTAACATTTAGAGACTCCAAAATCACTACTTATTAGTACAATACAACTCGGAGAGCTTGGAAGTGGTGTTGGAAGAAAAACACTGCATTAAGAAGTAGCAGTCTGAGGAAGTGCATATGGTAAATGGGGAATTCTTCATAAACCACTCAAACCTCTTGGCCTGGCCTACATGCTGCAGAATTGCAGGTTGCTGGTGAGAAAGGCTGCCCTGTGTTGCCTGAACCATACATACAGTTTGGCACCCCCTAGGTTTACTAGAACATTCGATTATGTCTTATCTTGGAGCCCTTTCTGATTGATTGCTTGGCACGACTGTTGTCTCTCAGCTCTATTATAAGGGGACAGGTCTGTTCCACTTCCACAGCCCCTCACACTGACTGGCCTTGGTTCAGGAACACAGTAGATGCCTAAAAAGTACTGCGTGAATTAATTTGGAAAACTGGAGGGCTTTGTTTAACTTTCTTTAACTTCCTGCTACGCTGTGCTAAGTCGCTTCCGTCATGTTGAACTCTGTACGATCCTATGGACTGTAGCCCGCCAGGCTCCTCTGTCCATGGGATACTCCAGGCAAGAATGCTGGAGTGGGTTGCCATGCCCTCCTCTGGGGGATCTTCCTTACCCACGGATCAAACACAAATCTCTTAAGTCTCCTGCGTTGGCAGGCAGGCTCTTCCCATGAGTGCCACCTGGGAAGTCCCTCTTTAACTTCTTAGTTGATTCTAAAGGAGACTTCCTGGGAGGATAAATTAGGAGTTTCAGATGAACAGATACTACTATTTACATTATAAAATAGATAAACAAGGGCTGATTGTATAGCACAGAAACTATATTTAGCATCATATTAATAATGGGAAAGAATCTGAAAAAGAACATATATAACATACAAATCAATATACATGTTATTCATATATACACTAAATTATATATGTTAAATTATTTTATATAAATTCTATATATTATATAAATTAAATTATATACACACACACATATATATACACACCAGGCTTCCAAGGTGGCGCTGTTGCTAAGGAGCCTGCCTGCCAATGCAGGAGACTAAGAGACAAGATTTGAGTCCCTGGGTCTGGAAGATCTCTTATATATATATATATATAACTGAATCACTTTGGTGTATATCTGAAACTAATACAACATTGTAAGTCAGCTATACCTCAATAAAAAGTTTTTTTTTTTTTTAATAAAGAAAACTTCTGGGGATACCATGGAGCAATAGGAAGGATACGTTTTCCTAATAAATTCATTATGTTCTTATAACCACAGTATTTAGCATTTTATAAAACAGTCTTTAAGAAGAAAAAGACCACTCATAATGTCCCACCTGCTAAGGCTGCTGTTGACTCTGTTGTATTTTCTCCTCCTACCCGTGTGCTTGGTGTTATGTGCAGCATATATGCTGTTGCATGTTCTTATAGTTCTGTGTGCCTTGGCGTCTGTGTTATGCCGAATGCTCTGGTATCGTGGTTTAGGTTTGTGAAGTGATGTTTTGGACTTAGACAGCATGACTTAACAGAAGAAGGAGGAGTTTGAGTGCCAGTGTTTGCTGCTGGAACCAGGTGACCCTGAGCGAGTCGTTTCCCTTGATTCGAGCATCTTTAACAGAGAAGCAGTAAACCATCCTTGCTTTCCTAGAGTCTCTGCACGAGATGCATGACCTCAGTGGGAGAGACAAAAATGGTGGCAGGCCCTTTAAGAGACCTTAAAGAGATGAAGAACAAAGAGAGCAGGAAGAGAAAGATTCTAAAGTAAGGAGAATGTCCATCGGTGAATAGGGCCCCTGCGCTTTTCCTTTTCACTCACTGTCTCTCTGTTCCTTATTTTTGCTCACTTGCTTCTTCATTTCTCCTTATGGTAAAAGCTTCTGGTACCAAATATTTTTCCTCTTAGCATTCTAACTTGAGAGGAACCAACGGAGGATCTATTTGGCTAGAAGGAAACATATGAAGCTTTTATTTTTAAAGCTATGCTCTGTGACTTTTAAAACCATTTTCATCACTAAATAATAGGAGGGTCGTTGGTGCTCACACAGTGAGACTGGAGAAAAGGGTGATTTTAAAAGGCATTTTTACATAAGATCTATTGACGAAGGACAGTGACCTCATGACTTTGTAGGCATGATTCTGTCAATCAGTTTTAGGTTAAAAGGTAGAATATGGTGGTGGGCTAGTAGAGAAGATTCTCTAAGTTGGATTTCAAGTGCAAATGCAATGGCCACATCTGGCTCTTACTATTTTCCTTATTAATATATATTAATATAATATATATTATATTATATACAATATAATACATTATATATAATACAAATATAATCAAATCCCAATAATATAATATATAATATAATAATATGTATATATTAATAAGGAAAATAGTAAGAGTCAGACGTGGCTACTGCCTTTACATTTGCAATCCAATTTAGCGAATCTACTCTCTATATATCTGATATATATATATATATATATATATATATATATGAGAAGGAAATGGCAGCCCATTCGGTATTCTTGCCTGAGAAATCCCACAAACAGAGGAGTCTGATGGGCTACAGTCCATGGGGTTGCATAGAGTCAGACACAACTCAGCAACACACATACATATGATTTTGCAAGCAGAATTCTTGTCATTAAAATCGGATTGGAGAGGTACAGTCTGAACCACGTGTATGATCCAATGCTAGGCCCACAGTAGGAAGCCCAGAAGATCCTGGAATCAATCACCTTATGACTCTGAAGTTCCTTAAATATGCTCCTTCATTCCATTTTCACAGCAGGCCCAAAATTACCTGTTCTTTCCTTTACTATGTAGATGAGGAAACCCAAGATGATTAAGTAACTCTCCAAGTGCCCTGCCTATGGAGAGTGGAACCCATGTTGTCTGCCCTAGAGCTCACCCCAATAACCCAGTGACTAGCCACAGCCCCGGAGTCCAGAATGACTGGCACCTACGTCTCATTTTAGCTTCCTAATAAGTGCAGTTCTCCCATTTTCCATAGGAGAAGATAGGGCTTTGTTCACGGAGCTTGGGTAAATCTCAGATAACATGGTTGGTGGACAGTAGGAAGACCCCCAACTAACACTTGCTGATCTTCAAAGCCTGTGCAAGACATTGCCAGTGTAATGACCTACTGAAAACCTTCATCTTTCAGGGAAATTCCTGATGATGATGGTAGTTGTCTAATTCTGCGATGTTATGATGATCAAGCTGTCCTCCATTTAGGAATTAATCATGTCCCTGTTTACACTTTGAAGTATCTTTTCTTCTCAGAAGAGCAAATTGTATAAAGATGGTTAGTTCAGAAGAGTCTGCTCAGACTTAAGGTGCTAACGAAGAGCAACAGAGATAGAAAAGGCCACTTGTGACATGGTTTCTCCGTGAAATACACATCAAATCCTAAATGTGACTGTGGTGTTGTTTTAGGAGTCAGCTGTTTGCCCTGCTTCTCTAGCCATCTCATCCCCAAGACACCCCTGGCCCATCCATGTCACGCTAGAAATTTTTGTTGGATGAGCAGCCAGTGGAGCCAGTAAGGCTGTGACTATCCAAGGACATGGGTTTTGACTCTGACTCTGCCAGTCACTCACTAGCTGGCTGACCTTGACAAGTCCCTTGATCTTCCTGGGCCTTATTATTTTTATATCTTCCTTCAGGACTAGTGATAATAGTGCCCAAGCCCTTGCAGGCTTGTAGCAGGGATTAGAGAAATGATGTGTACAGTGCCAGGCACAGAGTAGTCCAATCAAACTCGCAACATCCAGTGAAGGAAGGTTTGACTCTTCAGTGTGCCTGGCTGAAAATTCGTTACATCCATGTATACGTGGACCAGTTATTCCACCTCACGTTGAAAGTACTTGGAGGCGCTTCCCTGATGGCTCAGTGGTAAAGAATCTGCCTGCCAGTGCAGAAGGCATGGGTTCAATCCCACATGCCGTGGAGCGACTAAGCCGAGGTGCCACAACTACTGACTTGCACGCTAGAGCCTGTGTTCCTCCGTGGGAGAAGCCACCACAATGAAGGGCCCACACCGACAACTAGACAGAGGCCTGAGGGCTGCAGCAAAGACTCAGCAGAGCCGCAAGTAAACAAAAAATAAAGAATACAGTGCTCAGAACACTACCTGACACAGGCTTAGAATTCGGTCCATATTAGCTGCTGCTGCTGCTGTTGTCATTGTGATCTTTATTCAGAGAACATTTTGAGTCTGCCATAAAGCAAAGGAACCAAATGGCAATGTCAAAGAGAGTTTGTAGAATCCATTTTCTCTATGAAGTGTCATTAAAAGGATGCCATTGACAGTATTGGCAGCTTCATTAAGAAGTCTGTTGATGATGGTAATAAGGCTGGCACATTTGGGATTCAGATCAACACTTCTCAAGACAGAGGCAGAGCTTGGGCTTGGCACAGGGATGCCAGGATGTGGCTCAGGATCTGGGAAGGGCTGGGTGCCTGGGAGAGCGCGGTCTGGATGGAAGAGCCCCAGCCTGGGATGGGAGCCTGAATCCGGTAGAAAGACTAGAGACCAGTAGGGAACCTTTGCCATAAGCCTGGTGGGAGGGGATGTGAGTGGTTAAAGCAGGGACGGGGAGTCAGGGTGGGGGTTGGGGGAGATGGCCATGACCTTCACTGAAAAGAAGAGGGCCCTTCCCCACCAATGACATCCTGAATCACGTTCAGACTTGGAGAGTCAGCAAAGCTGAACAGAAAAGAAGCAGTCAAGTGCTCTCTGAATCTAGCTACTTGGTAAGATTGGTGTGCACCATCTTGGCTATGGGGACAGGTCTACCTGTAACTGGTGAGTGGCCCAGGGCATTAACTGGTAAGCTCGGCTGTCTTTGGAATCTTGAACCTGGCTCTGATCTGCCTCTTCCCTCTTCCCTTCCTCCTTTTGTCTCCATCTCTGTGTCTTCCTGCCCTTTTTCCGTTTTGTCTTCCAAGCAATATGTAGTCACATCTCCTTTGTGTTAGGCCAGACTTTGTGCAGAGCCTACAAATGGACATTGGTTTATTTTGCGGATTCCTGGTTGGGAACCCCGGGCCGATATTTAGCATCCTCATTCCAGCACAGCATCTGCAAGTATAAAGTAGAAAATGGTCTTACTAGTCGGGAAGTAGAATTCAGTCATGACAACATTTGCTTTTTAAATGGGGAGCAGTCACTGATAGTGGTTTTAGAGATTGATCCCAGTTCATCCCACTGTCACTCTGAACGCCTGTCAGTCAGTCCTGGCCTGCCTCTTGGTCTTTCATCTGATTCAAATGTGCGCGTGTTTAGGGAATAGACTTGTACTCAAAATGTAAATAGGTGTCTTACTCTTCCTCTTAAAGCTATTACTGTGATGCTGGATGTCTCGCTATAGTTAAGGGTCTGTCAGCATCTACATTAAGGAGCCTTATTTTCTGAGGCTTAAAATGCCATTAAAATCTGTTTGACTTGGTTTTTTAAATGGTCAAATTATCCAAATTTCTTGAAAAAAATCTATTTGGCTCTTTAGTCATTGGTGAAAATATGCACATTCTTGGTTTTAGAAGGCTTGCTGTGTTTCCACGACTAATAAACTGACATTTTCCCCCTCCTGGCTGGAGTGCCTTTGGTCATTTTGTGTTTCCTTTGTAAAACTCCCTCATTTTATCTGGAGGCTGTTGTTAATTTAGGTAGAAATTAAGGTTCTACGACATCATTTTCAGCATACTTGGGCCTCTTAGAGTTTTATAAAGAGGGAAGAGTGAAGTTGTGTTAACAGAAGTTATGTGCCAGGAATGTGCACGTATCAAAATATGATCCCATTTAAATTGCACAATAATCTTTTGAGGTAATTTCTTATCTCTCTTTTTGTAATTGAGGAAACAGAAGTTCTGAACCCAAATGGTGAGACTGTGGTTGAAAACCAGCATCTAAGCCCATGACCTTTGCACTCTACCATAATCCGTCCTCAAAAATCTTTGTGATATTTGTGCTTATGCCAAAGAGCAACCAAGATACAAAACCAAGGTCAAACATTTTAAGAGACTTCAGTAACTCCAGTGGTTTTGGTGGAATTCGTTTTCAAAGGTCAATCATGTAGCAAAGCAACCTCTGTCTTTTTTCTTCCTTCGACAAATACTCATGAGCATGTACTATAATGAGCCCTATTGTCATCACACTTAAATAACTGTATTCATTTCTTCAATAATTTCCAATTAATAGTTTCTGCTGAAAAGCTGTCGCACAGGTTACTCTCTCTTCTCGTGAGGCCCCCATCTAGCCTTTGTCAGTTCTTTAAATCTAAGAGACCTGTCCTGGTTTGCCTGGAACGGTCTACGTGCTGTTGGCCAAGATTAATTATCATCGGCTCCACCTTTTGTTCTTAAAAGCATCCTAGTTTGGATGGTAACAGATATGGTCACCTCCTGCAAGGGTCAGATCTAGCCTTGATTCCTCAGCAAAACTTTCCCCAAGAATCCACCCCATAATATGAGGACAGATTCCTCTAATCTCTTGTTAGTTTTCTGATCAGTTCCTTCCAATTGGTCAATTACGTATTCTCTGAATTTTGCACTTGTATATCTTTTAATTTTTTAAAATTTTCTATTGAATTGGAATTGATTTACAACATTGTATTAGTTTCAGGTGTTCATCAAGGTGATTCAGTTATGCGCAGACACATGTCTATTCTTTTCTGAATTCTTTCCCCACTTAGAGTATTATGTACTTGTATTTCTTGATGAGACAGTACTTTTTGTTCTGTATCCTTATGTCTTCCATGATAAGGGTGGAAGATGCTCAATAGATACATGCTGAATTAATGGGCAAGCGAATTAATGGGGAAAAAAAAAAAACACCAAGCCTCTCCTTCTCTCCTCCATGACCAGTTCTAAGGCTTCTCCTCCAGGAGGACCAGCTGCAAGACCATTTCCACAGGAGACATCTTGTACATTCCCTGAGTTATTCAATTCGACTCTGTGGTCTCTCTCAGCGCCTGGCACATGGGTGTGTGTGTGTTCATGCTCACTCGTGTCCCACTCTTTGTGACCCCCACGGACTCTCGCCCATCTGTCCACGGGCTCCTCTGTCCATGGGATTCTCCAGGCAAGAATACTGTGGTGGGTTGCCATTTTGTCCTCTAGGGGATCTTCCCAACCCAGGGATCAAGACCCACCACGCCTCTTGTGTCTCCTGCATTGGGAGGCGGATTCTCTACCACTAGCGCCACCTAGGAAGCCATGCCTGGCACATACAGTGAAAGTGAAGTTGCTCAGTCGTGTCTGACTCTTCGCAACCCCGTGGACTGTAGCCTACCAGGCTCCTCCGTCCATGGGATTCTCCAGGCAAGAGTACTGGAGTGGGTTGCCATTTCCTTCTCCAGGGGATCTTCCTGACCCAGGGATCGAACCCAGGTCTCCCGCATTCAGGCAGACGCTTTAACCTCTGAGCCACCAGGGAAGCTAAAGGTGCTCAAAATAAATGGAGGAATGTCCTCTTGAGGCATGATGGTTTTTCTAATAAGCTGGACACCTCCAAGAACTTCCAGACTGAGACAAGTGGTGCAAGACTCAGCGGGAGTGGAGCAGGGCTTTGAAGGTCAGGGTGAGAAGGGAGGGTCCATGACTTAGTCATCTCTGTCGCCCTGTGTCCGTGGTCCTCTGAATTTCTGTGGACAGGAGATACCCAGGAAACAACAGACTCTCGCTAAACATCTCCTTAAAGAATTAATGAACAATCTTGCTGCCCTTTGTGGTCAATTATTATGTAGCAGGTGAAAATCCATCCGTCTTTGGCTTCCCCATCTGCACCATGGGAAGAATCATGGTGTTCTCCTTGGGTTTTTATAAGGATTAAGCAGGTTAGTCTGGATGGAACAGTGTCTGGCAATTCAAAGGCATTCGAAAATGTTAGCTAACGAAGGTCCTGTAAAGGTTTGCAGTAAATGATGAATGGATAAATAACAGGCGTGCGTACACCCACTGAGGCCTTAATGAAGGGCCACCTGACTATCCACACAAGAGGTGGGAGGGAGGGACAATGTACAGAAGTGTGAGGCGAGCAGCTCCTAGGTGACCTATAGGCTAGACAACAGATCTCATTAAGATCTGGCACATTTAACTGAAGGCCCCCAGACTGTGGATCAGTTCAGTGAGTCTGAAACCAAAAGGTCTCGTATCTGACTCTCACAGCTCCAAAAGTTCCAGGGAGCCCCAGAACGCAGTCAGGATGCAAGTATAGGAAAATATTGGGGTCATACTTTAGGTTTGCCAAAAAGCTATCTCTGGTGGAAGGTGACTCCTCCCTAAATCCAAGTGCTCATTCCCCAACTCCTGGAGGGCAAAATACGTTCCATCTGCTCTCACTGTAGCCTCAAAACATCCATGCTGTTGTTCGGTCGCTAAGTTGTTTCTGACTCTTTGTGACCCCTGGGCTGCAGTGCACCAGCTCCTCTGTCCTTCACTGTCTCCCAGAGTTGCTCAAATTCATATCCGTTGAGTTGGTGATGCTATCTAACCATCTCATCCTCTATCACCCCCTTCTCCTCCTGCCCTCAGTCTTTCCCAGCATCAGGGTCTTTGCCAGTGAGTCAGCTCTTCGCATCAAGTGGCCAAAGTATTGGAGCTTCAGCTTCAGCATCAGTCCTTCCAATGAATATTCATGGTTGATTTTCTTTAGAATTGACTGGTTTGACTTCCTTGCTGTCCATGAGACTCTCAAGTCTTCTCCAGCACCACAGTTCAAGAGCATTAATTCTTTGGCACTCAGCCTTCTTTATGGTCCAACTCTCACATCCAAACATGACTGCTGGAAAAACCATAGCTTTGACTATATGGACTTCTGTTGGCAAAGTGATGTCTCTGTTTTTTAATATGCAGAGACATCTAAGTTGGTCATAGCTTTTCTTCCAAGGAAAAAGCGACTTTTAAATTTCATGGCTGCAGTCACCCTCTGCAGTGCTTTTGGGGCCCAAGATATATATTTGGAGCCCAAGATATCATATATGTATAATATATGATAATATATTATATGTATATAATGTATATATATGTATAATATATACATTAATTAGACATATTACATATTTGTTGAGTATCTGAATGAACAAATGATTAAGATTTCATGGCAGTCCCCAACCTAAAGAAATTTATAATATTTTCCAAGAGAATAAAAATTGTTAGAAAATGATAAAATGCCTTTGATGTTAATCAAATGACAGTGAGGGCAGAAGATGCACCTTGAGGGGCATGGTGATGGACTCAGAGGCCAGCTGAGGCTACACGGGCAGGCAGCAGGGACTGCTGGGACCCTACCCCTTGTTTTCTCCCACTGGAGGGTCTCCCGCCTTCTTTTTCCGAGCACTCTCCGCTCCCATTGCAAATATATCACCCACCTCCATTTGGGATTTGAAACATTTGAAAATATCTTATTCACACCTAGGCCTGTCACTTCTCGACTTGAAGCCTAACATGCTTCCTAATTTACATAGAATGCGTTTGACTCACGTAAACCGCATTAACAAAAAGAGGAGCGATGCGATAAATTACTAGTGACAGAGGCCAGGCTGGATCTCAATTATTTTTATAAGCCCCTGGTAAGCAATGATGCTCTGTTTTTATAGCACATAATATCCCAGCGTTATCGTAGTGCCCGCAGCATCCAGGAAACAATCTGTGTTAAGCAGTCCGGCTGGTACCAACTTGGGGAGAAAGTATGGACTTCCTTGGTGGCTCAGCTGGTAAAGAATCCACCTGCAGTGTGGGAGACGTGGGTTCGATCCCTGGGTTGGGAAGATCCCCTGGAAGAGGGAAAGGCTACCCACTCCAGTATTCTGGCCTGCAGAATTCCATGGACTCTATAGTCCATGTGATTACAAAGAGTCAGACACGACTGAGGGCCTTTCACTTTCACTTTTATGGTGGCTGCAGGGGCCCAATCCTCCCCATGGTTTTGAACCATTGGGATAGTCTGTCTACTCTTGATGTGTTTGGACAGGAAAGTGTGAGTTAAGTCACTGAAGCCAGAAAGATTTTGGTTCCTCTCTCCTTCCTGTCTGCTTACTAGTTATAAAAACCAACCTAACCTTCTATC
This sequence comes from Moschus berezovskii, assembly GCF_049115385.1. Taxonomy (NCBI): domain Eukaryota; kingdom Metazoa; phylum Chordata; class Mammalia; order Artiodactyla; family Moschidae; genus Moschus; species Moschus berezovskii. The sequence goes on along the minus strand of NC_142480.1, from coordinate 8,003,505 downwards.
TCTCTGACATCCCAGATCTTTGCTCATGAAGTGGGCCTGGTAAATACGGTCAACAGACAGGAATGGTTAGAGGTCCAAATGAGTAACGATACAAGCTAATATTTACTGAGCGCTTACATGTACCAGGCACAAAAGGGTGTGTTTGATATGCATTATCTTGTTGAGTCCTAAAGTTCCCCTCTGAATCAGATGTTATAACTATGACTATTATTTTTGCTATTTTACACCAGGGAGACTAAAAGGCATAAGAGTTATTTTTATATATGCCCAAGACTCTGCAGTTGAACCGGAAATTGAACCCATGTCTGTCTCAAGTCCAAGATGAAATTGTGGCCATTAAGTTGTGCTGTCTCATCACAGGTCTTCAGAAAACCCCGACTTGTCCAAGGGTAGCTGAGCACTTCTCAGTTGCCTTGGGAAAGACAACTGGGCCTGGGAAGCTCCCCATAGAGGTGGTTGGCTTTTGAGTGTATTGGTTCCGGTCCATTTAGGCGTGCAGCTTCTCTTTGCCCTTGCTATTCGCTCCCCTGGCTCCAGAGTAGGGACAGGGTGTTTGGTAATGGTGTCTGTGGATCTGAATCAGGCAAATCCGAAATTGTGATATATCGTGTGCTAATAGTCTTAGCTTATGCACAGATTTCGAAAGAATGCGAACCCTGCTTTCCATTTCCTCCTCCAGAGAATTAATCTTGAATTGTGCTAGTTTTGAATTATGTGAGGCCTTCGGGAATAGGCCTACATCCCTTGCAAGAAAATTAATCACCCTATAAATGACTTAACCCGCCTCTCAGGGCTCTGTGGTGGAGACTGTTAGAAAGAATGCAAATTAAAGGACTCCAAGCGGCAGCCTCGTTCTGGAGGCCTGACCCCTCCACTGCCCTCCTGTCCTATTCCTAGCCGTCCCCTAGGCTGGTTTCCCAATCCCTTGATTCTCCCTTCCAGCTCCATGCTGTGGGTCTCCAAACTCTCTCCAAGGCTTTTTGTCAAAGACCTCTTCCGGGATCCCCCAAGGTTTCATTCACTGCACAATGCAGGGGAGAGTGACCCCGATCCTGTTCCCACTTCTGTTTAAGTGGGCATGAGGCCAGCTGGGGCCTGGGGCCCTTTGCTGCAGTGCCTGCACCTGGACACACGTCTCCTCCTGAGCCAAAAATAAAAAGAAACTACAGGGACTAAAAATAACTGAGCATGTGTGCAGTTGGGGCAAATTATGGACAATAATATACGAAAGACCAACGCCCCCCTGCCCCCTGCCACTGCCAAACTACCGCTTTTGAAGAGCTGGGAGCAAAAGCAGGGTAGCACGATTGTCCCCTGCACACAACACCACCAAATGGGTGGGCAAACCCATTAAGCCATCTCTCCAGCCTGACTCTTGGACTCAGCCCCTACCCTCACCTCATGTAAGGTCCCTGCCAGTCTACTAGTTTTTGCGCCCCCCCCCCCCCCAACTCCTGCTGTGTAGCAAGGGCCTCAGTGAAGTCTTGCCTGAATTTCTTGTCTGGTTTCTGATCAGTTTCTATCTCTAAGGTCAGGAATCTGATCGGTGACAGGGGCAGGGGGTGCTAGGAAGGCGTCCTCCCCACTATACAGAGCTTCAGAATGGTGCCCTATAGAATGGGAGTCCATATGGCTGAGTCACTGACTTATTTTTTAAGTTAGAATCGGGTAGGTTTATGCAAATTTCCAGTTTGTGAAATAGTCTGTTGGCCATCCCCATGACAACTTTGGGATGCTAGTTTGTGATGGCTGGTTTAATCTTTAGCTTCCCCCTTTTCCCCACCCTAGAATCCTTGACCTACACAAACCATACTTTTCTCACTAATCTGTTGTCTTGTTTCTTGTGAAGCCCCATTGCTGGGGGAAGGGCAAGTTATAGGACATCATTTGATCTGTCACAGAAAGTCACCCTGGGAAGACTTCATCCAACATCTTCCTTTTTAAGTGAAACTGAGAGATTTTCTACCTGTGGGGCCCTGCAGAAGTATCTACAGCATCTTTTAAAAATCTATATTAGCTTGCTAAGGCTGTTGTAACTAAGGACCATAAACTGGTGGGGCTGGGAATAGTGGGGTGGGCTAAAACGACAGATATTTATTTCCTCCAAGTTCTGGAGGCTAGAAGTCCAAGATCAAGGCTGGCTTGGCTTCATGCTGAGGCTTGATTTCAGTAACAATTTGACAGAAAAAGAGACACAGCAAGGTTACATTCCTTGGCTGGGGCCACACAGCTTTTCTCTAAAGTTTCTGGGATTTGAACCCATGTGACTGTGAAGAAAGCTGATCGTCAAAGAATTGAGTCTTTTGAACTGTGGTGCTGGAGAAGACTCTTGAGAGTCCCTTGGACTGCAAGGAGATCCAACCAGTCCATTCTAGAGGAGATCAATCCTGGGTGTTCATTGGAAGGACTGATGCTAAACCTGAAACTGCAAAATACTTTGGCCACCTCATGCGACGAGTTGACTCACTGGAAAAGACTCTGATGCTGGGAAAGGTTGGGGGCAGGAGGAGAAGGGGACGACAGAGAATGAGATGGCTGGATGGCATCACCGACTCTGTGGACATGAGTTTGAGTGAACTCCGGGAGTTGGTGATGGACAGGGAGGCCTGGCTTGCTGTGATTCATGGGGTCGCGGAGAGTCGGACACGACTGAGCGACTGAACTGAACGGAACTGAACTGACCTGATCCCCGTGTTTTTGCTCATGCCAGGGGAGGCTTCTGCTCTTCCACTTCGACCACCTTCAGTGCCAGGTTTGTCTGCGTGGGTGTTTAGCCCCCACCTCCGGAAGGAGAGAGAAGTCTTTGTGTCAGTCTTCTCTGTGTTGCCCTAGGGATGACGTCTGGCACGTGGTGCACCCAGGAGGTACTTGTCAGTGATGAACGAATGAAAAAATGGAGTCAATGGAAACTCGAAATCGCTTTAGCCAGGTCCCAGATGACAGGGTCCCAGTGGTCCCAGTCCTTTTGTGAAGATCCTGGACACCTCTTTCCATTCTGGATAGACCTACATTGTTTTGTCTCCCAGAAAGTGCTTCCAATCCAGCCAGTAATTAGTGTCTGTAAGTGGAATCTACTTAAGAAGAAACACAAAGCCTCAGAAAGTTGTATGATGACATTTATAAGTGTCCAGTGATCTGCAGTCATGCTGTGATTCTTGCAGCTGAAATAAATGATTAAAAAAAAAAAAAAGTAACGTTCATTCCACCAGTAGAACCTCTTAATTCCGGTTGTACGTGTCAGCATATTATGACTGGAAGCTGTCAGGTTCTAATGACTAAAATTTCATTTTTTTTCAGGTTTTCACGCTGTGCTTGAGAACTATAGGTTGGAAATAATTCTGCAGCTATGCGTCTACCTCGTCTGGTAAATTTAGCTGTTGCTTTTCTTGCTGTATATTTTTTTAACGTCCATGTTTACGTTAATACCTTGTATAAACTAACCTCATGCTTCACTCAATAAACAGGGGGAGGAAAACTAAACAAAACAAGCACCGTGTTTTTCTTCCTGAAGCTGCTGTCCATTTTATAGAATGTAATATAATTCGACAGCTGACAGATTCAATGGAAAATTATTTTTACTTGGCAGAGTGGATCAAAACATGGATTATTTTAAATAAAGAACCTGACTGCAGTTTTTTTTAAAGTGAAATATACTGTGCACCCTTCGTATAGATAAACAACCTTGACGTTGAATGTAACTTGTTTTATTATCCTTGAAATGGCAATTTGTTGACATGATATTCAATAAATAGAAATATCGCAGTCATGTTTGCTTACCTCAGATACTATTCCAAACAGGAATTATTGATCCTTTGGTTTTTACACTTGTTCCTGAATGCTACGTGCAGAGCAGGGAAACCAGGTTCCAATTTAAGTTGTTAATAGATTGGTTGCAGAATTTATGTTATCTGAGTCCAACAAATCATGAATAAAAGCTTGTGAAAAGCTAGATGGTCCACACTGAATTACTCATTCTTTCCCCCATAAAAAGCCTTTAGCTCCAGACTGACCAAAGAATTTTAAATCTCTCATGATCTATAAGTCATTGCTCAATGTGTCCCTAAATGGGATTAGACAATCGTCATTCAGATTTCCTGAAACGACTGCCCCTTCTACTCCCTACTTGACTTAAATGAAGGCTAATGATGTTTTTAGGAGAAAGGAAAGTGGTAGATTTTCCTTGAGTGACTTTCCAAGTCTCCAGCATCCCATCGGTTATGGGAAAGCTTCTCTGCCAAGATGATTTATTTCATCTCTTTGTCAGAGGATTTGGCTCAGGCACAGGCAGGTCCAAAGAGACTTAATGACCGTGTTGGCACCTCCACGCAGTGTGGCGACCCCGGTGCGGGAGGAGACTGGACTCAGAGCCCCCTCCCCTTCCAAGGTGCTGCTTTCCACTCTTGGGAGAGTGCAGGGCCACGGCTAGGTGCCCAGGGGGCTTGCTTCCAACACCCTAGGGTGGAGTGGAGGTGGGCAGGGGAGAGGGGTTATTAAAAACGTTCCAAAGACTCAGGTTCTGGCTCCTCCTCCATCCCTTTCTTCCTTCCGCTTTTTATTCTTTCTTTAACTCTTCAGCCTCTAGTGAATACCTACTGTGCTCCAACCTTAGTGCCAGGTGCTGGGACACCTGGTATGGACCAGGTTCATGGTGCCAAAGTGGGGCACCAGATTGTATACTGAGACTTCCTCCTGGGGGCCCAGTTCAGTTCAGTCCAGCTGCTCAGTCCTGTCCGACTCTCCGCGACCCCATGGACCGCAGCATGCAAGGCCTCCCTGTCTATCACCAACTCCCGGAGTCCACCCAAACCCATGTCCATTGAGTCAGTGATGCTATCCAGCCATCTCATCCTCTGTCATCCCCTTCTCCTGCCCCCAGTCCATCCCAGCATCAGAGTCTTTTCAGATGAGTCAGCTCTTCGTATGAGGTGGCCAAAGTATTGGAGTTTCAGCTTCAACATCAGGCCTTCCAATGAACACCCAGGACTGATCTCCTTTAGGATGGACTGGTTGGATCTCCTCGCAGTCCAAGGGACTCTCAAGGGTCTTCTCCAACACCACAGTTCAAAAGCATCAATTCTTCGGTGCTCAGCTTTCTTCATAGTCCAACTCTCACATCCGTACATGACCACAGGAAAAACCCTAGCCTTGACTAGACGGACCTTTGGGGGCCCAGATGAGCTTATACTGAGACAGCTTCAGGCGTTATCATGTGGCTGGTGACCAGTGTACCTGGAGGAAATGGGCAGGGCCAGGCGTGAGGCCAGACTGGTTAGGACTTCTGTCCTTTACCCTTGACCTTGAGCCTCATGAGGGTTCAGTGGCAAAGAACTGATTGTCACATAGTAGGCCCTTAATAGTTGAACACTGGTATTATGAGAGGGTCCCAGAAGCGCATACCAGGGGTCATGGGATATAGAAAAGCCTTATTCCTTTACACAAGGAGCCAGAGACAGCTTTACAGAAGCAGGAGAAAGTTGACCAGGTGCAGAAGACAGCTGGGCTATCCAAGGTAGGATTTCAAGAGAAGAAAATGAAATGAGATGAAAATAAAAGCAACACCATTTTCAGCAGGCATGAGAAAGTTGTCACAAAGACCCAGGGTGTCCTGGCAGCTCCTGCCCATGTAGATCACAGACCGGCCACTAGGGGGAGGAGTGAGATTTCAAGGGCTAAAGCATTCTTTTCCATTGTTGCCAGACCCGATTGCAAAAGTTACATGCAAACAAACAAACAAAAAATGATACATGCATAACTAATGAGAACCTACTGTGTAGCACAGCGAACTCAGTGCTCTGTGGTGACCTCAATGGGAAGGAAATACAAAAAAAGGGGACATATATATACATGCAATTGATTCACTTTGCTGTACAGCAGAAACTAACACACCATTGTAAAGCAACTATACTCCAATAAACATTTTAAAAAGTAAAGAAAAAAAAAGATACATGCACCCTAATGGTCCTAGCAGCATTATGTTTGATTGCCGATAATAGAAGCAACCTATGGATGTGAGAGTTGGACTGTGAAGAAAGCTGATCGCCGAAGAATCGATGCTTTTGAACTATGGTGCTGGAGAAGACTCTTGAGAGTCCCTTGGACTGCAAGGAGATCCAACCAGTCCATTCTAAAGGAGATCAATCCTGGGTGTTCATTGGAAGGACTGATGCTAAAGCTGAAACTGCAATACTTTGGCCACCTCATGCGACGAGTTGACTCACTGGAAAAGACTCTGATGCTGGGAAGAATTGGGGGCGGGAGGAGACGGGGACGACAGAGAATGAGATGCCTGGATGGCATCACCAACTCGATGGACATGAGTTTGAGTGAACTCTGGGAGTTGGTGATGGACAGGGAGGCCTGGCGTGCTGTGATTCATGGGGTCTCAAAGAGTCGGACATGACTGAGCGACTGAACTGAACTGAACTGAAAGGTCCATCAGCAGATGAACGGATAAAGAGGATGTGGTACCTATATAGGATGGAATACTGGAGTGAACTCTGTGACCCCATGGACTGCAACACACCAAGCTTCCCTGTCCTTCACTATCTCCAGGAGTTTGCTCAAACTCATGTCCGTTGAGTTGGTGATGCCATCCAACCGTCTCATCCTCTGTCACCTGCTTCTCCTCCTGCCCTCAATCTTTCCCAGCATCAGGGTCTTTTCTAAAGAGTCGACACTTAACATCAGGTGGCCAAAGTACTGGAGCTTCTGTGGCCAGGAAAACACCCATTTCTTGTCTGAACACATTGATTTCATTCTTTTGTTCAAAAACTAGTTGCCAGAGATGTTTCATAGCAGTCAACTCAGTAGACAGTACTGTGGTTAGTGCTAATCAGGGTAGGGTTTGAAGCCCAGCTCCAGAACCTAATGAGCTGGTCAGTTACTGGGTCTCAGTGCTAACAGCCTTACGTGTTTAAAGATCCAATGAGGTGATACAGGTGAAGCTCTGGTCCCAGGTCTGGTACATGGAGATGCCTCACAAAGCCTTTCCTTCACTGAAAAGGGTAGAAGAGAGAGGGAGCTGAGAGGTGGCCAGGTACACGAAAGTCAGCAGCAGGCTGGACAAGGGGACACGTACGGGTGGAGTTACCCCAGGTCTGATCTTGGGGGCTCTTCCTCAGCAGAGGTCAGAAGTGTGGTGTGGCCACTCTGCAAAGGACAGCTTCAGGGGCTTGGTGGGGGTGGGAGTGCGTGATGTGATATGCAGTGACCATTCCAGGGGCCTCATTTCTTCACACCCGTAAGCCTCAGACTCTGGTTTCAGACTCTGATGAACAGAAAGGCAGTTCTCTTAGGAGCACCTGTGGGCCAGCAGGGACAGTTTGGCAGTTGGCATCATGACCCAGAATGCCCAGGGGGGCCCTCTCTCTCCGGTGGGATCCACCCTGCGAAGCCAACAAACATTTGCATGTTGAGGTCAAGTTCCCTGTTTGTCCTATTTGAAAAATTAATCATACTTATTCCAGAAAATCTGGACAAATGCAGAAAGAAAAACAACAACAAAACAACCAACAAAACCCACAGAAGTCCCCTCTCTCCATCTCCTGAGCATGCTTGTATTAATCCTGTCAATCTTTTCACTTTGCATTTCTAGGCCATTTTGCGGCCTGGTTTGGTGTGATGTCTGTTTCAGAAGAGATCCCGGTCTGATACCCAAAAATGAATGGTCGAGACTTTCATCGGTCGGCGCTTGGCCTCTGTAAGGTCCCAGTCTGTCCTTTTTGTCAACCACCCCTGCCCTCTGCTCTTCCACCTGTCTAGACAGGACTGGAAACCTTGGTCCCTTGGATTCTCCTCATTTTCATCCCATTCTGCTCTGTCTTGAAGCTTCCCACCCCCCCCCTCTTTAAACAGTCATTCTCTGTTAGGGCTACCAGATAAAATGCAGAATGCTCAGTTACATTTGAATCTGAGGTACACAAGGAATAAATTTTTTTAGCAGAAGTGTGCCTCTGTGACATACACCCATTGTGTGTCTGAAATGCAAATTTAACTGGGCATCCTGTATTTTTATTTGCTAAATCTAGCTACCCTACATGTAAATCAAATAAGCTGATCTTGACTTCTTTTAGCTCATCCCTCTATAGTGCGGTTGAGGAATAAAGAAATTGAGCTATGGAAATCAGAGTGCCCCTTGGAGGGCTTGGCTGGACTGAGCAAACTAATATTTTTTTTTCATATATATATGTGTGTGTGTGTGTGTGTCTGTACACATAGTTAAATTTCACATATATTGAATATATTCACATTGCATATTCAAAATATATATTTTATAATATTTACTGTGTGTATATATATATAGACACATACATATAAATACATCTTGTTCTTTTTTTCAGTAATAGCACATTAATAATTTTCCTATACCATTAAATACTTAGAGGCAATATAATTTTTAAAAGATTGTCATATAAATGTCAGCTTATTCTATTAGATATTCTCATTATCTCTGTTTGCTTAAATTGTAGCTAATGCTGCAGAAAACATTCCTGTACATATATCGTTATCTGAATATATGATCATTCCTGGAGGTACTTTTGTAGGGTTGAGATTACTGAGAATAAAATGAGTAAATATTTTCAGCTTCTTGAACATGTTATCTCTGGAAGTTTAATTATTCTTCTTTCATTCAGCAGATATTGCTGTTGATGATACAACCTGCTGGGACTGTGGGCTGACGGTGGCCTTTCCCTCTGAGAGTCTCCCAGTAGCCATTAAGGGAGGTCCCTGCCTTGTCACACTTCTCCAGGGTAATCAAGGACAAATGCCAGCTCCTTGTTGCTTTAGCATTTTGTTTTAGATTGCTAGTAAAAAGTGAGGGCTTTTATTTATTTGGCCACTTATATATACTTTTACTTTAAGTTGCTTACGTACTCCGTCCATTTTTTCTTTTGAGATGTTTGTGTGTGTTTAACTAATGTTGACTCAGATGGTAAATAATCTGTCTGCAATGAAGGAGACCTGGGTTCCTTCCTTTGGGAAGATCCCCTGGAGGAGGGCATGGCAACCCACTCTGGTATTCTTGCCTGGGGAACCCCCATGGACAGAAGAGGCTGGCAGGCTATAGTCCATGGGGTTGCAGAGTCAGACATGACTGAGCGACTAAGCACGGCACAGCAATTAATATTTAATATGGTTTCTGATATTAATATACAATATTTAATATTGTTTCTGATAATAATTAATATTGTTTGTGATAAAGTGAAGTCGCTCAGTCGTGTCTGACTCTTTGCGACCCCATGGGCTGTAGCCCACCAGGCTCCTCTGTCCATAGGATTCTCCAGGCAAGAATACTGGAGTGGATTGCCATTTCCTTCTCCAGGAGATCTTCCCGACTCAGGGATCGAACCCAGGTCTTCTGCATTGCTAGCGGACGCTTTAACCTCTGAGCCACCAGGGAAGACCATGTTTATAGTAAATACTCTTTCTCTTGCATTGCATTTTCATTTTGCTTTTGATGATACTTGGTAAAGTTTTAAAGTTTGTTATGGTAAGGTGCACTGAGAATTTTTATTACAAATTTTACTTTGACTTTTATGTTTAAGGGATCTTTTAATGTATTCAGAATTTCAGAACATGTCTCTGTTTTACAGAAATCCTTTTTATTTATTTAGCTTTTAACTTTAATTGAAATAGAATCTGCTCGAGATGAGTTGGTGTTGGGATTTTCTTTTTAAATTCTGTTACTTTTCTAACTTCATCTATTGGTTCATCACTCTCTTTACAGTTAGATTTTGATTACTCTTTAGAGGAAAACAACAGAACAGGAAAGACAAGAGATCTCTTCAAGAAAATTAGAGATATCAAGGGAACATTTCATGCAAAGATGGGCTTGATAAAGGACAGAAATGGTATGGACCTAACAGAAGCAGAAGATATTAAGAAGAGGTGGCAAGAATACACAGAAAAACAGTACAAAAAAGATCTTCACGACCAAGATAATCACGATGGCGTGATCACTCACCTGGAGCCAGACATCTTGGAATGTGAAGTCAAGTGGGCCTTAGAGAGCATCACTACGAACAAAGCTAGTGGAGGTGATGGAATTCCAGTTGAACTGGATCCTGAAAGATGATGTTGTGAAAGTGCTGCACTCAATATGCCAGCAAATTTGGAAAACTCAGCAGTGGCCACAGGACTGGAAAAGGTCAGTCTTCATTCCAATCCCAAAGAAAGGCAATGCCAAAGAATGCTCAAACTACCGCACAATTGCACTCATCTCAGAGAAGGCAATGGCAAGCCACTCCAGTACTCTTGCCTAGAAAATCCCATGGATGGAGGAGCCTGGTAGGCTGCAGTCCGTGGGGTCGCTAAGGGTCAGACACGACTGAGCGACTTCACTTTCACTTTTCACTTTCCACTTTCACACATTGGAGAAGGAAATGGCAACCCACTCCAGTGTTCTTGCCTGGAGAATCCCAGGGACGGGGGAACCTGGTGGTCTTCCGTCTATGGGGTCACAGAGTCGGACACGACTGAAGTGACTTAGCAGCAGCAGCAGCAGCACACTAGAGTAAAGTCATGCTCAAAATTCTCCAAGCCAGGCTTCAGCAATATGTGAACTGTGAACTTCCAGATGTTCAAGCTGGTTTTAGAAAAGGCAGAGGCACCAGAGATCAAATTGCCAACATCCGCTGGATCATGGAGAAAGCAAGAGAGTTTCAGAAAAACATCTATTTCTGCTTCATTGACTATGACAAAGCCTTTGACTGTGTGGATCACAATAAACTGTGGAACATTCTGAAAGAGATGGGAATACCAGACCACCTGACCTGCCTCTTGAGAAACCTGTATGCAGGTCAGGAAGCAACAGTTAGAACTGGACATGGAACAACAGACTGGTTCCAAATAGGAAAAGGAGTACGTCGAGGTTGTATATTGTCACCCTGCTTATTTAACTTATATGCAGAGTACCTCATGAGGAACGCTGGGTTGGAAGAAGCACAAGCTGGAATCAAGATTGCCGGTAGAAATATAATAACCTCAGATATGCAGATGACACCACCCTTATGGCAGAAAGTGAAGAGGAACTCAAAGGCCTCTTGATGAAAGTGAAAGAGGAGAGTGAAAAGGTTGGCTTGAAGCTCAACATTCAGAAAACGAAGATCATGGCATCTGGTCCCATCACTTCATGGGAAATAGATGGGGAAACAGTGGAAACAGTGTCAGACTTTATTTTTTTGGGCTCCAAAATCACTGCAGATGCTGATTGCAGCCGTGCAATTAAAAGACGCTTACTCCTTGGAAGGAAAGTTATGACCAACCTAGATAGCATATTAAAAAGCAGAGACATTACTTTACCAACCAAGGTCCGTCTAGTCAAGGCTATGGTTTTTCCCGTGGTCATGTATGGATGTGAGAGTTGGACTGTGAAGACAGCTGATCGCCGAAGAATTGATGCTTTTGAATTGTGGTGCTGGAGAAGACTCTTTTGAGTCCCTTGTACTGCAAGGAGATCCAACCAGTCCATTCTAAAGGAGATCAATCCTGGGTGTTCATTGGAAGGACTGATTCTGAAGTTGAAACTGCAATACTTTGGCCACCTCATGCGACGAGTTGACTCACTGGAAAAGACTCTGATGCTGGGAAGGATTGGGGGCGGGAGGAGAAGGGGACGACCGAGAATGAGATGGCTGGATGGCATCACTGACTTGATGGACATGAGTTTGAGTGAACTCTGGGAGTTGGTGATGGACAGGGAGGCCTGGCGTGCTGTGATTCATGGGGTCTCAAAGAGTCAGACACGACTGAGCGACTGAACTGAACTGAACTGAACTGATATATTAAGGTTATACACACATACTCACACACAGGTCTGCTTCAAAATTAGCTATTCAAACCTGCTACAGGCTGGATGCTAGCAGTGGATTATCTCAATTTTTATCACTATGTTTTTTTAATAGAATCAATTTTATATTACTTTTTCAAAATTTTCTCAGGAATTTTTGCTTAAATCTTCTGAATGAAATAATAATAATAATAATGGAGGTAATTAGGAAAATAATAATAATGGAGATTTTGATTTGAATTGTGTTTAATATAGATATTAATTTGGAAAAAGAAGATTGATTTATCTTTTCTATCTGAAAACAGTGGAGGTTAGGAAATTTTGAGTGAACTTTGTGGTCATGTAGAGGAATTTCATCAAGAGCTTGGAGACAGCAGATATGTGAGGTAAATAAATGGGAAATTTGGGCCAGAGATGCCTAAAGAACATTCTAAAGTTTTTCTTTGTGGAACATCATAAAACTGCTTTGACATTTTTAAAGGCACCGTTTACTGGATACATATTTTTTCCCAGTTCTTTTTGGGTGTTGTTTTTCTGTGTCCTCTGAGTGTGGCTTGCGCTAAGCTGTCTCATTCACTAACCCAGTGTTGTCTAGGTGGCTGATCTTGTATTCGGTTAACTGAACTGGCTTAAAGCTATGGGTATTTTCTTTCAGTTAATTATGTAAGATATTCCAGATATATTATCTAATGATTTATGAAATTGATGATTATCAATGATTAATGACCTTGTTTCTTCTTTCTGATGTGTATAACTTGTGTTCATTTCCCCCATTTCATAACATTGCCTAGAATATTCAGGACAATGCCAAGTCTGAATGGTTGGATGTGGTGTCCTTGCACTAATCTTGACTTGAATGGAATTCTATCTGGGACACAGGGATTACATATTATACTGACTGTTGTTTAAAAAACATAGTCTTTAGAGTATTTAGGAGATGTTCTTTCAGACTTTCAATGTTTAAAGTATTTTTTTAAGGAAATGGGTACTGAATTTATGAAATTTATTTTGTTTTCTCTAAAAATCATTTTATGCATATGATATCTTCCGATTTTGGCATCTTAATGTGATATGATAAATTGAATTAATAGATTTAATATTAAGTCTTCCTTATATCCCTAGTAAAATCTCTAGGATTCTTTTACTGTATTTTTTAAATATTTCAGCTAGTATTTGATAAAGAATACTGATATTATTGCATTTATTCCTTAGCTTCTTTTGTCCTCAGATTTGTTTTGCTTTTCTTGAGGTGGCTTATTATTTTTAAATTACATACTTTGTTTGGTATGGCATTTTGATTTTTGAATTTTCAATTTTTCTTCCTGAAATGATTTGAAGTTAGCTCTGTGTTTAGTGTTTAATAACAGTGATATACACTCAAAGCACTCTTTTTCCTGAATCTCAGCTTCTCTGTCCTTGAATTGCTTGTTTTGATGTCACTCCCAGTGTACCTCCAGATCATAACTTCCAGGATGACGCAGAGCTGCTACAGCCTCTTGTGTAGCTGAGTGTCTTTGCCTCGTGCACGATCCCTTGGCTGGATGTAAAATTCTTGACTTATTTCATTTTCTTCTCAAAGCTCATTAAACTCCATTTCACTTACCTCTCAACAGGAACAATTTGGAGAGGTTGGTGGCATTTTAATATTGTTTTGTAGGTAACCTCTACCATCAACACCTCAGATTTGTAGGAAAAAATTTCCTGGAGTTTAAAAATCTGCTAAGATGGAGTTTCTTTAGAGAATAGTCGTTTGGAATAATATGAACCTTTTTGACGGGGGGTGGGGAACTAAGGTATTTCTAGCTTTGAAATTTTCTGTGTATTTGGTTAGCCTTGGAGTTCTGTTGACCCTGATTATGTTCTCTGAAATGCCAGATTTTAGCAAAGTGGGTCTTTGTTCTATATCTTCCACAACTTCATCTTCCCTTACATAATTTATGTTTCTTTGTCATCTTTCTCTAAATCAAGGATTAGCAAATTTTTCTGTAAAAGACTAACTCAGGTTAAAGGGCTGAGTATTTTTAGTTTTGAGGGCTGTACACTCTGGAGCAACTACTCAGGCCTTGCTTTCGAGTACTAAAAGCCATCATAGAAAATGCATAAATGAGGGAGCATAGGTGTGTTTCAATAAAACTTTATTCACAGAAAGAAGCAACAGGCGCTTTTCTAACTACAGGCAGATCTAGGTTAGAATAAATCATTTCACCTCTTAGAGATCCAGTCTTCTCAAATGTAAAAGTTGGGATAACATTATCTATACTGGAAATACTGTAAAGATTTAATAAAATATTATGTGTCAAAGGACTCAAACAGAGATGCTCATTAAATATTCAGTATTGCCACATCTCTTGCCATATGCCACTATCTACAGAAAAGGGGTATTTTGTTAATTTCTCTTTCTCTCTTTTAAATCTATAGTAAGTTGTGGTATATATAAGGATCACTTCTTACATGAAGCACCATTTGTTCATTTGTTGGATCGTTTGTTTAGATGAGAATATTCACAGATCTGTGTTAGATTAAGCTACATAAAGTTGCTGATATTTGATATTTGGATCACTAACAATGACTATGTAAAGCAACTCTAACAGCAGGAAATCATATTTATTTGTTTATATAGATTGCTTTATTAAGTGACATGCTTCACTTAAAAATCCAGAATTCAGGGTTATGCTAGACTTAGACCATCCTATATATAAGTAACATGCATAAAAATTTGCTTTCGGAGTTGAGAAAAGGGTTCATTTGTTACACAGCTATACATAACAAATGCAAAGTATCTGGGGAAACAAAAATGACCCCTGTGTGCTAATATTGAGGTTTGGAGAGCCTTGTAGGGAGGCAGCCAGGATATGGCATGGCTTTGAGACGTTCCTGTTGGCAGAGATTGCTGGTGGCTGAAAAGTGGGGATCTCACTGAGGAGATATTTCCAGGGCCTGGATTTCAAGATCTGACATCTAAAGTAAACAAGTGCTGATCAATGCTGACCTACGTGGAGTCCTCCATGTTCACCATGATGGACCCTGCAACTTCTCCTCTCTCGGACACACAGCTCTGGAGGACAGCAGAAGATCATAGAATCTCCTGGTGGAGATTATGCCTCTGAGAGCATAATTATCTCAAGTCAGGCTAATTCCCTGTCTTCTTGCTAACTTTCCTGGTTTGTCCTGTGTCCCCTGAGTTGTCTGCCTCACCTGGCTATGAAAGTGAAAGTTGCTCAGTCATGTCTGACTCTGCGATCCCATGGACTATACAGTTCCTGGAATTCTCCAGGCCAGCGTACTGGAGTGGTTCAGTTCAGTTCAGTTCAGTTCAGTCGATCAGTTTATTGTGATCCACACAGTCAAAGGCTTTGTCATAGTCAATGAAGCAGAAATAGACGTTTTTCTGGAGCTTTTTTGCTTTCTCTATGATCCAGCGGGATGTTGGCAATTTGATCTCTGGTGCCTCTACCTTTTCTAAAACCTGCTTGAACATCTGGGAGTTCACGGTTCACATATTGCTGAAGCCTGGCTTGGAGAATTTTGAGCATGACTTTACTAGCGTGTGAGATGAGTGCAGTTGTGTGGTAGTTTGAGCATTCTTTGGCATTGCCTTTCTTTGGGATTGGAATGAAGACTGACCTTTTCCAGTCCTGTGGCCACTGCTGAGTTTTCCAAATTTGCTGGTATATTGAGTGCAGCACTTTCACAACATCATCTTTCAGGATTTGAAATAGCTCAACTGGAATTCCATCACCTCCACTAGCTTTGTTCGTAGTGATGCTTTCTAAGGCCCACTTGACTTCACATTCCAAGATGTCTGGCTCTAGGTCAGTGATCACGTTATCGTGACTATCTTGGTTGCGAAGATCTTTTTTGTACAGTTCTTCTGTGTATTCTTGCCACCTCTTCTTAATATCTTCTGCTTCTGTTAAGTCTATACCATTTCTGTCCTTTATTGAGCCCATTTTTGCATGAAATGTTCCCTTGGAAACTCTAATTTTCTTGAAGAGATCTCTTGTTTTTCCTATTCTGTTGTTTTCCTCTATTTCTTTGCATTGATCACTGAGGAAGGCTTTCTTATCTCTCCTTGCTATTCTTTGGAACTCTGCATTCAGATGCTTATATCTTTCCTTTTCTCCTTTGCTTTTCGCTTCTCTTCTTTTCACAGCTATTTGTAAGGCCTCCTCAGACAGCCATTTTGCTTTTTTGCATTTCTTTTCCATGGGGATGGTCTTGGTCCCTGTCTCTTGTACAATGTCACAAACCTCCGTCCAGAGTTCATCAGGCACTCTATCAGATCTAGTCCCTTAAATCTATTTCTCACTTCCACTGTATAATCATAAGGGATTTGATTGAGGTCATATCTGAATGGTCTAGTGGTTTTCCCTACTCTCTTCAATTTAAGTCTGAATTTGGCAATAAGGAGTTCATGATCTGAGCCACAGTCAGCTCCTGGTCTTGTTTTTGCTAACTGTACACAGCTTCTCCATCTTTGGCTGCAAAGAATATAATCAATCTGATTTCGGTGTTGACCATCTGGTGATGTCCTTGTGTAGAGTCTTCTCTTGTGTTGTTGGAAGAGGGTGTTTGCTATGACCAGTGCGTTCTCTTGACAAAATTCTATTAGCTTTTGCCCTGCTTCATTCCGTGCTCCAAGGCCAAATTTGCCTGTTACTCCAGGTGTTTCTTGACTTCCTACTTTTGCATTCCAGTCCCCTATAATGAAAAGCCTTTCCCTTCTCCAAGGGATCTTCCCAACCCAGGGATCGAACCATGGTCTTTTGTATTGCAGGCAGATTCTTTACCACCTGAGCCACCAGGGAAGCCCATCTGAACACATACCTGATTCCATAGATCTGCTTTTTATCATTTTTGTTGGCCATCCCATGCCAGATTTGTTTCTCAACTGGAAAGTGGCCTCAGGGGCACAGTGGAAGAGAGGGACCTGGGTGCGACCTGTCTGGTGTCTAATGCCAGCCCTGGTACTTACATGCTGAGACATCTTAGAGAATCAGCTTTATCATGTAAACCCCAGAGTCCTTAGCTGGAAGAGGGGGGGTGACAGCACATACTTCTGAGGGTGGTTTTGAAAATTAAACCAGACAAAGGGCTTCTATCGCCAGAGCCTGGGATGTGGCCATGGTGTGGTGTGGTATTAGCAGCAAGGTAGCTGTTGCAAGGATCCTGTTATTTTTATGGCTGTTCTCCATGTAGGGTCCTGGCCAGGTGCATGCAAGGTCACTCCATTCCATCTCCACTTGCTGATAAATTGCACTCGGAGGCCCCAAGCTTGGAACTCTCCAATCTGGGAACAGACTCGGGGGGCAGTCAGACAGGAGGACCCACTGGGAGGCCTTGCATGTGATAGAGCCAGAGGCAGTGCCTGGGCTGATTGATGCCAGCGCCTGGGGACGGTTCCGGCTGGGAGCCAGGTGGGGCTGCCCTCCTCCTGGTGGGCGCTCAGTGCCCGAGGCTCAGCCCAGCTGCAGAGGAGGGGGCGCTGCTTGCTGTCGTTGTCACCACATACCCACCTGAAAAATAAGTGGGGTGTTTCCTCCTCGGACTCTTCAGAAGGCAAGTTTCACCTTTAAGAAGGGTGTGAAGCAGAGGAACGTGGAAAGTCAGCGAAAAGAGAAAAGCATGGTGTTTGCTGTATTTGAAAACTGCACAAGCTTTTTGTTAAGAGATAAATGCCAGGGGTGAATTCTCTTGGCTTCTTCAGGAAGCTGTATGTCCCCCTCACCCCAAACCCCTGACCAAGGGGCCTGCACTCCCCAACCTGGTGTTTGGTAAAGAAGAGATGGACAGCAAGAATATTTACACCTGACCTGAAGGGTTTATAAGAAACAGTGCTTGGGTGAAGGGCAGGTGGTCCCTCAACCATCATATTCCGGGGGAAATAAATCAGAGATCTTGAAACCGTCTTTAAAGGAGAGTTGCACGCCTTTCCTCTCTGCAGGTGAATTTCTTAAAATCTGGGGAATGTTGATGGGTGCCACCGTGGTGCCACTGCAAGACATCCCTGTTCCTCTCAGATGCAATGATTATTGCTATAGCAAACGCCCAGTTGGGGAAGTCAGACTCTGGCCCTGGAGAATAGTCGGTGATTGCCTGTAGCATCTTGTTCCACTACACTGGCATCCTAACCAGGCAGCTTTAGTTTTAGCATAAAATCCATATTCCAGACCATTATGGAGCAGAGAGGCAACTCCAGTGCTGCCGTGGCAAGCATCAGACAGCATTAGAATGAATTAAGGAGATTAAAGACTCTCAGAGCTGTTAGAGTCCTTCTCCATCCCTCTGTTTCCTCCAAGGAGTTGTTTTAAAGGCGTGGGGCAAATTGGAAAAAAAAAAAGAGTGGAAAACATGCACACCAATCACACCAGCCTTGCTTCAGAACTACTGAAGTCTGATTCCTTACCACGCATGGATTTAATTGGGGGAGAGGTCTTTTAAAGACACCCAGGGGCGGGTGCACGGACAAGGGTGGACTCTTCACACTGTGGTCGCTTTGAAGGTGAGAATACACCTTGAGAGCAGTCTCCATCTCTCAGTGGCTCGAAAATCCTCCTCCAGTCCAGCGTGGTGACAAGACCCTGAGGAGGGCGTCAGATGTGTGTGCTCTGGTGTTTGGAATTTAAGTAAAATCTGTAATTTTCCCCCTGCATTTCCTCAGAGAAATTAGCTATTCTATTCACTGCATAAATTTTCAGGTTTTGCTAGCACGACACTCAGGGTGTTGAATTTTTTATGACAAAAATGCTGTAATAATTGTTGAACAGATGTAAGTGTTGGAGACTCGGCGCGGGCAGACCTCACGAAACCTCGATTAGCAATTTAACCCTGTCGTCGCTTCTGTCCGCCCCCCCAGGGGGGAGACAGGAGTTGCAGTTTCGAATTGGTTCATTGGGATGTGCACAAAGCAAAGACAGAATTTTCTGGAAAGGCGGGGAGGTACTTTAATGAGCTCTGTGCCTAGCCCGGGAGGGAAGAACCCGGGTGCATTCTAACCCCCCAAATTACCAAGTTTTCTAGCTGGGTGATTAAGAAGGTCATTGACATGGAGGGGCCCTCGCAATTGACAAAGCGGCTTCAGAGTGGAAGAGAGGCCCAACAAGCGTCATTTCTCGGGAAGAAGGGAAGTGACAGTCCCCACCCGCTTCCTTCTGGGCTCTGCCTGGCACAGACCAGCCGGGCTCCCCCTATTTACACCTCAAAGCAGTCACCCAGGGATCTCCTGCTTTTGCGAACTGCCTACACGGAAGGCATCCATGGGGGACTTGCCGAGGAGGCCTTTGTCCAGCAGGTGATGAAAGCATGCAAATGCTCCTGAATCAAAAGGTAAATCAAAAGAAAATGGCAGCCTGCAAGATGAGGTGGTGGTGACAGCCCGTCAGCCGCCGAGCCACCCGACAGGCCTGGTGGCAGCGAGGAGGCTGCCAGGAAAACCGCCTGAGGAGGCTGCCACCAAGACAGATGTCACGGCGAGGAGAGCCTGCTTCCGTTGCTTGCGGCGGGGCCTGATGGAGCAGGAAGTGGTTCTACACGTGCCACTTAAGAGAGTAATAATTCCAATAAAGCAGGGGGTTGTTCAGGGGGAGAGGCGGGGAGAGAGGCGGGAAGAGAGAGAAAGAAGAGTGTCTTTCACAATATTTGGTAGAAGGAGAATGAAATGAATGGGGTCTCCTGAAATGAGCGTGTGTGTGTGCAAGCGTGGGAAGACACGGGCATCCTGTGGTGAAGGTTCAGCTCTTGTTAAGGGGCTTAGGACATCCCGGGGAGCTTCCTGGAGGAGGAGACCCAGGGCTGCTGGTTCTGCCTTTCCAAGAGAGGAGGGGCTGCCAGGCAGCAGTGGTCATGGGTCTTGGAATTGAGGTCTCCTTTCTGCCTTTCCTAGGAACAGGCCTTTGGCTTCTGGCCAAGATCGGGTTACTCAAGACAGCCACTGGACCCACGAAGGGAAGGCAGCTCAGGAGAGAGGGAGGAGGTGGAGGCAGGTGGACGGGGGGTCAGGAGAATCTCACGTTTATTTCCTTTGCTCTATCTGCCCCTGTGACATATGTGGAGAGGTGGGGAACGTCTGTATAGGGGCCCAGGATTCTCCCAAACATTCAGATCCCAAGCACCGAAAATAATCTGGGGACCTTTTCATGGGTAACTTTAAACTAAAACTGATATTTCAACCAGCACAGCATGAATGTCCACCTGAATCACCCTGATGTGTTTTTTCCCTCCCACTGGGTTTATTAAACATAACAAAGTTCTATATTCAAGGGGATGTAAATCTGCTGCTTCCAAGCATGGTGTTTTCCTTAACTAATATTTTGATAAGTCAACCCATAGAAGAAGCAGCTTACTCTAAAATGAATAGAAAAGTGCCCAATGCATATGAGAACGAATGGTCTAATTACTGGAGCTCTAATCGTTCTATAAGATAATTAACACAAGGTGCGGTTGAGTCCCTGTGACAGGCTGCTGGAGAGCTGATCCGAGATGTCCAGAGGTCATTTTGTGCCCTATCACCGTGATGTCATTGTATTTCTGGATCATAATGTTTCCATCATCTGATTCTAGGCATACCACAGGAATATCAATGGGGTCTGAGGTTGGTTTAGATGCTTGCTGGGCTCGAACAGATACCACCATCTGACAGGCTTCCTCAACAGCCCAGCTCGAGTCCCTGTGAATCTGTGAGCAGGACTCCAGCCATGGATGGATTCTCTTTGTGTCCTCCAAGCGCTGCTCTGCGTTCACTGCCTCCCTCCTGCTGGGCGTCGCCTCCTTCTTTGACTCTGGTCTTGGGTACCGCTTGGTCGGTCACGTGACTCGAGTAGCCTGATGAGTTTTTTTTTTAAATATAAAATTCTTCCAGAAACTGCTTCTGACTTTGAAAAAAGGCATCTCCTGTTTGCCCTTGTGCTCTAAGCCAATGTTTGGTCTACCTGTTGGAAATCCCATTCCAAACGTGTGTTAAAGAGAAACTTTGTTTTTCAAGGCCTGAGATGATTAACTTTTGTGTAGGAAGTGACTGGGCTTCCCTTGTGGTGCAGTGGTTAAAGAATCTGCCTGTCAGTGCAGGAGACACAGCAGACGTGGGTTTGATCCCTGGGTCGGGAAGATTCCCTGGAGTAGGATTTGGCAACCCACTGCAGTATTCTTGCTGAAAAATTCCATGGACAGAAGACCCTGGAGGGCTACAGTCCATGGGGTCACAAAGAGTCAGACACAACTCAGCAGGCATGCACACAGGAAGTGATTACATATAGACTCTTAGCCATAAATGTATGCAATTGGCTATAAAAAACCCACAACAAGAATATATGGGTTGGAGGTGAGAGAACTTTGCACTTGATCTGTTTTTTCCTCCATCTCTACCATGAACTCCATTTATAGGCAGAGCATCTGCTGGTTTTGTAGCCTGGGGACAGTTCTGGTGGTCCCACTGTTATTTTATTTCTGCATATACTTCCAGAGGAATTGTCTCTCCATTCTGGATTTGTTGAAACCACTCATAGTTGTAATGGTGATGAGTCCCTCTGGGTAGAGAAAAATGGAGCATGGCCCAACCTGGTGGGCATGGACTGGATGCCCTTGGGAGCATCTGGCCTGAGTCCAAGTAAGGCCTTCATCAGTGGATGTGGGACCCTTAGCATCTCCAAGGCTTAATTTTACTATCTATAAAATGTCATGTTCACCCTCTCCATAGCAGTTTAGCCAGGATTAAAAAACAGGGAAAGCTCACAGTGCAGTAGGCTTGGTGGTAAGTGCTTCATAAATACTTGTATTGAATGTCACAAAACAATTAGGTGCTAGTAATCGAACCCACAGTATGGGTTCTATTTAGAATTTATTGTACACTTAATTTAAGTGTAATTATATACTTCAAATCCTAAATTACATACAGTGGGACTCTTGACATTCACTTCTAATATCATCTCACTGAGAGCTGCTATCTAAGGGAGTTACCTTTGTTTTGGTCTCATCCAAATGTTTTTCCCTTTTTCATCCATGAGCAGCTGATCCTCTTCACTGTTGCACCTTTGCTTTACTTTTTATAGACTGTACATCATTCTGTACTTCAATAGCTATTTTGTCTTGCATAAGTTCCTTATTATCAAGAGTCGAATATCTTCAATCTATTGATGCAGTTATTCAATTCAGAGTTTAAATCCTTTGCTCCGCAAATATCTATAAAGAAGATTGTTTTCTTCCAATTCCCTCTGTCTTGATTCATGAACCTCATTTCTAAGTTGCCATTATTTTAATGCATTCCTATAGTAAACTACTGCATGTGCTTGGTTAAGTCCAGAATGATATTAATAAATCCAACACTTGAGTTGATGCCACAGGCCAGGCATCAGATTGGGCTTTACATGTAAGTTTGGTTCATGACATGTCTTTGAGGCAGATGCCATTTTCTCCTCATCATCCTGCCTCTTCTTTCTTCTTGACCCCCAAAAGCCTATTTTGCAAAGGCATCAAATTATGCAGCTTAAGACTCATTTTTCCAGACTACCTTGCTGCTGGAGTGGCCTTGTAACAAGGTTCTGCTCAAGGAGATGCAAGAGGTCTACCAGGAGTTTCTGAGAAATTTTTGCTTTATAAGAGAGAGTTGACCTAGGCAGGGCAGCCCTGTCCCTTCTTTCTGCTTTGAACATGGTCATGATTCTAGAAGATCCATACCACAGCCATTAAAGGATGAATCAGTAGATCAACGGTGGCCAGGTGGAAACAGAGAAAGCCTCTGGATTTGTGTGGTGTGGTTCAGCTGCTGCTTCAGCCCGAGGCTTCCTGCTTCAAGTCCTTTTATATGAGAAGAATAAAACCCTCTTTGCTTAAGTTTAAGTTAGCTTTTCCACTAATTGCAGCTGAAAACATGCCGATCTGATTTCACGTTAAGATTTTCAAGGCGAGGAAAACCAAAGCGTAAAGTAAACCAAAGCTTTGAATCAGCACCAAGGAGCTTAGATAAGTGTCAGTTTCCCTGTGCTTCTGCCTGCCCATAGGGCTGATGGACTTGGCTTCCCTGTGGCAGACAAAGGATGGACACAACTCCCCGACATTCCTCCTATCAAGAGGCCCCTTTCCATGAAAGCTGACTGGGTTCTGGGACTACTTGGATGACAAGTACTTGGCAAAGTGATGCCCAGGACTTCAAGTCTGGCAGTAGCCACTTCCTGCCTCTTGAAAGTCTGAGCCATCTAAGAAATCTGACTTTTCTGTGATCACTCTGTTGGTGAGGCCACAAGTGAGCATTCCAGTCAACAGTCCCACTGCTCCACCCAGGTGGTGAAGAAGATGTGTGAATGAAATCACCTTAGGTACTCTGGAGACATCCTCTCCACCAGCTCAGTACTGTTAGGCGATCTCTGTCAGCACCACTGGAGCAGCAAAATCACCCAGCTGAGCCCTACCCAACTTCCTGACCACAACATCATCAGGTATGATTGGTGTTTTAACCCACGGAATTTGGAGATAGTTTGTTAAGCAGACATTGATATTGATCAATTGTCATGAGAAATTTGTTATAATTACAAAATGCCAGGAGCTTGTTAGAGTTGTCTTCTCCATGCTTCAATTTGTCTGAGTTGCTTTTGAATATCTCTGCAAAGGATGGGTACTGCTCTTTACATTTTATTGATCTAAACCTAGACTCCTCATTCATAACCTTTGTTTTGCTGCCAACTGCCTCTGGAAAGAATTCCATGTCTGGCTCTTTGGTTGCAAGAGTAGTATTCAGATGTCTGGTTTTAACAGCGTGGCAGATTGAAACAAAGCACATTGCCTTCCTGGTCAAGCACATAGAAATCTTGGGGAAATATAGTAATATTTAAGAATATATACATGAATTCCAAAGGGAAGGAATACCTATGTATTTGAAACGAGAGTTTGGTTTAATGATAATGATACTGTAACGTCCTGAGGAGTATTTATCACAGGTCTTTGGGTCTAGTGATTTTCTGACCTGCACTGGGACAGGAGATGTAGCTTTGAGTCTGTATGTGGTGGGAGACCAGTTGACTTCCACTGTAAAACATACACATTCAAAAGATCTAATAGACCAAGAGAAGCAGCAAGAAAGCTTACCTTCTACTTGGGCCTCTGGGTAGCAAAAAAATAGGTTTTGATAAGAAATTGAAGCTGAAGCCTGTATGCAGCATGGGAGTAGTGTCAAAGTGGACATCTCACTGCTGATGTAGGAATCCTGTGTCCAGAAACCTAGGTGTGAGTCTGGGGTCCCAGTGAAAGCAAATGTAAAAAGTTCTCTAGGAACACACTCTGAAACTTGGGCTCATGGAACTTCCATAGATTTAAAAAAACATCAAAATCAAACCAAATCTATGCTGAAACCAAATCAATAATAAAATTACAAAATTCCATCAGGAAAGAAGACACTGAAAAAGAAAGTAAGCAGATACATCAAACTGGAGAATGAACACCTCAAGAAGTAGGAATCCTAGCACATTCTGAAAAGGACAATAAAATAAGTATATTGATTTTAAAAGGAATTTAAATAAGGGGAAGGGATAAAGAATGGGACATAAAGAATTAAAACACAGAAGAAAAAAATACTAACTTTAAGATTGAGCCAAGCTGAAATTGATCCCTGTATAGAAAGGTGCATGGGTGCTATTAGTTTTTCAGAATTTAACTATTAAAACCCTCTTCTGATAGTTACAAACTAGAATTTTATTCTGTATCCTTGTGAATCACAGACTTCTGGACAAAGGGAGAAAATTCTCCATTGTCAGGAGTGAACACCTCCTAGTGTTTTTCAACAGTCACAAGTTTGTCCAAACTCATGACCCTAAGAAGGGGAACCTTCAACTTGGACTCAGTACTGGCCATTGGAGAATCCTTAAGGCAGAGACTTCATGCAAAACAGCCAGTTCTGTCATTGGGGATAGCTCTGTTTTAGCCTTTTTGTTCACTGTTGATCTCTGATTTGACTTATGAGTCCAGGTGTCCGTGTAACTCTTAAAAAACAGGCAAACAAACCAAAACATTCCAAGCCATAGCATCCTATTCATGCTTGTTCACACCCTTCCTCCCAAAACACTCCATTTCCCACCTTGGGAGCCATGGGACTCGTATTTGATCACCTTTGATTTCTTAGATCTTGTGGTAGCAGGGGTTCGCTTTTCCATCCTGAAGTGTGTGAACAGGCCTGAGAGATAAATGAAGTCATGGCATAACTTCACAGTGGATTTTGTATTGGGTGGTTCAACCCCATTTTCGGTAGCTACAGTCTTTGCTCCAGGAGCCAAGATTGACCTTCTCCACTGCTTGCTGCTTCACTAACCTCAGAGCGAGAATCCAGGTGAAACAGTTACCAGTGAAAGACTTGAAGAAGAAAAGAGGCCTGCTTCTCAGGCCACTGCTTCTCAGCTTCGGCTGCACATCAGCTTTAACCTAGGCTGCATTCAGACCTGGTGTGTGTGTTAGTCACTCGGTTAGGTCTGCCTCTCTGTGACCCCATGGACTGCAGCCCGCCAGGCTTCTCTGTCCATGGAATTCTCCAGGCAAGAGTACTGGAGTGGGTTGCCATTTCCTTCTCCAGTCCTTGAGGGCAGACTCAGATAAAGGGTGCTAGAGAGAATACAATGCTTCCTCACACTTAACTAAAATTTTACTTATGAAAAAATTATATGCTGCTTATCTGCAAATCAAATGTAACCAAGTATCCTGTTTTTTTCTTTTGCTAACTGTGGTAACCCTAACCCAGACATTGTTATTGTTCAGTTGCTCAGCCGTATCTGACTCTCTGCGACCCCATGGACTACAGCACGCCAGGTTTCCCTGTCCTTTGCCATCTCCTGGACCTTGCTCAAACTCATGTGCATTGAGTCAGTGATGCCATCCAACCATCTCATCCTCTGTTATCCCTCTCTCCTCCTGCCTTCAGTCTTCCCCAGAATCAGGGTCATTAGTGCTTTTTGAAAATTCCCCAGGGTTATCAGTGTGCAGCCAAGTGATTCTCAAGCTTTCATATATTTAAGAATTACTTGGAAAGATCATTAAAGATTATTAAAATAGCAATACCTTGGCCACCTAGGCTGGTAATAAAAAGTATATTTTGCTTTTTGTCCTTGCTCTTATTACTTTGCAAATTGTGTTACTGCCTTCAAATGTTGCTTATGACTGGGCTAGTTGAAAAATATGGGGAAAAAAAACATTGAAGAACACTGACAGAGTGATGTCCAAAGATATTTTGGGGTATGTGCGTGCATGCGTGTGAGTGGTGTGCATGCAAATTTAGATGTTCTTGAAGGGGACGACAGAAAATGAGATGGCTGGATGGCATCACCGACTCTGTGGACATGAGTTTGAGTGAACTCTGAGAGTTGGTGATGGACAGGGAGGCCTGGCGTGCTGTGATTCATGGGGTTGTGGAGAGTCGGACACGATTGAGTGACTGAACTGAACTGAACTGAATAATCTCTAAACAAAAACTTACTGTCAATTTCTGTGTTAAGCACTTACCTCCTGAAGATCTACAGATTTTTTTCCTGGTGGAGGGTAAAGAAAGTGCTGGAACTAGGCCCTTAGGTGATTATGAAATGATCAATAGATGTCCTGTGGTGGCCTGCAGAGAGCATGGAAGGACTAAATCATTGTGCCATGGAGTGGACTAAATCAGGGGTCAGCAAACAATGCCCCCTCACCTGGTTTTGGAAATAGGTGTGCTGGAAGACAGCCATGCTTTTAAGAATGACTGTCTTGTCTACAGTGACAGAGCTGACGAGTTGCAATAGAGATCATGTGGGCTGCAGCACCCCAAGTATTTACTCTCTGGATCTTTTTAGAAGTTTGGCCAAACCCTGACTAGACCAGACAGACAGCAGGCCCCCAAGGGGAAAGAGAGGTCTCTGCTGCTGGCAGCCTGTTATTATCTGCTTCCTGCTATGCCCACCGGCCTCTGTTCCCTCCACGTCGTGGCTTCTTTCCACCTCATGGCCTCTGCTTAGTCAGGGTTTCTGCTTCCTTGAGACCTGTGATTCAGAAAGTTTCCAAGAATGGTCTCTTCAAGCTCGCCCCATATCATAGATTTCTGGTTTCAGCCTCTACCACCACCATCACCTCTTTCGTCCTGCTTTCAGACTTTGGGGATGCTGCTGCTGCTGCTGCTGCTAAGTCACTTCAGTCGTGTACGACTCTGTGTGACCCCATAGACGGAAGCCCACCAGGCTCCCCCATCCCTGGGATTCTCCAGGCAAGAATACTGGAGTGGGTTGTCATTTCCTTCTCCAAAGTGTGAAAGTGAAAAGTGAAAGTGAAGTCGCTCAGTCGTGTCCGACCCTTAGCAACCCCACGGACTGCAGCCTACCAGGCTCCTCCATCCATGGGATTCTCCAGGCAAGCGTACTGGAGTGGGGTGCCATTGCCTTCTCCACTTTGGGGATGGGCAGAGTTCATCTCTTCTTGTTGGGTCACGATAGATGTCTTTGTTCAGCCTCTGGATTTCTTAGGTCAAGTGGCTAGTCTAACTGATTGATAGATCTAGCATGGACTCAACGCCAACATGAGTGATCAGTATCGATTCTCGTTCTTGTCAAAATATTATCCTGTACCATGACTTTAGCTCCATTAACTGTCATGGCCAAGATTTCTAAGCATCATTCCTATTGTATAGAGAAGAAACTAGATCATCTGAGGTTAAATATCTAACCCAGAGTGGAACACTTTGCTAGTAGGCAGTGAAGCCCAATCCCTGGGTGGCTGACCTTGAGTCTCCCTAAATACTGCTTCTGTGCTTTCTCCACTTGTCCCCATTGACTTAACAGAGCCCCTGGGACTGAACCTGATCAGATGAGGAGGAACTGGCCACCCTACAAGGACAGAGGGTAGGGGGATAGACCAGGGAAGGAAGTCCACTTGACCTAAAGGCACAGGGGTAGGTGGCCAGGAGCGGGTGTAGAGTGGGTTTGGCCAAATTGGTGAGAGCTGGGAAGCATGTGGACCAGGTTGGCCTGCAACCCTGTGAATGGTTTCAGAATCCCAAGGCTGAGCATGGGGCGGCATTTGCTGGAACCCTCAGTCCATAGTCACCATCCATTTGCAACTTTTAGATGGAGGTAGAAAGAAGAAAAGAAGGCTTTATGGTTGTAGAGGGTACATCCTTTGTAATAGATGAGCTTAGCTTACATACTGTAGCATACTTACATAGACGAGCTGGGCTTATAGGTACCGAATGAACTTGTACACAGCTGGCCTTTAAACTTGTTATTCCATCCAGGGAAACAGTTTGCAAAAGAAGGTTTTTGCACAGGGTCTGAAGCTCAGAAGAGATTTGCTGATGTAACAATTATTTGCACTATTTATATTCAAATGTTCTTAAAAAAAATACAGCTTCCAAATTTACCGATGGTAACTGTGTGCAAATCAGGAAACTTATCTCCTTTTTATAGGCTAAAATCAAATTACACTTTACATTTTTCTCACTTGCAGAATATTAGGTTGCAGTGTCTAGATGACTTGTGTTTATGAAAAAGGTGAATTTTAAGAACAAATTTTAAAACTGCATAAGCAGTTTAACGGGTGTTTTTAGAAATGGAAATGATCTGCTGTTTGGTGTTTATATTAAACTGGTACTCACTTCATTGCATCTGGTAGAGCTGAGCCCTGAAAATCACCACGACTGGGGCTTTTCTTTATTACCCTGTGGACAACAGGGCTGTTGAATAAAGTTCTAAAAAAAGAAAGTTGGTGGATGTTCCTATTTTTTCACCATCAGAGTGGATCAGCTTGTTTTCTGACCTGTAATCTGGGATCTGATTGAGTTCTCAATATCATGCAATTCACAGATACTGTCCCCATTTAAGCACACCCGTTTGTAGTTGTCACATGGTTTTCAGTGATCTTAATGAGCTGTTAACAAGCTGTCAATTACATATGCAAATGAGGGAGGCCGACATTGAGAGGTGGCTGTATCTGGAGTTAGAGTGCTACCTTGGAATGTTATGAAATCAATCATTCTTGCTTTAATAGCTGTCTTTACCCATGTGTCTCTTGTCATGTCTGGGTCTTTTTTCATTATAATACCTACCACATAAGGAAAGCCCTCTGGGAATTTTGAAGGTGCTTAGAAAGGAGCTTACCTAAATCTTTTATAACTTTCAGCTTGGCTTACACATTGCCTTCGAAGCAGCTTTACTTTTCCATTTCTGCCTTTCTAGGCACATGACACCCTGCTATGGAGCAGAGTTCACTGCCATCCCTGTGCTGATGTGTTGGGGCTTCTGCCTGTCTCTTCCCTCCAGCCCTGGGGAACTCTTCAGGACCCTTTGCTCATGTTCTGTCTGCTGGAAAGGTCTTCACCCTCTCCATCGCTTGGTGAACTCCTAGGCACAGGCATGCTGACAATAAATAAGTTACATACTGGGAATGATATCTGTTTAGTCGCTCCGTCATGTCCGACCCTTTGCGACCCCATGAACAGTAGCCAACCAGTATCCTCTGTTCAGGGAATTTTCCTGGCAAGAATACTGGAGTAGTTTGCAATTTCCTACTCTAGGGGATCTTCCTGACCCAGGGATCGAACCTGAGTCTCTTGTGTCTCCTGCATTGGCAGGCAGATTCTTTGCCACTGTGCCACCTGGGAAGCCTAGGAATGATATAGGTAAGCTTATTAACAAAGTTAGCTGTCCCATGTTCCTGGCACAGTGGATGCAAGAGTGAATGCAAAATCGCAGCCCTCATGGAACTGACATTCTGGTGGGGACGCAGACAATTGACAGTAACTGCACTCATTAAGGAAATGACACAGGGAAAGGGGAGCTGATGCCTGATACGGAAAGCTAGCAGAATGAGGGAGCGCTGGAGTGGCTGGAGGAGGAATCAGTTTCAATCTAAATGGTCAGTGGGGCTACACTGAGGAAGTTGCCTTTGAGCAAAGACTCGAACAAACTGAAATTTTTGGCCATGGTGATACCTGTGGAGGAGCATCCTGGGCGGAGCCAACTTCAAGTAGAAAGAACCTAAGACAGAAGCAGTTTCCAGAACAGTGAGGTGGGCGGAGGGAATCTGAGGGAGCTGTGCTGTGGATCCTTGCACTCCCTCAGCCGGGTCTGACTCTTTGCGACCACATGGACTGTAGCCTGCAAGGCTCCTCTGTCCATGGGATTGTTTTTCAGGCGAGAATACTGGAGCAGGTTGCCATTGCCTTCTCCAGAGGATCCTCCCAGCCCAGGGATTGAACCTGCATCTCTTCCATCTCCTGGATTGGCAGGAGGATTCTTTACCACTGTGTCACCTCGGAAGCCCACTGGGCTGTGGAGGGAGGCAGGTCAGGGAAGATCATGTGGGACCCTTCTGGAGGAGCTCTTTGGTGGTTTTACTCTGAATGAGAAAGGAACACATTGCTGGGTGTTACCATTTTTTTCTTAGCTTTCTTTTTTTTGTTTGTTTTCCTTCCATTTTGATTGAGATGTAATTGACATACATCACTGTATAAGTTTAGAGGTGTACATTATAGTGATTTGACTTCCATACATCAGGAAATGATTATCACAGTAAGTGTAGTGAATATCCGTCATCTCCTATAGACACAAAATTAAACACACAGACAAAATTATTTTCCTTGAGATGAAAACTTGGGATTTATTCTCTTAACAACTTTCGTGTGTAACGCAGAGCAGGGTGAGTTGCATTTGTCATGTGGTACGTTACATTCCTAGGACTTATTTACCTTTTAACTGGAATTCGGTCCCTTTTTGACCACCTTCCTCCAGTCGCTCCTCCCTCCACCCTTGCCTCTGGTAATAATTTCAGATTCACAGAGGATTTGCAAAGGGAATACATGTGTCCCTTGTATCGTTCAACCAGTTTCCTCTGATGCTCACAGCTTACGTAACCACGGAACACTGATCGAACCTCGGAAACCAACTAGGATGGAATACTGTTAACTAAAATTGTAGACTTGATTTGGATTTCCCCAGTTTTTCCACTCCTTTTCTATTTAAGGATTCAGATTAGTCTGTACAGGGTCTCCTTGGCTTCCTCTAATCAGTGACTTTTTTTTTTTTTTTAAGATCTTTTCTTGACCTTGACGCTTTTGCAGAGTTGTCAAGTGTTCTGTAAAATAAGCCTCAATTTAAGTTTGTCCCATGTTTTCTCACAGACCGCCTGAAGGTGTGGATGTTGGGGAAGGGCGCCACAGAGGTGATATGCCCTTGTTTTTAAAACGTTTTAATTTTCATGTTATTTTATGTTGTATCATAGGTGTTTCCAGTGTTGCATAGTGTCAGGCATACAGCAAGGTGATTCAATTAAACATATATCCTTTTTAAATCCTTTCCCCATTTACGTTATTGCAGGATGTAAAGCAGAGGTCCCTGTGGTAAACAGTAGGTTCTTGTTGGTTTGGACGTTGCAGAAGGTGCCACAGAGGTGATGTGTCCTTGTTTCATCGTGATGGGGACACAGGACTTATTACTGGGCATGTTAACCTTGATCCCTCCAGAAATGCGGTGTTTCCCAGGTTTCTCTACTACAGAGTTACTCTTTTCATTTTTCCACGCGCTGTTTATCGGAATCAAGTCACCAAGGCAAGTCCACATTCAGAAGAGGCATATAAAGCTCTGCCTCCCGGAGGGAGGGATATGAAAGAATTTGCGGTTATTTGTTAACACCACCACAGTGATTAGGAAATTTATGAGGGAGATACTTGGAGACTATGACAATAATCTGCTTTTCCTCAAAGCTTTGCCCATTCACTTTGGCATTTATCTGTAGATCTGGCCTGCAGCATTTATTAGTACTGTGTTCTAGTGTAACATTCTA
The DNA here is from genome assembly GCF_049115385.1 of Moschus berezovskii. Lineage (NCBI taxonomy): Eukaryota > Metazoa > Chordata > Mammalia > Artiodactyla > Moschidae > Moschus > Moschus berezovskii. The sequence continues at coordinate 7,971,950 of NC_142480.1, read as the reverse complement.
GATCCTTCATCTCTTCACTGCCAGCTTTTGAAGAATGTGGTTAGAAACATGGATTCCAGAGCCTAGCTGAGAGAAATCACTCTTGGTTCTACCTCCCTTTAACTGAATGAACTTGAATAAGCTATTGAATCTCTCTGTTTCATTCTTCTCCTGTGTGAAATGAAACTAATGTCTTTCAATAATCACATGAATTAAAAATATATGTAATGCTGTTAGAAAAGGACTTGACAATTAAATGTTCAATAGAATTAGCTCTTACTAGTATTAGTAAAGGGTCTCTTATTACTAGAAATGAGCAAATCTACTTCTAGAAAGAAATTCCGAGAAAAATGTGCCTACCAAGACAGATACAGTGAATGTTCACAGAAGCATTTCATGTAGTAAAAACAAAAAAATCAGAAACAACCTAAATACTCAATTTCATATTGAGGTTTATTACAGTGGAATATTATGGTGCAGCAAAAGTAGACTAGCTAGTTATATGCTCTAAAATGAATAGATTTAAGAATGAATATTGAACCAAATGAATAAATTTCAGAATATGTGCATTCGTCATTAAGTCCACTGAAATATGTTGGTTTGTTTGAAGTATATGGAGAAACTCTAGTGTCTCACATATATGTGTTAGAAAACGAAGTAATAGTCTTTTCAAATAATGTGGGATATTCTTTTTTGAAACCACAAAAAACTTCAGCAAGAGGTCGTTTCTTAAAGGTTAATTACAATGTAAAATGTGAAACTGTATCAATGAGCTTTTTGTATTTTATTACATTAAAATTGTATTTCTTGAACTTTGAAATAGAACTGCTGGTAGACCTACGTGTGATTTTGTAATATTATATGTTGATTTGTTGGGAAATATTGGTTCACTGTATTATCTTCTAAATGTTGACACTTTAATAACAAAGTGCTTTAAAAATCACACTAAATAATATTACCAGTGATCTCATCAGAAAACTTTATAGGTATGGAGGAGATGTCAAGCTCATTGTGGCAGATAGAAATTTTCTAAAGTTCAAATATTTTGGTTTGAATGCTCATATTTTCTTTGAAATGACAGGCTCTTTTAAATAATTTTTAAGGAAAAAAATGTTTGCTAAATACTCAAATCTTAATAACACCAATTTTCCTGTTCTTCTAAGTAAAAGTGTTGCATGAAAAAAGAGCTAGTTTAGCTGGCAACTAAAGCAATCACACGGATGTTTTCCTTAGGAAAACACCATACTTTGGGCTGCAACAGAAGTGATCTATGTGTACTGCCTGTATTTTACAAAAAATATCAAAAAGAAGTTTCATAATACTTGAGACAATAAAATGAGTCATTTTTACTATAAAAATCATTTTACCATTTCATTAAAGATATTCTTAAGGGAAACTGACATTTTTTTCCCCTTAACTTCCAGAGTGTGGTAGTGAAGAATGCACTGCCTGCTAAAAGAATTTGGTGCCACTGCCTTGATTTGTCGGAGAAGGCAATGGCAAGCCACTCCAGTACTCTTGCTTAGAAAATCCCATGGATGGAGCAGCCTGGTAGGCTGCAGTCCGTGGGGTCGCTAAGGGTCGGACACGACTGAGTGACTTCACTTTCACTTTTCACTTTCACACATTGGAGAAGAAAATGGCAACCCACTCCAGTGTTCTTGCTTGGAGAATCCCAGGGACGGGGGAGACTGGTGGGCTTCCATCTATGGGGTCACACAGAGTCGGACACGACTGAAGTGACTTAGCAGCAGCAACAGCCTTGATTTGTGCCAGGCACCCGTAATTTTATCCTGCATAGCTTATGCACCATCAGTACAGCAAGCCAACAGAGTATAAAGAGGGGAACAATGTCTTAGAATTACCATGGGGAGATTTTTTGACCATGTAAACACTTAGACAGCATAGTGCCCATAGACTGCTTTCTGTGAACTGCTGTTGAGAAGACTAGGAATGGGAGCCCAGGAAGAATCATGGAGACAAGAGAGAAATAGAGAGACATACACATATGCACACACACACAGACTGACTTCCAGTAAAACCCTTTTTACTTGTGTTAATTTGAGTCACTATATTTCCTAACAACTTAAGAACATGACAAAGGCTCTAGGGGAGATGCAAAGTGAAAAGAGAATTAAAACTTGAAGTCTTTTAATTATAAAGAATGCACAGTTCAGTTCAGTTCAGTTCAGTCGCTCAGTCGTGTCCAACTCTCCGCAACCTCATGAATCACAGCACGCCAGGCCTCCCTGTCCATCACCAACTCCCGGAGTTCACTCAAACTCATGTCCACAGAGTCGGTGATGCCATCCAGCCATCTCATTCTCGATCGTCCCCTTCTCCTCCTGCCCCCAACCTTTCCCAGCATCAGACTCTTTTCCAGTGAGTCAACTCGTCTCATGATGTGGCCAAAGTATTGCAGTTTCAGCTTTAGCATCAGTCCTTCCAATGAACACCCAGGATTGATCTCCCTTAGAATGGACTGGTTGGATCTCCTTGCAGTCCAAGGGACTCTCAAGAGTCTTCACCAACCACAGTTCAAAAACATCAATTCTTCGGCGATCAGCTTTCTTCACAGTCCAACTCTCACATCCATACATGACCATAGCCTTGACTAGACGGACCTTGGTTGGCAAAGTAATGTCTCTGCTTTTTAATATACTATCAAGGTTGGTCATAACTTTCCTTCCAAGGAGTAAGCGTCTTTTAATTTCATGGCTGCAATCAGCATCTGCAGTGATTTTGGAGCCAAAAAAAAAAAATAAAGTCTGACACTGTTTCCACTGTTTTCCCATCTATTTCCCATGAAGTGATGGGACCAGATGCCATGATCTTTGTTTTCTGAATGTTGAGCTTCAAGCCAACCTTTTCACTCTCCTCTTTCACTACTTTCATCAAGAAGCTTTTGAGTTCCTCTTCACTTTCTGCCATAAGGGTGGTGTCATCTGCATATATGAGGTTATTGATATTTCTCCCGGCAATCTTAATTCCAGCTGTGCTTCTTCCAGCCCAGCGTTCCTCATGATGTACTCTGCATACAAGTTAAATAAGCAGGGTGACAATATACAGCCTTGCCATTCTCCTTTTCCTATTTGGAACCAGTCTGTTTTTCCATGTACAGTTCTGAGGCAGGTCAGGTGGTCTGGTATTCCCATCTCTTTCAGAATGTTCCACAGTTTATTGTGATCCACACAGTAAAAGGCTTTGGCATAGTCAATGAAGCAGTAATAGATGTTTTTCTGGAACTCTCTTGCTTTCTCCATGATCCAGCGGATGTTGGCAATTTGATCTCTGGTGCCTCTGCCGTTTCTAAAACCTGCTTGAACATCTGGGAGTTCATGGTTCAAGGACTCTTAAAAACCTCAATTGAAATTCACTGGAAACAAAAATTTTGGAACTTTTGTATAGCACAGGAAGTATGTCTCTCTGCATCACAAGGGGATATTTATGTTAAAAAATAGGTTTTAATGTCAGAGTCACAACTTAGTCTCCTGACCTTCGGCCACCAGCCACCTTGACTGTTGTGAAACATGTAAGAGCTCTGCAGACCAGGCCTGGGCGTAGTCCTGCTGCTATATGCCTTCTTTCAGATTCTTTCTGAAGTAATCCTCACCAGATTGCCTGCTAATTGCCCCATGGCATGTCTGTGGTCAGAATCCCATTTCTGGCTTTATTTTCTGCTTTCTGTTTGTACATAAGATAATCTTTTTTATTTTTTTCCATCTGCAAACTCTAGGGGGTAAATTTTGAGCATGATGCACAGAGGTTTAGCCATGGGACTCTCATTACTGTTAATGGGGATGACAGCACTCTGTTTTGGAGCCTGGGAACATTTACTCCTTGGATGATGGTGTTTTGTGGTTGGTTTTTTAATTGTATTTACAAATAAAGCTGACATACAAATAGTGGCAACTCCTGGGAAGATGAAATTTCAGAAAATGGGCAGAAGTTGGACTTTCCTTGGATTCCCAGCCTAATGTCATGCAAAAACAGAGATAGGGTGGTGGGGCTCTCTCCATCTATTTAAAAAAAGTATGACAATATGCATATAACATAAATTTTGTTCTTTTAAGTGTACAGTTCAGTGGCATTAAGTACATTCACACTATTGTGCAACCACCAGCATCACCCATCTCAAGCTTTTTCATCTTCCCAAAGTGGAAATGTCAAATCCCTCACCTGGCCCCTGGCAAAGATTCTACTTTTTATTTTTTATGAATTTGACTACTGTAGCTAGGTACACTATAAAATTACCATCATAAAATGAGGGTCTTTTTTCAGTAAAAGGGACACAGATGTAAAGAACAGACTTTTGGACTCTGTGGGAAAAGGCGAGGGTGGAATGATTTGAGAGAATAGCATTGAAACATGTATATTATCATATGTGAAACAGATCGCCAGTCCAAGTTCAATGCATGAGACAGGGTGCTCAGGGCCGGTGCACTGGGATGACCCTGAGGGTTGGGATGGGGAGGGAGGTGGGAGGGGTGTTCAGGATGGGGGATCCGTGTATACCTGAGCCTGATTCACATCACTGTATGGCAAAAACCACTACAATATTGTAAAGTAATTAGCCTCCAATTAAAATAAATACATTAATTTTAAAAATGAAGGTCCTTTTTGTGACTGGGTAATTGCACTTTACATAATGTCCTCAGGGTTCATCCACATGGTAGCATGTGTCATAATCTCCTTCCTTTTTAAGGCTGAGTACTAGTCCTGGGTGTTCATTGGAAGGACTGATGTTGAAGCTGAAGCTCCAATACTTTAGCCACCTGATGCGGAGAGCTGACTCATCTGAAAAGATCCTGACGCTGGGAAAGATTGAGGGCAGGAGGAGAAGGGGACAACAGAGGATGAGATGATTGGATGGCATCACCGACTCGATGGACGTGGGTTTGGGTGGACTCCGGGAGTTGGTGATGGACAGGGAGGCCTGGTGTGCTGCGGTTCATGGGGTCTCAGAGTCGGACACGACTGAGCGACTGAACTGAGCTGAACTATTTCCTTGTGTGTACACACTACAGTTGACTCATCCGTCAGTGGCCACATGGGCTGCTTCCCTCTTTTGACTGCTGTGATCATGCTTGTTATGGACACAGAAGTACAAATATCTGTTTGAATCTCTGCTTTTTTGTACTACCAAGGAGTGGAATTGCTGGATCGTATGCTTATTCTGTATTTAATTGTTTTTTAAGGGGATGCCATTTTGCATTCCCACCAGAGATGTAAGAGAGTTCAAATTTCTTTACATCCTTGCCAACATTTGTTATTTTCTGTTTTTTTTTTTTTCAATGATAATGGCCATCCTCATGGGTGTGAATGTTCTGTGTATCTTGAAAAATGTCTTGATAAAATACTGTTTCTCTAGCCCCACTTTTCTCAAGCTTTCCAATTTAGGAAATACTCCCCGAGCTTCAGAATTGATCAGGTGTCCCCACGTGGAGCCCTGAGAATGCCCTCCATTGAGCCCTATAGAGACAATGCCTCATCTGTAAGGGGTGGTGTCTAAGCTTGTTTCCTTCCTCTCGCTCTGTTAAGACAGTGTCTGTCCCATGCACCAAACAGAACTGGGCACCTAGTAGGCACTCAATAAATATTTATTGAATGAATGAATTTCAACCAACTCTGTTCTATGAGAAAAATATATCTTTGGATACAAAGAACAAAATCCGGTTTATTACCAGGATGACTGTATCAAAATTCAGAGCGTGCGGTAACCAAATAACACGACTGTAAACATGGAGATGGAAAAAAGTAAATTGACTAAATTATTAGTGTCATTTTGATTTCAGAAAGTGCTGCTTCTTTACACATAAGCAGTTACAAATGCAGCCTATAAAAGTTAATATTCATAACATGATTATCTTTCAATGAAAGAAGTATTAGGGAAACACAAAATAATAATAATGGTAATGTACATGGGGCGGGCATCTGTGGTAACCTCACACATCAATTTAAGCATTTAACCAAGGAGCTGTGGCTCTTTAAGACAGGAGGCTCTGATGCCCAATTTCAGAATGACCCTCAATAAGCATGTGAAGATCATGATTACTTGGCATTTCTTGATTACTGATAATTTAGAAGGCACTTTAGAAATTGCAGATCGCTTGCTCGCCCAGGGGAATTACAATCCACAAACGATAAGCAAGGTGGAAGCTGTGTAAGGAAGGTTAGACATATTTTTTGTCTAACCTTGCTTACATAACCTTTCTGTTATTAGAAGGTTCCAAGGATTCATGGAACTCTTTCCTGCTCAAGTCACAGACGTTTTTCTTCTTTTCTTGTTCTTTTCATGCATTCTCTGGTCATTTGTACATTTTTAAGAAGGGGATAGACAAATATATTCATTGAGTGTGGGTGTGCAAGGGGCTGAGTACACACTGGCCTGAGGGAATTGTAGGAGATGAAAGTGGAAATGAGAAACGGTGATGATATTGATGGCTTTGGCCCTGGGAAGAGATATTGGAGATCCTTTCATTTTTTTAAACGATGAGGTTCTGAAAGGGTGGGGTTCTTGGCAGGGCCAAGGATTGTATTGCTTGGTAGCAGCAGAATTGGGTATGAACCCCAGGCCTTCAGTGGGTTGTAGGATCAAGGTTGAAAGGTGATCTTGGGTATAAAAACTAGGATCCATACACTCAGGAATGAGACCTGAGCATACAAGTGGACTCTAGCAGTGAAAGATGATGAAAATTGCTGTCTTCCACTAATTCAGTCTTCAAGATGAGCCAAGTGGAAGCTTCTAATGGGGCTGACATCCCTGTGAAACACCGTGGCCACAGTGCCTCAGTACTTGCCTGGGATGCACAGTATGTTTGAAAGTGCTAGTTGCTTGGTCGTGTCTGACTCTTCGCCACGTCAGTAATGGTAGCCCGCCAGGCTCCTCTGCCCATGGGACTCTCCAGGCAAGAATACTGGAGTGGGTTGCCATTCCCTTCTCCAGGGGTTCTTCCCAACCTAGGGATCGAACCCGTGTCTCCTGCATTGCCCGCAGATTCTTGACCATCTGAGCTACAGGGAAGCCCGCAATATGTTTAGGGGCCCGGAAAAATATTTTAATCTTCATTTCCTGGATAATCAGAAGGAAAATGTAAACATATTAAAAACAAGGGTAATAATTCATTTTGTATTATATGAATCTTATACTGACTATTAAATATAAAATTATTAAAAAAAAGCAAACTGTAAATTTATGCCAAAATGATACAAAATATAGTTTTTAACAATTTTATAGAAGAAGAAGCACACAAAGGCAAAAGGACCACAAGGATCACAAAAGTCACGCTGCAGCCCTGCCTCCAAAGCTTCTACCCGGGGTTCAGTTTCCCTTTGATCACTTTCACATCAGTTCGTGAGGATAGTTGCATACGTGAGGAAGCTGACCTCAAGATCCCACATGAAAAAAATGACTACATTTCTGTTATTTAAGATCTTCAGTAATAAGCAGCTGAAAATCAATTTATATTGGTGTATGCAATAGATGGAGGTTAGTGGCTCTTATGGGCTTCCCTGGTAGCTCAGTTGGCAAATAGTCTGCCTGCAATACAGGACACTCCAGTTTGATTCCTGGGTTGGGAAGATCCCCTGGAAAAGGGATAGGCTACCCACTCCAGTATTCTTGGGCTTCCCTGGTAGCTCAGATGGTAAAGAATCTGCCTGCAATGCGGGAGACCGGGTTTCAATCCCTGGGTTGGGAAGATCCCCAGGAGGAGGGGATGGAAATTCATTCCAGTATTCTTGCCTGGAGAATCCCATGGACAGAGGTGCCTGGCAGGCTACAGTCCATGGGGTCACAAAGAGTCAGATACAACCGGGCAAATGAGCACAACACAATGTCTCTTAAAACTGAAGACTCTCATTCTACAGCTTCAGGTACAGTGGAACCAGGTACTCAAGCGATGGCATCTGGAATATCTTTCCTCCCCACAAGCACTGGGTTGCCATGCATCTCCATTGTCCTCTGCCAGGCTTGTGTGGGAGAGATGTTACCCAGCGGCTCCAGACTCATATCCTCCCAGGTTAGCTTCATCGGGGTCCCAGCACATGTCTCAGGAATGGGTACTTGAGGGATGCCAGGCACTGTGCTAGGCCTTTACTTGCATCATTTCATTAGATCCTCTACTCCAGCCTATGAGAGAAGATCTGGACTTACTCCCTGTTTAGAAGCAAAGACACCGAGGCTTGTGGAAAATTAGCACAAAGTTGACCCTGAATTTCTCTTACTTGCTTGGAGCCAGCTCTCTTTGGCAGGGCAACGTGAGCTCTTTACCTGGCCTTGGGGACCCTCTACAATGTGACCTCAGTGGTTCTTTACAGCTTGATGTCCCCCTCTTCCTTTCTGCTGCACTAGACATCTCTCCAGTTTCACGCTTTCCTTGCTCTCAATATCTGCATGAGTTGTCCCTGTCCCCAGGATGTCTTTTCTCTCCTCACCAAATCTTCAAGTCCATCGTTGAGAACCAAGTCCAAGGCCGCAAAGCTTTCATGATACCGTAGTGTAGATGGCTCATTGCTATTTCTCCCCCTGGGTTTTATCACCTTCCTCTCATGACTGTTGCAACTTCCTCCTGAAATAATTCAGTTCAGTTCAGTTCAGTTCAGTCGCTCAGTCGTGTCCGACTCTCCGCGACCCCATGAATCACAGCACGCCAGGCCTCCCTGTCCATCACCAACTCCCGGAGTTCACTCAAACTCATGTCCACAGAGTCGGTGATGCCATCCAGCCATCTCATTCTCCGTCGTCCCCTTCTCCTCCTGCCCCCAACCTTTCCCAGCATCAGAGTCTTTTCCAGTGAGTCAACTCGTCGCATGAGGTGGCCAAAGTATTGCAGTTTCAGCTTTAGCATCAGTCCCTCCAATGAACATCCAGGATTGATCTCCTCTAGAATGGACTGGTTGGATCTCCTTGCAGTATAAGGGACTCTCAAGAGTCTTCTCCAACACCACAGTTCAAAAGCATCGATTCTTCGGCGGTCAGCCTTCTTCACAGTCCAACTCTCACATCCATACATGACCACGGGAAAAACCATTGCCTTGACTAGACGGACCTTGGTTGGCAAAGTAATGTCTCTGCTTTTTAATATACTATCAAGGTTGGTCATAACTTTCCTTCCAAGGAGCAAGCGTCTTTTAATTTCATGGCTGCAATCAGCATCTGCAGTGATTTTGGAGCCCAAAAAAACAAAGTCTGACACTGTTTCCACTGTTTTTCCATCTATTTCCCATGAAGTGATGGGACCAGATGCCATGATCTTTGTTTTCTGAATGTTGAGCTTCAAGCCAACCTTTTCACTCTCCTCTTTCACTTTCATCAAGAGGCTTTTGAGTTCCTCTTCACTTTCTGCCATAAGGGTAGTGTCATCTGCATATCTGAGGTTATTGATATTTCTCCCAGCAATCTTGATTCCAGCTTGTGCTTCTTCCAGCCCAGCGTTCCTCATGATGTACTCTGCATAGAAGTTAAATAAGCAAGGTGACAATATACAACCTTGACGTACACCTTTTCCTATTTGGAACCAGTCTGTTGTTCCATGTCCAGTTCTAACAGTTGCTTCCTGACCTGAATACAGGTTTCTCAAGAGGCAGGTCAGGTGGTCTGGGATTCCCATCTCTTTCAGAATGTTCCACAGTTTATTGTGATCGACACAGTCAAAGGCTTTGGCATAGTCAATAAAGCAGAAATAGATGTTTTTCTGAAACTCTCTTGCTTTCTCCATGATCCAGCGGATGTTGGCAATTTGATCTCTGGTGCCTCTGCCTTTTCTAAAACCTGCTTGAACATCTGGGAGTTCACGGTTTACATACTGCTGAAGCCTGGCTTGGAGAATTTTGAGCATGACTTTACTAGCGTGTGAGATGAGTGCAATTGTGCGGTAGTTTGAGCATTCTTTGGCATTGCCTTTCTTTGGGATTGGAATGAAGACTGACCTCTTCCAGTCCTGTGGCCACTGCTGAGTTTTCCAAATCTGCTGGCATATTGAGTGCAGCACTTTCACAGCATCATCTTTCAAGACTTGAAATAGCTCAACTGGAATTCCATCACCTCCACTAGCTTTGTTCGTAGTGATGCTTTCTAAGGCCCACTGGACTTCACATTCCAAGATGTCTGGCTCTAGGTCAGTGATCACGTTATCGTGACTATCTTGGTCGTGAAGATCTTTTTTGTACAGTTCTTCTGTGTATTCCTGCCACCTCTTCTTAATATCTTCTGCTTCTGTTAGGTCCATACCATTTCTGTCCTTTATCGAGCCCATCTTTGCATGAAATGTTCCCTTGGAATCTCTAATTTTCTTGAAGAGCTCTCTTGTTTTTCCTATTCTGTTGTTTTCCTCTATTTCTTTGCATTGATCACTGAGGAAGGCTTTCTTATCTCTCCTTGCTATTCTTTGGAACTCTGCATTCAGATGCTTATATCTTTCCTTTTCTCCTTTGCTTTTCGCCTCTCTTCTTTTCACAGCTATTTGTAAGGCCTCCTCAGACAGCCATTTTGCTTTTTTGCATTTCTTTTCCATGGGGATGGTCTTGGTCCCTGTCTCCTGTACAATGTCACGAACCTCCGTCCAGAGTTCATCAGGCACTCTATCAATCAGATCTAGTCCCTTAAATCTATTTCTCACTTCCACTGTATAATCATAAGGGATTTGATTGAGGTCATATCTGAATGGTCTAGTGGTTTTCCCTACTTTCTTCAATTTAAGTCTGAACTTCACAATAAGGAGTTCATGATCTGAGCCACAGTCAGCTCCTGGTCTTGTTTTCGCTAACTGTATACAGCTTCTCCATCTTTGGTTGCAAAGAATATAATCAATCTGATTTCGGTGTTGACCATCTGGTGATGTCCATGTGTAGAGTCTTCTCTTGTGCTGTTGGAAGAGGGTGTTTGCTTTGACCAGTGCATTCTCTTGACAAAACTCTATTAGCCTTTGCCCTGCTTCATTCCGTGCTCCAAGGCCAAATTTGCCAGTTACTCCAGGTGTTTCTTGACTTCCTACTTTTGCATTCCAGTCCCCTAGAATGAAAAGGACATCTTTTTTGGGTGTTAGTTCTAAAAGGTCTTGTAGGTCTTCATAGAACCGTTCAGCTTTGGCTTCTTCAGCATTACTGGTTGGGGCATAGGCCTGGATTACTGTAATATTGAATGGTTTGCCTTGGAAACGAACAGAAATCATCCTGTCATTTTTAAGATTGCATCCAAGTACTGCATTTCGGACTCTTTTGTTGACCATGATGGCTACTCCATTTCTTCTAAGGGACTCCTGCCCACAGTAGTAGATATAATGGTCGTCTGAGTTAAATTCACCCATTCCAGTCCATTTTAGTTCACTGATTCCTAGAATGTCAACGTTCACTCTTGCCGTCTCCTGTTTGACCACTTCCAATTTGCCTTGATTCATGGACCTAACATTCCAGGTTCCTATGCAATACTGCTCTTTACAGCACCAGACCTTGCTTCTATCACTGGTCACATCCACAACTGGGTATTGGTTTTGCTTTTGCTCCATCCCTTTATTCCTTCTAGAGTTATTTCTCCACTGAGCTCCAGTAGCATACTGGGCACCTACTGACCTGGGGAATTCCTCATTCAGTATCCTATCATTTTGCCCTTTGTTACTGTTCATGGGGTTCTCAAGGCAAGTATACTGAAGTGGTTTGCCATTCCCTTCTCCAGTGAACCACATTCGGCTGTGGTCCATGTGATCAGATTGGCTAGTTTCCTGTGATTATGATATCAGTCTGTCCGCCCTCTGGTGCCCCCTAGCAATACCTACCGTCTTATTTGGGTTTCTCTTACCTTGGTCGTGGAAAATCTCTTCACAGCCGTTCCAGCAAAGTGCAGCCGCTGTACCTTACCTTGGGTGAGGGGTATCTCCTCGAGGCCGCCCCTCCTGACCTTGAACGCGGAGTAGCTCCTCTCGGCCCTCCTGCGCCCACGCAGCCACCGCCTGTTGGACGTGGGGTAGCTTCTCTCGGCCGCCGGCCCTGGCCTCAGGTGTGGGGTAGCTCCTCACGGCCGCACCTTATATATATGTCATCCCTGGCTTCCCAGGTGGTGCTAATCGCAAAGAACCCACTTGCCAATACAGGAGACATAAGAGTTGCAAGTTCAATCCCCGGGTTGGGAAGATCCCCTGGGGAAGGAAATGGCAACCCACTCCAGTATTCTTGTCTGGGAAATCCCATGGACAGAGGAGCCTGGTGGGCTACAGTCCAGGTGGTCACAGGGTTGGATATGACTGAGCCTGTACATGTTGCTGTTGTTCAGTTGTCCAGTCGTGTCTGACTCTTTGTGACCCCATGAACTGCAGCCCGCCAGGCCTCCATGTCCCTCTCCATTTCCTGGAGTTTGCTCAAGTTCACGTTCATTGCCTTTGTGATGCGATCCAACCATCTCATCCTCTGACACCCTCTTCTCCTTCTGCTCTCAATCTTCCCCAACATCAGGAACTTTTCCAATGAATTCTCTGTTCACATCAAATGACCAAAACACTGGAGCTTCAGCTTCAACATCAGTCCTTCCAGTGAATATTCAGGGTTGATCTCCCTTGAGATCAACTAGTTTAATCTCCTTACTGGAGGGTTTTCAAGGGGCTTTCAAGAGTCTTTTCTAGCGCCACAGTTCGAAGGCTTCAATTCTTTGGTGTTCTGACTTCTTTATGGTCCAATGCTCACATAGGAACATGACTACTGGGAAGACCATAGCCTTGTCTATACGGACCTTTGTCATCAGAGTAATATATCGGCTTAGATACACACTGTCTAGGTTTGTCATAGCTTTCCTGCCAAGAAGCAGTCATCTTCAATTTCATGGCTGCATCACCATCCACAGTGATTTTGGAACCCAAGAAGAGGAAATTTGTCACTACTTCTCCTTTTCCTCTTCTATTTGCCGTGCCGTACTGGGGCTGGATGCAATGATCTTAGTTTTTTTTTTTTTTAATATTTAGTCTTAAGTCAACTCTTTCACTCTCCTCCTTCACCCTCATCAAGAGGCTCTTTAGTTCCTCTTTGCTTTCTGCCATTAGAGTGGTATCATCCACATATCTGAGGTTGTTGATGCTTCTCCCGCCTCTCTTGATTCTTATGGCTTATAACGCATCCAGCCCGGCATTTCTCAGGATGTGCTCAGAGTATCGGTTAAACAAACAGGGTGACAGCAGACAGCCCTCTCATTCTCTTTTCTCGATCTTGAACTAATCAATTGTTCCATACAGGGTTCTAACTGTTGCTTCTTGACCCGCATACAGGTTTCTCAGGAGACAGGTAAGATGGTCTGGTATTCCCATCTCTCTAAGAGCTTCCCACAGTTTGTTGTGATCCATACAGTCAAAGGCTTTAGTGTAGTAGATGAAACAAAGATAGATATTTTTCTGAAATTTCTGTACATACACATAGTCGATTCAAACGTGTTCATGCAGCAAAGGAAGATAGCTTAAGATGGCTTGATGGAACCTCAAGCCAAGAGTAGCTTATAATTCCTTTCTTTGTGGCCTGATCTGCTTGCCCCAGATACAGTTTGATTTTTCATTTACTTTTTTCAAAAAATGGATGCACAGATGTCTCTGTTGTCCTCAGTCCCAAGCTATGGGATCATAAAGAGGGAGCAGCGGTAAAAGGAGGATTTGGTAAATGTGGAATTGCTGAGGTCAGTAGAATTTCCGCTTCCCTATGACCCAGCCTAAGATAGTGCCATTCACGTCTCTGTCCCATTGTGCTCATTTATTATTTTATTGTATTATTACCATTTGAATAATCTTCATAATTTGTTTTGGAGAAGGCAATGGTGCCCCACTCCAGTACTCTTGCCTGGAAAATTCCATGGACGGAGGAGCCTGGTAGGCTGCAGTCCATGGGGTCGCTAGGAGTTGGACACGACTGAGAGACTTCACTTTCACTTTTCACTTTCATACTTTGGAGAAGGAAATGGCAACCAACTCCAGTGTTCTTGCCTGGAGAATCCAAGAGATGGGGGAGCCTGGTGGGCTGTTGTCTATGGGGTTGCACAGAGTCGGACATGACTGAAGCAGCTTAGCAGCAGCAGCAGCAGATTTTGTTTGATTGCTTCTTCATTGTCTGTCTCCCCTTCTAGGCTGTATGTACATAAACTCTTTACTTCTTAGCTGTTGTGTTCACCGATGTAGTTGCAATTCCTAGAACACTGCTTGGCGTATAGTAGCTAAGAGAAGAATGAATTATTGAATAAATGAATGGAGTGAAAGCCATTCAATGGAGCCCGTGATTTGGCATGACTAGAAACACCCAGATTGCTCTAGCTTCTACTTTCAAAAAGATTCAGTTTCATTGTCAATGCTGAAAACAGGGCTATGAGAGAGAGTTAGGAGTTTTTCAGGGGACACCATAAAAGAACATCCCAGGCCAAGGAGTTACGGTGATCGTAGGAAACACCAAGTTTGCATCATATTATTCTTGCCATGGTGTTGAAAGCTCCTTGGAAAGTTTGGAACTTTTTTTCAAGTGATTAGGTGGGACTTCTTGGAGAATGGTGACTGAGAATTGATCTTTAGATGATTGAAAGTGGATACTTTCTCATTTGGTGGGCTCCCAATCAGGGCCCAAAGCCTCTTTAAGTCAATAGAAATTGCCATTCCAATCAATGATTCACACTGAGTGAAAATCCCCAAGTCCAATCACTAGGAACTGATCAATGGAGCTGCTTTTTTGATGTCAATAGGAAAATGGTGTCAGGTAAGTTGATGGGGAAAGTTTCCATCTTTTCTCAGTAAACTTTTGATTCTTCGGCAGATTACAAGTTGGAATGATATGCACAGATTTTCCGACCTTTGCAGCTTGCTCTTCAGAAACTCTCACTGATCTCTCACCAATCTGTGGGGCTTCTGAGCTTCCAGGGGCAGTGTATTAACTGAACAGATAGTACGGAAGGAAGGTTATGGTATGTATGACAAACGACAGGTAGTTTTCCTTTCATTTCCTTGCAATCACTTAAAGAGAGAGAGAAAGAGACGAACACCCCAAACAACCTTCTTTCCCTGTTATTTCGTCAGTTACCTCCTCTAATCAATGAAGTTCTTGAAGGGAAATTGAACCATTATGACTGCCTTGTAGAGTCTACAATCAGAGAGAGAGAGTGTGTGTCCTGATGAGCTTGATATTCAACTTACCCAGATGACTCTCCTTGAGCTAATTAGGGCTGGTGAGCTTGGGAAAATGGTCAGGATATGATGAAGCCTCGCTGCAGAGTAGCCATAGAAATGAAGATTATGGTGATACCCTGGAGTGGGGGAAAAGTCAGTTAACTCTTAGGCAGTTGGCTCAGTTGTTTCCACCCGGTGGTCAAGAGGCCAGAGCATGTAGGTTTTATTTGGGTTCAATTCCTGAGTTGGGAAAGATCCCCTGGAGAAGGGCATGATAACCCATTCCAGTATTCTTGCCTGGAGAATCCCATGGACAGAGGAGTCTGGTGGGCTATGGTCCATGAGTTTGCAAAGAGTTGGATATGACAAAGTGACTTAGTAGGCATGCAGCAGGCAGGCATACTCAGTTGCTTAGCAGCCAACTAAGTTTTGCAGCCAACCAAATGGAGGTCACAATCTACGCTTCTTCCCCGATCTCCCAAAGTCTGCCAGGAGACAGGGTGGTCTAAACCCTATCCCAGCTACTTACCAGCTGAATGATTTTTGGAAATGATGATGATGATGATAAATATAATATTAACAATATTAGCAGCTAACATATATTAAGCACTTCCTACGTGTGTTAATGTGTAAATTGCCTGTCTTCCATGCGTTTACTTATTCAATCCTCATAGCATCCCTCTCCACGAGTTAGTTAGAATCTCCATCTTTTGCATGAGCAGACCACAGCAAGTAAATGTAATTTAACCAGATGAACTTCACACAGCCATTCAGAGATGACACCAAGATTTGAACCAGAGGTCCTGGCTCAAGAGCCCCAGCTGGTCACCAGCAAGCCAATCCTCCCCCAAACCCCCTGGACCCCATGTCCTCACTTCTTCGGAACTGTAGCTAGGAGATCCAGGTGAACACAGATGTGAGTCCTTTCTCTAAAAATGATACCAATTGAAATAACTATGGTCACGCCTTTGGTAGCCAGCGTGTCAGACTGGAAGAAGATGACCCCTACCCCAACTCCTGTCCCAATACTGGAAACATAATTGAAAGCCTGCCCTTCTGATGGATGGGCCAGAGTGTCATTCTGATGCATTAAGGAGAATCTTGTCATCATAACCTTTCAGCGAACTGCCCCATGGCTGAGATGATTATTTGCTTGCTCAGAGCCTTTACACGTGGCAGTGACAGCCAGTCTGTTGTGAGCGGATCCAATACTGCATGGTCGTGAATTTTGTCTTCTTAACCCCTGGATATATTTTTTCTCTATTGTCTTGCATGTTTCCAGTAATTATTTTGCCATTCTGACTTCTTTGCAATTTGATTTTTCTTCTGAAAGGATCGTGTATTTTTCCTCACTGTGTCGCCAGTGCTAGAATTCAGTAGGGTCAACTTTCTGTAGGGTTTGGATTTTTGTTGTTATCCTTGTTCAGTCGCCAAGTCATACCTGACTCTTTGTGACCTCGTGGGCTGCCACATACCAGGCTTCCCTATCCCTCTGGCATTTGGCAGTTTATTAGAAACGTGTTCTAAATTCTGAAGTTTAGATTCACCTTCTTGCTTTTCCTCTGCCCATTAGGTACTGTTTATTGCAGTCTTGCACGTGACCTGAGTTGGATTCCAGATGATGACTGATAAGTTGTTAGTCAGGATGGATGAGGTTGTTTTGCTGTAACAAACATCCTCTGAATGTGACTGACTTATGAAACGACTTAGCTTCCCTGGTGGCTCAGATGGGAAAGAGTCTGCCTGCAGTGTGGGAGATCTGGGTTCCATTCCTGGGTTGGGAAGATCCCCTGGGGAAGCAAATGGTGACCCATTCCAGTATTCTTGCCTGGAAAATCTCATGGACAGAGGAGCCTGGCAGTCTCCAACCCATGGGGTCCCAAAGAGTCGGACAAGACTGAGCGACTTCACTTTATGAAACCAAAGTCTCCTCTTCATGTCATTGTGTGGACTGACTCCATAGCTTCTTATCGTGGAATCTGGGCTGAGAGAGTAAGTGCTTCCTCAAGTTTTGTGAGAAAGAGTTCTAAAGGATCTGGCACCCGCAGTACAAAGGGTGCACGTAACTTCCGCTCCCTTTATGGGCCAAAATTAGTCGCTCAGCCCCTCTCAACGTCGAGGAGCATAGGAAATGCAGTCCTGCATCGTGCTGGGAAAGCAGACAGCTGGAAATATCTGGCACGCCAGCTCTAATGACTACCACATGAACTTCAAGAAGTCAATCTAGTCTAAACGACAAGAAAGGAATCCATTAAATGAGGCTATAAGAGAAAAAGTGATGAGTGCTTTAAACGTCAGAAACAATGCAAGGAGAATGGGAAAAAGGGAATTAACCTTTTCGCACATGTGTTTGGTTCAAAGATTTTTGCATGTGGCTTCCTATTGACCTCTCGACAGTCTTATGAGACTTATGAGACGTCATTAACTCCACTTTTCACATGGTGGGAAACGGAGAACTTGGGATTTCTGTAAGGCCAATTGAGGCAAAGTTACTCTTTCCCCTATTTCTTTACTTTTGTAAATGAATTTTTATTGGAGTATAGTTGCTTTGCAGTGTTGTGTTAGTTTCTGCTGCACAGCAAAGTGAATCAGCCGTATGTGCATACATCCGTCCCCTCCTTTTGGGATTTCCTTTCCATTTAAGTCACCACAGAGCATTGGGTAGAGTTCCCTGTGCTGCAGAGTAGGTCCTTATTAGTTATCCATTTTATTCATCATAGTGTATATATGTCCATCTCAATCTCTCAATTCATCCCACCTTTTCGTTCCTCCCATCAGTACCTTATTTCTTTCTGATGTGAGCAGCCAGTCTTGATCTTATCCCAGGGAGCCCACGCAGCATATGTGGCATGAAACAGATTCTGAATAATGATGACTGAAGGAAGGAGCCATTTGAAGAATTGCTTCCTGATTTGGGAACTAGTTTGGATCCACCATATGCATTTAAGTTTGGCCAGTAAGTGGTAGCAGGTGAACAAGAGTCCTATCAGAGCCCCCAGAATGGTGTTCTTTCCCTCTTACTCAAGAAAAAACTCTCTCACACAGCTTGAGGGGAAGGGTTACCTTTTCTGCACTCCTCAAACAACCCCACACAATACCATCCAAACCCCCTTTTTAAAGAAAACCTGTCTTTTCTTCATCTTCCTATTCTTTCTAATATTTATTTTCTATTCTTTCTATTCTCTGAAATTTTATAAGAGGGAATATGTAGCCTGTTTGTATGTCGATCTGAGATGAAAACCCAAAAAGTTGCCAGAAAAGGATTTTCTGTTGTGAGTCTGAGATGCTGAGTTATTTTCACTTTTTGAATAGAAGTATTTTTACTAAGTAGCGCAACATTGTGAATTCCACATGAACGTTTGGGATAATTATTGTAGAAATAATAAAAGCAAGTAGAAAGTACACTTAATCTATTGGCAGGACAACTCTCTTTCAAGAGGGATGTACAAACTTAATCACTCGAGGAAGCAGTAACTTGAAATGGAGCTCTGTCTGCATTCAATGATTGTTTCAGACTTTTTTTTTTTGAGCTTCTGGTCATAAAAGCTATTTTAACTATAATAGTATCTCTTCTTTGAAGATCATTGCCCTCAGCATTGCTGTAGAGCATTAAATAGTACCTCATTTAATCTTCATGCCACTGTATGACATTGGGTGAAACAGGCAAGCTTGCTACCACCATTGTCCAGAGGAGGTAACTAGGCTCTGAGATGACCAATCACTTGTTCAGAGTCACGTGTCTGCTAACTCAGTTCTGTCTGGATTTCAAGGTCAGCCTCTTAGCTATTTCACCCCTGTGCAAACCATTCTTAGTGCATGTCAGATGCATAGTCACACAATCATGCACTTTGCTATTTGGGAAGGTTATTAGACAACTGTTAGACCTACTCCTGAATTGTGTATCGGGGGGAGCTGAGGCCCAGAGACTCAGTGCTATGCCTTGTGCTAAGCTGCTTCAGTCATGTCCAACTCTTTGTGACCCCATGGACTGCAGCCCACCAGGCTCCTCTGTCCATGGGACTCTCCAGGCAAGAATACTGGAGTGGGTTGCCATGACCTCCTCCAGGGGATCTACCCGAGCCAGGGAGTGAACCTGAGTCTCTTACGACTCCTGCATTGGCAGGCGGGTTCTTTACCACTAGTACCACCTGGGAAGCCCCCAGAGAGGGAGTGTTATCCTTCAACTTATCCTTTCACTTGAGGGCGCAGTTGGGACTTTTGTCTCAAAGTCCGTAGAGCTCAGAGTGTGAATGCCCCTGGGCTCTCTCTGGATTCAGACAGACTTAATTAGAATTCAGCTCTGCCACAGCAGAGCTGAGTGATCTTAGGCCTGCCCCTCATCTACAGAGTTGGGGCAATTCTATACCAAACGGGCATGTTTGTGCTTCACATCTTCCTGAGGGTTAAATGAGTTAATGCAGAGAAAACCCCGGGCTTCCCAAGTGACTCAGTGGTAAAGAATCTGCCTGTCAATGCAGGAGGTGCTAGAGACTTGGGTTTGATCCCTGGGTCAGGAAGATCCCCTGGAGAAGGAAATGGCAACCCGCTCTAGTATTTTTACCTGGAAAATTCTATGGACAGGGGAGTCCGGCAGGCTACAGTCCAAGGGTCTCAAAGAGTAGGACATGACTAAGCACGAAGACACACATACACCCAGAAAGCTCACATCATCAGAGATGTTTCACCATTCATTTTGTAATTATTTTGATTATGAAGCCACCATACTCTCCACCGTCATATGATTTTTTTTTTTTTTTTTGATGCCATAGTAGAGATTTTTGTGTGAAGCTACTTTGAATTGAGAAGAGAGAAGTTGGCCATGGCCAGTGTGGAAAGGAGATGTGACTGAAGCTGATGCAATGTGCACCCTGGGGTCTCTATGTCTAAAAGCAGAGAACTCAGAATCAGAGGGGGACATTGCCCTTGGACCACCATGCATTTAGTGAAAGTGCGTTTGTCATTAGCAAGTAAGACCAGGCATAGAAAGCCTTGTGCAACTGGCCTTGAAAAGCTGTTTGAAAGTTATTCTATCAAAGCATCTGCCCTAATCACACTGGGGAAGTTTAGCCTCCAAAGCTCTTACTGTTGTTTAGTCGCTAATTTGTTGCAACCCCATGAACTGCAGCACGCCAGGCTCTCCCCTGTCCTTCACTATTTCCTGGAGTTTGCTCAAATTTATGTCGATTGGGTCAGTGATGGTATCCAACCATCACATCCTCTGTTGCCGCCTTCTCCTTTTGCCTTCAATCTTTCCCAGCATCAGGGTCTTTTCCAATGAATTGGCTCTTCGCATCAGGTAGCCAAAGTATTGGAGCTTCAGCTTAAGCATCAGTCCTTCCAATGAATATTTGGGGTTGATTTCCTTTAGGATGGACTGGTTTGATTTCCTTGCAGTTCAAGGGACTGTCAAGAGTCTTCTCCAACACCACAGTTTGAAATCATCAGTTCTTCGGTGCTCAGCCTTCTTTCTGGTCCAACTCTCACATCTGTGTATGACTACTGGAAACACCATAGCTTTGACTATACAGACCTTTGCCCAAAGCTTTAGTCAGGGAGAAAATTCATCACCGACTCTCCCTTTCCCTGGTCCTTGAGGATGCTGATAAATGATCCCAAGTCCCAGGACCCACAGAAGACAGCACTGGGTAGGGAAGCAAGGGTGTGCATCCAGGGCTGAGTCTAGCCCACTCTTAGCACGTGCAGGGACCCTGAGCTGCTCACACCCCGCTCCTGGCTTCTGAACTCATGTGGCACAGAGAAGAAAGAGAGGCTGGGTTCCTGCTTCGGCCATTTGCTGTGCCTTCATCACTTGACTTCTTTGAGGCGGAACCTCCTCATCTAGGAGATCATTATTCTTTGCCCCGAGGAAGATATTGACAAGGTCAAGGGTCATAGCACAGGTGGACCTCTGGAACAAAGCCTGTTGATTGCTGCTCCAGTCATGGAAATGTTGATCACCAGGCTGGCATATATTTTATTTTCTTTCTGCAACTGTGAGCTCATTGAGGGTCTGTTTTCATCATCTATCTACTTCAGTGCCCAGGAGAGTGTCTAATAAAGACCACCAGCAATAACAGTAACATCAGCTTTATTGAGCATTGATGCTCTACTAGACTTTTGTTCAAAGAGCCTTCAATACGTTAGGGCTTCCCTGGTAGCTCAGATGGTAAAGAATCTGCCTGCAATGCAGGAGACCCCGCTTCAATTCCTGGGTTGGGAAGATTCACTGGAGAAAGGATAAGCTACCCACTCCAGTCTTCTTGGGCTTCCCTTGTGGCTCAGCTGGTACAGAATCTGCCTGCAATGTGGGAGACCTTGGTTTGATCCCTGGGTTGGGAAGATTGATACATTAACTTCTTAGATCCTCACATTGCCCTTGTACAACTGCTGACATGCACCCACGTTATAGGTGAGGAAACTGGGGCCCAGAGAAGTTGATTCACTTGTCCAACGTCACACAGGAAAGCTGAGATCAGAGCAAATGCTCACCGAGAACTGAGTGAATGCATGCATGAGTGGCTAATTCTGACTTAGTCCTTGGACCCTGACCGTGGCCTCGCAGGTTCCCATCACCGCTTTTGGATGCTTTGTAGTTGGGCTGCCCAGATCTTTTCTTGGCGATGGGATGGTGATGAAAAGGGTTGTGGGTGCTATGGAGTGGCCTGCCTGTCATACAAGTGCAGCCCCAGTGAAACTGATGGGAGATTAATAGGAAATAATGGGACCCTGAGTAGAGCACTCGTGCGGCTTTCCACCCGTGAGAGCCTCACATCTAGTGAGGGGCAATTAGCGTTCCAAGCCAAGGTGCATAGGCAGGAAGTGAAATCAGCTTGCAGTGGTTTTATTTTTATACCTGGGTCTGCCCCTGGGTTCATCGGCCTAGTTAGCACTTTGGAACCTCCAGCTGACTCTGCACTGCTTGCTAGCTTTAATACACTTCTACCCTGGCTTGCGACACAGCCCTAATGTCGAACACACGAGGCAGACAGCTGCCCGGAGGCATTCTCCGCAGAAACTCTCATATCACAACAGAACTCAGCTTTCCACGATCACGCCATGCCTCTTCCTTCCATCAGCGGGCAACATAGCAGGTTGCAGATGCCAGCCAGTGTCATAGAAATGTCCTAATAGACACATCTGGAAAGAGTGGAGCGGCCCCCACTGTACACCAGACGCCTCCCCATCAGGCCTTCTCCTCCAGAGAAACCCGTTAAACCACACTCACTGTTCGTAGAAAGATCTATTTGCATCCCAGATCACATGAACCTACAAATGATAACCCAAAGGAAATGACCATTGTTTTCTTCACAGCTGCCCCAAATCGCCAAGATATCGGGATAAGGACGTATTTTTTTGATTTTTCTCCTTCCAGCAGATGGACTGGCTCTGTTTCCCTGAATGCAATAATTATTTTATTGCCCTGACTTCTATCTGGGAATGCATTCTGTTTTCCAATGTAAATAATCATTTCCACCTTTAATAAATTAGATGGAACCTGTCTTGCTTGGAGAATGAACATTTCAATATCTTCAGACACACAATGACACTGTATCAATATTTAAAATCATTTTATGCATGTATTCTGGGTTGTCCAACTTCATTAAGGCCATTCATCAAGCCTGTAGCTAGAGTCTATTCCCACTGGACTTGTAGGCCTGGGGGCCTACCAAACAGAAATTTAAACTAACTTGCCTTTTTAATTCACATTATTCTCAAATATTCTCTTTTTTTAACTCCCTGCTATGACTAAGGCATTTAGACTAGGCCGTGATTCGGTACATGTCAACACTTAACTGACACGATCCCCATTAGTATGTCAGGATATGTGCACCCCAGTAAAATACAGTAGCCATTCCTTCCTCTTTGTTGATAAATTTCTCTCTGGTTCTTTCTCGCCCTCTGCAATAATTTGAGTTTATAGCTCGACGTTTCTGTTAAATATTTACAAACATTTTAAACTGTGTATAAATGAAATCTTCAGCGTTCGGCAAGTCTCCTCTTTTCCCCCTGCTCCCGAATAATAAATCTCTTGATCTATTTTTTATTTTCCCAAAGATGCCCTGTGTGAACCTGGGATGCTGAGCCTAAGAACATTCTTGCAGAGAAAACCAGCTCCTCCCCTGGCCGTCTCTGTAGATCAGGCCAGATTGGTTTCCCAAGATGAGCATTATCTCGCTGATTCTGACATCCCGCGCTGCGATGCCAATAAACAATTAAGTCCATGCTGAGGAAATTGCAATAAAACCTTCTGAAACAGGGAACCGACCCAGAGAAGGTCAGAGATGAGCCTTCCTCCACGATGCCACCTCGCCAGGCAAAGCCCATGAAATGCACTGTCATGTTTCAGGGACAGCCAGGCATCCGTGAGTGAAGTCTCTCTGTCAGGAAAGAAGGGGCATTGGTTTGCTGGGAACCGCCATAACAAATAGCATAGTCTGGGAACGCTTAGACAACAAAGCTTTGTTTTCCTACAGTTCTGGAGTCTGGAAGCACGACATACAGGTGTTGGCAGGTTGGGTCTCCTCGGCTTGCAGGTGGCCACCTTCTAGCTGTGTCCCTCCTTGGCCTTTGCCCTGTGTACGTTCTCCTTTGGTGTTTGTTCACGTGTCCAAGCTTCCCTTCGCCTAAGAACACCAATTGTATCAAATGAGGGCCCAACTAAAAGGCCCCATGTTAACACCATCTCCTCTTTCATGGCAGTATCTCCAAATATGGTCACATTCATGGTTGGATAAAAGTCTTCCATGTTTGGGCAAAGTCAGTTCTTCTTTGGTTCCTCCAAGGCCGACCCATGCTCCCTCACTTGAAGGAGTATGAAAGCAGCTCCTGTGTTCTCTGAGCTTCTTAGAAATCTTGCAGCCAGTTTTGCTTCTCTGAGTTCCTCCTTCCTCTGCGGTCAAGTGGGGATAAAGACCACTTCCATTACAGAGTCGTTATGAGGATTAAATGACCCTGCAGATGAAAAATTGGCTGGCTGACAGCAGGCATTCAGTGCATGTCAGCAAGTCTGAATCAAATGGCAGCAGAAAGGCAGCATTAAACTTGGGGTTAAAAATGCACGACGCTTGAAGAGAGGGAGGGGAAAAGTGAAGATATTCCAGGTGTACTGAAGAATTGAGTATTGCCTTTCCTGCTCATTTCCCCCCCAGTTTGGGGACTTTGAGGGGGAAAGTGTTTGGTACTGGATGATTGCATTTTCAAGTCAGTCATGTGTTTGATGAAAGTGGTAGAGCATTATTTGAGTTACTTCCAAAATGGAGTGCTTATATAGAAAAAAGTAGTTGAAGAGCTCCGATAATATTAGATTGTTCTGCACTGTGCGTGCCCAAACCCTCGATTCTTTCCAAATTCAGTACTTCACAGTTTTAAGAGCCCTTCATTTCAGAATTGAATGGGGTGTTCTGGGCATGTGTACTGTGGGCCAATTTAGACTCCCTCGATTGCCCTGATGATGTGAAGAGAGCTTGAGTCATGTGGCACACAGCCCTGGCACGCCTCTCTGCCTGCTGTCAGAGCCCCCTCAGTGCTGGAGTCAGACTGGCCCCTGGAATGTCTGTGCCCACGTGGAGGACTCTGGGATGGACCTGCTTCAGGCACTAGGCTTGCTCTCACGGCTTTCTTCTGGTTTCGTCTTGGGGATGATGGTGTGGCTGGGTAAGGGAGTCCAGGCTTTGCTTCAACTAGACCCACTGTGATCACATGCCCGTGGAGTGGATTCTTCCCTTTTTGGAAGGACAGAGGCTAATAGTCAGTGAAGTCCTTCTTGGAGTCGTTGCAAGTCAAGTAGGTAGATGCGTGTGGTCCATTCACACACAGCAGTGTAGTCCAATAGTCATGTTCAGAGAGATTAAGTAATGTCCACACAGATAGTAGGCATCAGCATGAGGCCCAGAAACCCAGTCTGCCTTACTTGTGCCCACGCCCTTGTCACAGCGGGCAGGTGATGTGGAAAACGGGGTCTTGGGAATCAGTCATGGAGTCACACTTTGAATCACGTCTTCTGACTCTCAGGCCAGAGTTCCTTATAGTCACAGGAAATTGGTGCAAAGTTTGCTGAAAAATAAATTCCTTGGATTGCTCCGATATCATTGCTTCAATGCCAATTTTGAAAAAATAATTTTTTTTTGTCTGCAATGGGTCTTCTTTGCTTTGTGTGGGCTTTCTCTGGTTGTGGCAGCAGGGGTTACTCTTCACTGTGATGTGCAGGCGTCTCACTGTGGAGGCTTCTTACCGTGGAGCACAGGCTCCAGGCACACGGACTTCAGTAGTTGTAGCTCGCAGGCTCTAGAACTCAGAGTAGTTGTGGTGTGACGGCTTGGTTGCTCAGCGGCATGTGGAGTCTTCCCCAACCAGGGATTGAACCCATGTACCCTGTATTGGTAGGCCGATTCCTATCCACTGCGCCAGCAGGTGAGTCCTCAATGTCATTTTTATTTACAAAGAACAGTCAGTTCAGTTCAGTCTGACTCTTTACGACCCCATGAACTGCAGCACGCCAGGCCTCCCTGTCTATCACCAACTCCCGGAGTTTACCCAAACCCATGATCAGTGAGTCGGTGCTGCCATCCAACCATCTCATCCTCTGTCTTCCCCTTCTCCTCCTGCCCTCAATCTTTCCCAGCATCAGGGTCTTTTCAAATGAGTCAGCTCTTCGCATCAGGTGGCCAAAGTATTGGATTTTCAGCTTCAACATCAGTCCTTCCAATGAACACCCGGGACTGATTTCCTTTAGGATGGACTGGTTGGATCTCCTTGCAGTCCAAGGGACTCTCAAGAGTCTTCTCCAACACCACAGTTCAAAAGCATCAATTCTTCAGTGCTCACCTTTCTTTATAGTCCAACTCTCACATCCACACATGACCGCTGGAAAAACCATAGCCTTGACTAGACGGACCTTTGTTGACAAAGAACAAATAGCTTATAAATATAGACAAATGTTATTGAAGCAGTTTCTGCCGATAGGCAGAGCCACAGGTGGAGATGTCAGGATGGAGGTTTGGGGATACCCCTGGCTGTCCAAGGTGCTGAGACTAGAGACCTGCTTACCTCATTGCCATTTACCTGGTCTTAGTTCAACTGGCCCCATAAGAATATAATATTAGACCCTTGGCTTTCTCTCTCAAAATGCCCTATTTTTCTTTTTCTCATCCTCTTTCTGAGTTCCACGTATCATGTTATGAAAGTATATGTTCATTTCAAGGACTCTGTTTCATATCTATAACTCCTACTTGCTCTTCCCTAGAGGGAAGGATCTGCATCAGTTTGGTCTGAGGATAAGCCCAGGAATAGTAAAGAGCCTGGACTATGGTGGAAACTCAACAGATGTGGTTTGAAGGAATGAATGGAAACTATCTCTTTCTTCTACTTCTCAGCTGTGGCAGAGGGGAACCTGCTCCTAGACCAATAGATCTAAGACTTGGATTAGTTTTACATTTTGGCCCTTCTTTTCTGGGTGAACTTGGACCCGTCTTTTGATTCGGGGGCCTTCGCTCGCTCTTATGTAGAAGGTGGCTAAGAACACCCCTTTCCCAAGGTGCTGTGAAATGAAGGCACTGTTTGCAGAGTGTCCCACACAGAACCTAGTACGCAGTGACAGGCTGGTAGGTTCGGTGATTCTGCCACGGGCTCTTTCCAGCAGGTCTCAGTGTTTCCTGGAGTCTCAGCCTTTGGGAGGAAAGGAGTTAAGAAAAAGAAAAGGATTCTTCAGGTGGTTGGTGATGAAACACTGGCTACATCCGGCCTTTGGTGAAATGAACACAGGGGCATCATTCACTTAGCTGATGTCCCCGCCAAACCTACCCTGTCTCCCTTGGGGTGACAGTCACCCACAGATGAGCCATCTGTGAACACGGATGAAGGCCTGACTTCACTGTAGGAGACTCAAAGATGAAATAAAAGTGAGCCAAAAAAAAAGGCCTAAGTCAGCATTAATCTCATCTACCTGAGTGCTGGATATGGCAGTTCAAACTTTCCAGTGTAACAGCTCAATCGGTGAAGTTATGTGGAAGTATTTATCATTGTGTGACATGAGCCCAAGCAACTGCTTGCCAAAAACTGACTCCACTTTTAAAATGTACTCCTTCACCTCATTTTTTATTTCCATGACTCAAGTTCTGCCATGTTTCCTTTGTCCTCAATCTGCCCGTTGCCCAGATTCACTCAGACAGTGAAACCAAGAAGCTTCCTTTCTGGCATTCCATCCCTCCCCCGGCTTGTGCTCTGTGGTTTTGTTCACGTCCTTCTCTTCTTATGGCTTCTCTGCACATGCTACCTCTGAGTATCCTACGCTTTTGTCTTATTCCTGCTGGTTTAGTAATATGGTTAGCGTGGAATGCTGGCCCCCTTCCATGAACTCTATATCAGAGATGCCGTGTAATTAAGGGAGAAATGAATGGACCTAGGCAAGTAACATAAAATATTACAGGAAGTCTCTGGGAAGACTAAAGACAGTTATGATGACCAGAGGATGCCTACTTGTCATTTTTAGCAGGATAGACATACAAGGGAAAGTTTGAAGATATGATCTAATCTTTCCTCCACATTGCCCTTGCCCTTGGCACATCTCTGTTAACTTTATGACATCTGAGGAAGTAAAAGATAGCAAAGTCAACCCAGTAGTGTTGAGAGTCAGTGAGGAAATATCACCTCTGAGGGCAAGTTTGGGATGCAAGTATCAGCAGGGAAGGTCAAGAGCCTGGTGGCTGAGTGTTTCCATCTCGCTTCCTTCCCTATTGTCAGTGGATGGAGAGAGGGTAAAAGCTTCCTTGGGAGGAGCCAGACCTGGAGACACAGACGGAAAGCTACTGTAGGGCTTTGATGTTAAATACATTTGCTCCATGCAAATGGAGTGGCCACACCCAGATGTTGATGTTGGAGTTCTTGATCCAGGGACACGTGATTCACCCCTTAACTTCTAGAGGAGGGAGAATGAAAGAGTATGGGGTGCTCAACCACAGTAGAAGAGACTCTAACCCTAACATACAAGGATATTAGGACTGAGAAGCAGGAACAAACAGTTGCAACACTAAAGATAAAATATATAATAACTGGACAGAAAGAACTTAGGAGGTGGAGTAAAGAGCTCAGTGAGTGTAGTTTAAGAATAAATGAGTGAGCTAGATCAGATTGAATAATTCACCAAGAAAGCAGCAGTGAGCTGTGAGGTGTTAAAATATGTAAAGGAAAAGTTAAAATAAATGGAGGCCAGGAGCATGCACATTGATATAAATGTAATAGGCAACCATAGAAGGAGAGATTAAAAAGAAGAGAGAGTGGGAGGCAGCCTGAGAATTTTCATATTTAATAAATCCAGGTGCCGCTGCCGCTGCTGCTGGTCTTGAGAACATACTCCAAGATCCACGGAGATTTATGGCTCAAATGGGTGTGTAAACACCCTAGGTAAAATGGAGAAACCAGGGCAGTAAATCTTTGAATTAATGTTTGTGAAGTATCACAGAGTGCAGAGTATTAACACGAGGAGTTTGGGGAGTGTTTCAGACGCGAGAGACGCCCGGCTCCCGGCGGCGCAGACGCGAGAGACGCCCGGCTCCCGGCGCAACCGACCACGTGCAGAATCGTGGCTGAGAGGAGCTGCCCCGCACCCAGGGTTAGGGCGGTGGCCGAGAGGAGCTGTACCACGTCCAGGAGGCGGTGGCTGCTTGGGCACCGGAGGGCCGAGAGGAGCTGATCCACATTCAAAGCAGGAGGGGCGGCCTTGAGGAGATACCCCTCGCCCAAGGTAAGGTACAGAGGCTGTGCCTTGCTGGAGCAGCTGGGAAGAGGTACTCCACGACCAAGTGGAATATAAGAATCCAGTGTTCTGGGGAGGAAGGAACAAGATGGCAGAGGGATAAGACGGTGAGACCACTTTCTTCCCCACAAACTCATCAAAAGAACATTTGAACGCGGAGTAAAGTCCACAAAACAACTTCTGAATACTGGCAGAGGACATCAGGCTCCCAGAAAAGCAGCCCATTGTCTTCTAAAGGAAAGAGAAGAAATCCAGCTCCACCCACCAGAACACTGACACATGCCTCCCTAACCAGGGAACCCGGACAAGTCACCCGTCCAACCCCACACACAGCGAAGAAACTACATAATAAAGAGAACTCCACAAACTGCAAGAAGAGGGAAAGGCCACCCCAAGCAAAGCAATATAAGCAAGATGAAGAGGCAGAGAAATACCCAGCAAGTAAAGGAACAAGATAATTGCCCACCAACACAAACAAAAGAAGAAGATATAGGGAATCTACCTGATAAAGAATTTCGAATTTTGATGGTGAAAATGATTCAAAATCTTGAAAGTAAAATGGAGTTACAGATAAATAACCTGGAGAAAAGGATTGAGAAGATGGAAGAAAGATTTAATAAGGACTTAGAAGAAATAAAAAAGAGTCAGTATACAATGAATAATGCAATAGATGAGATCAGAAACACTCTGGAGGGAACAAACAGTAGAATAACAGAGGCAGAAGACAGGATAAGCGAACTAGAAGATAGAATTGTAGAAATAAATGAAACAGAGAGGAAAAAAGAAAAACGAATTAAAAGAAATGAGGACAATATTAGAGACCTCTGGGACAATGTTAAACGCTCCAACATTCGAATCATAGGAGTCCCAGAAGAAGAAGACAAAAAGAAAGGCCATGAGAGAATACTTGAGGGGATAATAGTTGAAAACTTCCCTAACATAGCGAAAGAAATAATAACCCAAGTCCAAGAAATCCAGAGAGTCCCCAACAGGATAAACCCAAGGCGAAATACTCCAAGACACATATTAATCAAATTAACAAAGATCAAACACAAAGAACAAATATTAAAAGCAGCAAGGGAAAAGCAGCAAATAACACTCAAGGGGATTCCCATAAGGATAACAGCTGATCTTTCAACAGAAACTCTTCAGGCCAGAAGGGAGTGGCAAGACATACTTAAAGTGATGAAAGAAAATACCCTACAGCCCAGATTACTATACCCAGCAAGGATCTCATTCAAATATGAAGGAGAAATCAAAAGCTTTACAGACAAGCAAAAGCTGAGGGAATTCAGCATCACCAAACCAGCTCTCCAACAAATGCTAAAGGATCTTCTATAGACAGGAAACACAGAAAGAGTGTATAAACTTGAACCCAAAGCAATAAAGAAAATGGCTACGGGATCGTACTTTTCAATAATTACCTTAAACGTAAATGGGTTGAATGCCCCAACCAAAAGACAAAGGCTGGCTGAATGGATACAAAAACAAAACCCCCATATATGTTGTTTACAAGAGACCCACCTCAAAACGAGGGACTCATACAGACTGAAAGTGAAGGGCTGGAAAAAGATATTCCATGCAAACAGAGACCAAAAGAAAGCAGGGGTAGCAATACTCATATCAGATAAAATAGACTTTAAAACAAAGGCTGTGAAACGAGACAAAGAAGGAAACTAAATAATGATCAAAGGATCAATCCAAGAAGAAGATATAACAATTATAAATATTTATGCACCCAACATAGGAGCACCACAATATGTAAGACAATTACTAACAAGTATGAAAGGGGAAATTAACAATAACACAATAATAGTGGGAGATTTTAACACCCCACTTACATCTATGGATAGATCAACTAAACAGAAAATTAACAAGGAAACACAATCTTTAAATGATACAATAGAACAGTTAGACCTAATAGATATCTATAGGACATTTCACCCCAAAACAATGAATTTCACCTTTTTCTCAAGCGCACACGGAACCTTTTCCAGGATAGATCACATCCTGGGACATAAATCTAGCCTAGGTAAATTCAAAAAAAATTGATATCATTCCAAGCATCTTTTCTGACCACAATGCAGTAAGATTAGATCTCAATTACAGGAGAATAACTATTAAAAGTGCCAACATATGGAGACTGAACAACACGCTGCTGAATAATGAACAAATCATAGAAGAAATCAAAAGAGACATCAAAATATGCATAGAAATGAATGAAAATGAAAACACAACAACCCAAAACCTCTGGGACACTGTAAAAGCAGTGCTAAGGGGGAAGTTCATAGCAATACAGGCACACCTCAAGAAACAAGAAAAAAGTCAACTAAATAACCTAACTCTACATCTAAAGCAACTAGAAAAGGAAGAAATGAAGAATCCCAAGGTCAGTAGAAGGAAAGAAATCATAAAAATTAGGGCAGAGATAAATGCAAAAGAAACAAAAGAGACCATAGCAAAAATCAACAAAGCCAAAAGCTGGTTCTTTGAGAAGGTAAATAAAATTGACAAACCACTAGCCAGACTCATCAAGAAACAAAGGGAGAAGAACCAAATCAATAAAATTAGAAATGAAAATGGAGAGATCACAACTGACAATACAGAAATACAAAGGATTATTAGAGAATACTATCAGCAATTATTTGGCAATAAAATGAATAACTTGGAAGAAATGGACAAATTCCTAGAAAAGTACAACTTTCCAAAACTGAACCAGGAAGAAATAGAAAATCTGAACAAACCCATCACAAGCAC
This sequence comes from Moschus berezovskii, assembly GCF_049115385.1. Classification (NCBI taxonomy): domain Eukaryota; kingdom Metazoa; phylum Chordata; class Mammalia; order Artiodactyla; family Moschidae; genus Moschus; species Moschus berezovskii. Next base: position 7,940,351 of record NC_142480.1, on the reverse strand, counting down.
GGAAATTGAAACTGTAATCAAAAATCTCCCAGCAAACAAAAGCCCAGGTCCAGACGGCTTCACACCTGAATTCTACCAAAAATTTAGAGAAGAGCTAACACCTATTCTACTCAAACTCTTCCAGAAAATAGCTGAGGAAGGGAAACTTCCAAACTCATTCTATGAGGCCACCATCACCCTAATCCCAAAACCTGGTAAAGATCCCACAAAAAAAGAAAACTACAGGCCAATATCACTGATGAACATAGATGCAAAAATCCTTAACAAAATTCTAGCAATCAGAATCCAACAACACATTAAGAAGATCATACATCATGACCAAGTGGGCTTTATCCCAGGAATGCAAGGATTCTTCAATATCCGCAAATCAATCAACGTAATACACCACATTAACAAACTGAAAAATAAAAATCATATGATTATCTCAATAGATGCAGAGAAAGCCTTCGACAAAATTCAACATCCATTTATGATAAAAACCCTCCAGAAAGTGGGAATTGAAGGGACATACCTCAACATAATAAAAGCTATATATGACAAACCCACAGCAAACATTATCCTCAATGGTGAAAAACTGAAAGCATTTCCCCTAAAGTCAGGAACAAGACAAGGGTGCCCACTCTCACCACTACTATTCAACATAGTTCTGGAAGTTTTGGCCACTGCAATCAGAGCAGAAAAAGACATAAAAGGAATACAAATTGGAAAAGAAGAAGTAAAGCTTTCACTGTTCGCTGATGACATGATCCTCTACACAGAAAACCCTAAAGACTCTACCAGAAAACTACTAGAGCTAATTAATGATTACAGTAAAGTTGCAAGATATAAAATCAACACACAGAAATCCCTTGCATTCCTATACACTAATAATGAGAAAATAGAAAGAGAAATTAAGGAAACTATTCCATTCACTGTTGCAACGAAAAGAATTAAATACTTAGGAATATATCTACCTAAGGAAACAAAAGACTTGTACATAGAAAACTATAAAACACTACTGAAAGTAACCAAAGAGGACACGAATAGATGGAGAAATATACCGTGTTCGTGGATTGGAAGAATAAATATTGTAAAAATGAGTATACTACCCAAAGTAATTTATACATTCAATGCAATCCCTATCAAGCTACCAACAATATTTTTCACAGAACTAGAACAAATAATCTCACAATTTGTATGGAAATACAAAAAACCTCGAATAGCCAAAGCAATTTTGAGGAAGAAGAATGGAACTGGGGGAATTAACCTGCCGGACTTCAGGCTTTATTACAAAGCCACAGTCATCAAGACAGTATGGTACTGGCATAAAGACAGAAATATAGATCAATGGAACAAAATAGAAAGCCCAGAGATGAACCCATGCTCCTATGGACACCTTATCTTCGACAAAGGAGGCAAGAATATAAAATGGAGAAAAGACAGTCTCTTTAACAAGTGGTGCTGGGAAAACTGGTCAGCCACTTGTAAAAGAATGCAACTAGAACACTTCCTAACACCATACACAAAAATAAACTCAAAATGGATTAAAGATCTAAATGTAAGACCAGAAACTATAAAACTCCTAGAGGAGAACATAGGCAAAACACTCTCCGACATAAATCACAGCAGGATCCTCCAAGACCCACCTCCCACAATATTGGAAATAAAAGCAAAAATAAACAAATGGGACCTAATTAAAATCAAAAGCTTCTGCACAGCAAAGGAAACTATAAGCAAGGTGAAAAGACAGCCTTCAGAATGGGAGAAAATAATAGCAAATGAAGCAACTGATAAAGGATTAATCTCCAAAATATACAAGCAGCTCCTGCAGCTCAATTCCAGAAAACTAAGTGACCCAATCAAAAAATGGGCCAAAGAACTAAACAAACATTTCTCCAAAGAAGACATAAAGATGGCTAACAAACACATGAAAAAATGCTCAACATCCCTCATAATCAGAGAGATGCAAATCAAAACCACAATGAGATACCATTTCACACCAGTCAGAATGGCTGCTATCCAAAAGTCTACATGCAATAAATGCTGGAGAGGGTGTGGAGAGAAGGGAACCCTCTTACACTGTTGGTGGGAATGCAAAATAGTACAGCCACTATGGAGAACAGTGTGGAGATTCCTCAAAAAACTGGAAATAGAACTCCCATATGATCCAGCAATCGCACTCCTGGGCATACACAGTGAGGAAACCAGAATTGAAAGAGACACATGTACTCCAATGTTCATTGCAGCACTGTTTATAATAGCCAGGACATGGAAGCAACCTAGATGTCCATCTGCAGATGAATGGATAAGAAAGCTTTGGTACATATACACAATGGAGTATTTTTCAGCCATCAAAAAGAATGCATTTGAATCAGTTTTAATGAGGTGGATGAAATTGGAGCCAATTATACAGAGTGAAGTAAGCCAGAAAGAAGAAAATCAATACTGTATATTAATGCATATATATGGAATTTAGAAAGATGGTAACCTGAACCCTGTATAAGAGACTGAAAAAGAGACATAGGTATATAGAACAGTCTTTGGGACTCTGTGGGAGAGGGTGAAGGTGGGATGATTGGGGAGAATGGAATTGTAGCATGTATATTATCATAAGTGACCAGTCCAGGTTCGACGCATAAATTTTCCTCTGTTCATTTCTTTGCATTTGTGCTTTTTCAATAAAAATACTTTTAACTGAAAAAAAAAAATAAAAAAATAAATTTAGTTCAAAAAAAAAAAAAAGAAGAGAGAAAGTATTTGTGAAACAATAATGACAGAATAAAAGGAAGACGATTCATGTTATAATTTATTATGGAATGTCAAACAAAATATAAAAGAGAAAAATCTTTCTTAAACAACATGTGACACTAAAGAAAAACAAAGAAAAGATTAATAAAAGACAACAAAACTGAAGACAGAAAGTAGAGATCACCAATATAGAAATAACATTCAAATTAAAATCTCATTTCTCAGTAGCAGCATTGTATCTAGAAGGAGGAAATGGCAACTTACTCCAGTATTCTTACCTGGGACATCCCATGGCCAGAGGAGCCTGGTGAGCTGTAGTCAATGGGGCTGCAAAGAGTTGGCTGTGACTGATCACACATGAACCCTCTCTGAAAACGTTTTTGGAAGAAGACACTAGTGAGAGAATACTTTGAGAAAAATAGATACTAAGGGTGAATTGTACGGGTTACCCTGTGTGTGTGTGTGTGTGTGTTATTTAAAGCAGTGTTCAAAAGGAATCAGGTGGAAAAAACGCTCTACCACATATTAAACAGTTGTAATTCTACCTAATAGCCTAATACCAATAGATTTGCTGGTGTGGGGAGAGGATGGGATTAGGGAACATCGTCTGGTTAACCAGTCTTTATTCTGAGGAAAGACACTGAAATTGGTTGTCTCTAGTTTCCCTACCATGCTGAAGTCTAGTTTCTAATCAGGCTTCTCTACTTAAAGGCTGCATAATATTTGGGAAATTTCTCAGGCTCTCTGATCCTTACCTTCTTATCTCCAAACCCTGGATGATAAAGTCTGCCATGAAAGGTTATTTGCAAAGTTTTTTGATGTGGTGTGGCCTCCATGACACTGTTTCTGCTGGACACTGCACAGATGTTGTCTGTAAGCACAGGTGTGCTCACAGGTAGGAAACCATCATTTCGGTTGGTGAATACATTTTACCCACTTTTTCCTCCCATACTTTGGCACAAAGCAGGCAGCAGTAACATAGCTTTCTTGTCTTTGGGAACTAAAGTGGCTCAAGGGTGGAAAGAAGTCAGTCAATTCTGAAAATCAAATTTCTTCCACCTAACCTATAAATGTAATCTTTCAGACTTTGCAAACTGTTGCTTTTTTGACCCAATATGCATTGATGGCTCAAGAGATCAAGGTTCCTACAGGGCCATTAATTACCCAGTTTGTTCCCTGGGAGTAAAGCATGAGCACTAACACATGTTCATTAGGACAACTTAATTGGAAACAAAAATCACCATGGAGACCGCAAACATGGTTTCAAAAGAGTAAAGCATGCTGGTCAGTTTTCATTTGGATTTTGTTTTATTTCATTTTATTTTCAACTCTCCCAAAGGCCAGGCACAGCAGCTTCACGATAAAAAATAATGGCCTGAGAAATGTCCTTCTGTACCATCCCCACGGCTGTGTGAGTTTGCATAACTCAAATGTGTCTGGCGGGACCCATTTCATCCTCTGGCCCTGCTGAGAGTGAGTTGGGGGACCCGCACATGGGTGACTCGGGTCCCCCAAACAGCTACCCTGGGATGCCCCAAAAGATGGTCTTCAGGGAACAATGTCTTTCTTCTGCTTCTCTCCTTTACTGCACTCATTCAAGTGATGGCATTGCGAAGTCCCCGCCCGCTAGTCTAGCTGTTAGACTTAGGGAGCTCTGGAGAGAGTCGTTATTTCTATGGAGAGGATTTCACACCCCGCCATGGCCACGTGTCTTTCTACTGCTGCCTGGTAGCGCTGCTCTGGATCTGGGACAACAAAAGGTTTAAAAGGCAATAAAGGACTTTGGTTGGATTGGACGTGAAGAGGTGTGTGGCGAGTCTTCCATTTTCCTTGGCACTTTTTTCTTTATTCTTTGATTAAAGTCTTTTCTCTTACTTACATCCCCCATTAAAATGTCTCAGTGTCATTTAGGGTGTTAATTGAGAGGAGGTTTAAGCTCATCAAAGCGATTATAAGTGATAGTTAAAAATTTCTATATATGGCCTGTGCTGGGATCGGCACGGTGGGGTGCCATTTTTTCTTTTATCCAACTGACATTGGTAATAATAGATGAAATTATTACTAAATCGCAGCTGCAGAGATGATATCATGATTTTTTTTGTGTGTGTAATCTTTGATGAAAAATTAATTTTTGAGAGGGATAATTTAAAATGATTTAAATAGTATTATACTGAAGTCCTTGCCGGTAATTAACACCAATCTTGTCAGAAGTGAAACCACTTTTGCAGCTGTTTCTAAAGATACCTACAGTATTTGTAACTTTTCTCTGAGTGAAATTATAGTGTTTGGACTTTATTTTTACTGCCTAAGGACCATTAGAAAAAAGGCATCTGATAAGAATCTTTGTTCTTTGAGGCCCAAATCCTGTTTTATCTTCGAATTACCCCCACTCTTACTAGTTTAATTATCTCTAGACTGTGGACCAGGGCAGGAGTGGGTCTTTATTTTTATGTATTCATTATTTTAAAAATGTTATTGAAGTATAGTTGATTTACAGTGTTGTGCTAATTTCTGCTGTACAGCTAAGTGACTCAGTTTTACACATACATATTCTTTTTTGTTTCATATTCTTTCCCATTATGGTTGATCATAGGATACTGAATATAGTTCCCTGTCATTTTTATTTTTCGGATGTATAGAGCGTAGATGCTGTGTACACGCACCTCTTTAGTCTTTACATATTAGTTATGTGAGAACAAATAACTCGATATGGGCAGGATTTCATTGCCAGAACAGATGGCTGGTCATAAATGTTTCTTTGTCTCTATCAGTGACTTGACTTTCTTCGAAATCCACTTTTTCTATCACCGTGGCGAAAAGTGTTCCATTGCAAAAGAGCTGAAAATAGATTTTTCTTTGCTACTTTCTTCGTACTTTAAATGACAGAGGAAGTGAGGGGTGTGTGTGTGTATGCATGTGTTTTTGTCCTATATATTATAAAGACCTGCAGGAGAGGTTAAAAAAAGAAATGCAGTGAAATTTAAATAGGAAAAAAAAGTGAATCAGAATCTGGAAAGACTTCACGTTCTTCTGAGCCTTGAGTTTGGCTTTCTTCTTTTTTAACGTGCATGCTGATTTTTTGACAAGATGTATAGCACTAGATTTTCATGGCAATTGCCGTAGCTGCCAGTTCGTAATTTCCCCTCAGCTTTTGTGCTGAGAAGTGGCTGGGGTGGGGGGAGGAAGACAGGGGAGGAAAAGGACTGAGGAAGGAAAAGGGAAGGGCAGAAGGGAAGGAAGGAATGAGAGCCGAAAGATGACATGAGGGCTCCGCAATGTGTTATCCTGGGTATCTGTTCATTAAAATCGGAGCTACAGCCTCAGCTTCTGCTGCGGGTACAGTTTTACCCACCCGAATACAAGTGTCACTTGGATACTCTCCCCTCAGGAAAAGAAAGACAGAGAAAAGTTTAAAAGGAGAGGGCCTTTTGCCAGCGGAAAAACCAGTTTATTTGGTGGAGGTGTGAGCTGCTTGCCTGTGCAGTTTGCAACACGGAGGTGGCAACAAGTCAGTTTGCAATACGGAGATGTTATCAGAGATCATCTCTTGCTGCAACGTGGGACGGGTTCCCTCGCGGCCGCAGGTGGAGGTTAATCGGCCGGCACATCTGAAAGCTTGTCAATCACGGTGACTTGGGTGACTCTGTTTACACCTTGCTGGCCCAAAGGAAGAGGTTCAGGAGTAGAAAGGCTTGCCCGTACAGGACATCAGAAGTGGGGCAGGCAAAGAATCCAGGTTGCCATTTTGCCGCCTTGGACTTTACAGGTCTAGATCTGACATGGAGTTGGTTCCTGAGTGCTTTCCCATGCCAAGCACACGGTGGGCATTAGCCGGTTGAATCCGCAGAGAAAACCCAGGGGGTGGGGACCATCGTATCCTTCTGCACATGAAGAAAGAGGCTTGGAGAGGTCAGCAAACTGCTTGCAGCTGCGTGGCTTCCCAAGGGGCAGAGCTGGGAGGCAAACATGGTCCCGTGGAAGCTACCCCTGCATCTGACCCCTGCTCACCATGGCTCACTGCTCCCAGCTCTCTTTGCAAGGTGGGGATGGGATTGGGGATCCCTCATTGTTCCTTCCACGGCAGTGCGGCTTCTGTAGAGAGCAGAGGGGAGATACCCCACGAGATGACAGGGCTCCTCTCCGCTCAGCTTGCCCAGCTGCCTGAGGGTCATCTCAGGATCTGAGGTTCAAGATCAGGCTTGATCTGGTGTGGTATGTCCCCTGTGAAATCCCTGGCTCACAGCCATAAAAACAAAATAATGCCATTTGGAGAGATGGTCGTACCAGGTGAAGTCAGACGAGACAAGTATCACATGATATCACTTACATGTGGAATCTAAAAAGAACAGTACAAACTTATTCACAAAACAGAAATAGGTGTTTTTCTGCACAGATGTAGAAAAAAACTTATGGTTGCCAATGGGGAAAGGGGAAGGGAGGGGTAAATTGGGAGTTTGGGATCGATGTATGTACACTACTATATATTATAGGTAACTAATAGGGACCTACCATATAGCACAGGGAACTCTACTCAGTACTCTGCAATGATCTTTGCGATCCCATGGACTGTAGCCTACCAGGCTCCTCCATCCATGGAATTTTCCAGGCAAGAGTACTGGAGTGGGCTGCCATTTCCTTCTCCAGGGGATCTTCCCAACCCAGGGATTGAACCCAGATCTCTTGTGTTGTAGGCAGATGCTTTACCGTCTGAGCTACCGGGGAAGCCCCGTGCAATGACCTATATGGGAAAAGAATCTAAAAACACAGGTGATATATGTATATGTTTGGCAGACTCAGTTTGCTGTACACCCAAAACGAAGACATCACTGTCAATCAACGATGTGTTAGTTGCTCAGTCGCGTCTGACTCTTGGCAACCCCGTGGACTGTAGCCCGCCAGGTGCCTCCGTCCATGGAATTCTCCAGGCAAGAATCCTCGAGTGGGTTGCCATACCTCCTCCAAGGGATCTTCCCAACCCAAGGATCGAACCGCATCTCTTATGTTTGGCAGGTGGGTTCTTTACCATTCGTTTCACCTGGGAAAACATAGTCGCTCTCATTGGCTTATATTTTGTCCAGACCATTTGGTAACTCAAACCCTTGTCTGGAGAATCCCATGGACAGAGGGACCTGGGGGGCTACAGTCCATAGGGTCACAAAAAGACACGACGAAAACAACTTAGCATAACACATGTTTCAATAAAACGTTATTTGTGGAAACAAGTCATGAGCTGGGGGCCCACAGATCACAGTTTGCTGACCCCTGCCCAGGTCCTAGGCTTCATAGACTCTAAAGACAAAATATAGTGAGAAAAGTATTATTTCTGAGTCCGTGTGTGGGAGCTCCTTAAAGGTTCAGAGTGGGTGGACTGGGGTGGGATTCCCTACAATTGCCACAGAACGAAGGGTAGGTGTTATTTGGAAAGAAAATGACGGTGTGGATTGAGCCAGAGGAGTTTCACGTGGTCATAGGTCTCTGTTCTTTGTTCTGCCCTGGGCTCACACAGTCTTGAGAAAACTTGCAAGAAGGCTGGTCCACTTGGCAAGGCTGGAGGTCGAGGCAGGTGTGGGCTGAGCCAGACCAGCCAGCAGGCCTGGATCCTGCATATCCATCAGCGATTGCACCTCATTCAGCTGCAATACAAACCCGAGGCTGCATCTGGCTCCGGTCTGCCCCGAACGCATCCTTCCTTTCACTGGCACACTGCCGACGGAAGATCCAGTTTCCTGGAATCGAGTAGGAGTAAGCTCCGTTGTGATGTGACTATGTGGTCTGCGCTCTGGGCGAAAGGGCCCCAGGTTGCCTCTCTGACTTTCACTTTCCTCCTCCCAGTTGTTCATTGTCCCCACATACATGGTGTCACTTCTAGGACTTTGAGGGTTGGCAAAGGGGCATTCTGGCTGCAGTGTGGGACTTGGATGAGAGTAGGAAAGGGTGACACAGATGATGAACACATGTGTTCCAGAGACAGAGAAAGGTGTCTAGACTACCCTGGTAGTTATAGGGACTTTTGTTTCCATTTCACAGGCGAAGCTAATGAGGGTCAGAAAGGTGAGAGAGTGCACAGAATGCCTCATCATCCCAGTCTTATGACTACAAAGCTAAAGCACGCTCAGATCTAGGGTCCATTTCTGTCCCTTCCAGCTGTGCATTTCTTAACCACTCTTCAACACTTTGCTCACAGGCCACCTCCTTCACAGAGCCCTCCCTGATTGCCCCCTCTGTGCACAGACCTCTTCTCAACTGAGTGTCCGAAGGACTTGATCTACACCTGCCAGGGGCGAGTGTCACCATCTGTCCTGTCCTGTGCACCTTGTACTTGTACACAAGTGTGTGAGCATCACAGAGCAAAGTCCTTCTGCCTGGTACATTTCAACTCCTACCCCAGCACAGCTGTCAACATGCAATGGGTGTGCAGTGCATGTGTGGAGGATAAGAGAATGGAAGAAGGGATGGTTTAAATCCAAAGACCAAGTAGATAATGATCTCTTAGTCCCCTCACCCCCAAAGAACTGCTGTCACTTGGAAGAAAAAAGGAAAGATGCTCAGAGCAGCTCTCAGAACGGAAGTGGGGCTGGAAGGAAGGACAAACCTGGGTTCTAATCCAGGCTTTGCAGTTCCCAGCTGTGCATGTACGCTCATGACTCATGTCTCAACCACCCCGAATCCTCATTCCCTCTTTGTCATGAGGGATCATGCTCATTTTGGACAATCCAATGAAATGAAAGAAAGTGACTGCTGCTGCTGCTTAGTTGTGTCCGACTCTGTGCAAAACCCTGTGGACTGTAGCCTGCCAGTCTCCTCTGTCCATGGGATTCTCCAGGCAAGAATACTAGAGTGGGTTGCCATGCCCCTCGACAAGGGATCCTCTCCAACCCAGGGATTGAACCTGAGTCTTCTGCATTGCAGGCAGATTCTTTACCATTGAGTCACCAGGGAAACCCTGAAAGAAAGTGGAAACTGAAAGTGAAAGTTGCTCAGTCGTGTCTGACTCTTTGTGACCCTCATGGACTATACAGTCCATGGAATTCTCTAGGCCGGAATCCTGGAGTGGTTAGCCTTTCCCTTCTCCAGGGGATCTTCCCAACCCAGGGATCGAACCCAGGTCTCCCACATTGTAGGTGGATTCTTTACTGCTGAGTCACCAGGGAAACCCTGAAAGTGGCTGCTGCTGCTGCTGCTGGTAAGTCGCTTCAGTCGTATCCAACTCTGTGCACCCCATAGACAGCAACCCACCAGGCTCCCCCGTCCCTGGGATTCTCCAGGCAAGAACACTGGAGTGGGTTGCCATTTCCTTTTCCAATGCATGAAAGTGAAAAGTGAAAGTGAAGTCGCTCACCGGTGTCCGACTCTTAGTGACCCCGTGGACTGCAGCCTACCAGGCTCCTCCATCCATGGGGTTTTCCAGGCAGGCGTACTGGAGTGGGGTGCCATTGCCTTCTCTGGAAAGAGAGTGGAGGCCTGGCCAATTTCGGTAGTTTGTGGTTAGAATGGTGTGGTCTCGGTGGCTCAGGGACCTCAGACTGTAAGCTCCCTGAGAGCAGGAAGTGGGTCTGTTGTGTTCATTCTCATATTCCCGAACTGAAATGGCAACCCACTCCAGTACTATTGCCTGGAAAATCCCATGGATGGAGGAGCCTGGTAGGCTACACTCCATGGGGTCTAAAAGAGTCGGACACGACTGAGCGACTGAACTGAACTGAGCAGAGTCCCAGCATAAAATCAGGCTCAATCAGTACTTGTTCTGAATCAGGGGATTAATGAGTTGCTTGTTTGTACGGCCTGAAATCGCTGCCGGGCCGGGTGAGGCTTGGCTGCGGTGAATTCCTCCCACTGTCCCAGGCAGGCTGTGTGGCCTGATGCGGTCCAGGGTCCCAGTGGCTGCCCTGGGAGAAGGGTGGGCCGGGTCTGAGCAACTCTCACCTCCCCCCTGGGGCCTCCCCAGACTGTGGGAACGCGGCTGACGGCCTGGCAGGAGGTGGCCAGATCTCTGTCTCAGGCTGGCTCCCCGAGGGCGAGAACTCTGCCAAGTCCCCGGTTGGACTTGCCCGTGCAGGCCGGCCCTGTCCAGAGCCTCAGCTGGACCCCTCCGCCCCAGGGGCTCTCACTGCGCACCTTGTCTGCGTCTGGTTTCCAGGGGCCTCGTACTTCCAAAGGGACCATGCTGTGCGCCTCTTCCGCATCTTTCCTGAATCCCTGCACCCCCGTGTGCATGCCGGGGCGGGGCTGATACTGGCCTCCCCAGGATGGGAGTCGGGTGGAGCCCAGATGGGAGCTGAGCCCGTGGAGATTAGGCCCCGAGAAGGTGGATGAATCATCCCAGCCATCACCGGAGCAAGGGCAGCGTGACTCAGGCTGAGCAAACCCTATTGCCGATGGCGAGTTGGCGGCGGTTTGTCCCCACAGCACCAGGTCTGTCTTCTCACACTGAGGTACAGGTACGTTGGTCTTGCAATCTGTTGATCACCTTTCAGGCTGGGACAGCACTGGGCATGCAGCAGGCACTCAGTGAATATTTGCTCAATGATTCTGCCGCTGTATTTGGGGTTTGATTTTTTTTTTTAAGATCATACACACCTGTGGACCTGTCTTCAGCAGACCAGGGATTGAATGCAATGGCATCGTTTTTCAAATATGACTTGAATTTATAAAGAACTGGTTGAGAAGCATCTCAGTGAGTTCACTAGAGCAGGGTTCCTTGACCTTGGCTCCACTGACATTTGTGGCAGGGTCATTCCTTTTTTTCTTGGCAGAGAGCAGGGGTTCCTACACTGTATTGTAACATGTAGCAGCATTCCTGATCTCTACCCACTAGATGCCAGTAGCATCATCTTCCCAGCTGTGACAACCAAAAAACATCCCCAGGCACTAACGTATGTACCCTAAGGGGCAAAACGATGAGGAACACTGCTCTGGAGGAGTTTTCTAAACTCCTCAGAAAGGATGCACACATCCTTCATCTTGTATGTCTCCCCACCCCAATTTATTTTTCTTAAGTATTGTTGACCGACCACGTTGTGTTAATTTCTACTATATAGTGACATGATTCAGTTACTTGTTGTTCAGTTGCTAAGTTGGGTCTGACTCTTTGTGACCCCATGGACTGCAACACACCAGACTTTCCTCTCCTTCACAATCTCCTGGAGTTTGCTAAATTCACATCCATTGAGTCAGTGATGCCATCCAAACATATAATTCTCTGTCTCCCCCTTCTCCTGCCCTCAATCTTTCCCATCATCAGAGTCTTTTCTAATGAGTTGGATCTTTGCATCAGGTGGACGAAGTATTGGAACTTCATCTTCAGCATCAGTCCTTTCAATGAATACTCAAGGTTGATTTCCTTTAAGATTAACTGATTTGATCTCCTTGTGGTCCAAGGGACTCTCAAGAGTCTTCTCCAGCATCACAGTTCAAAAGTATCAGTTCTTTGGTGCTCAGCCTTCCTTATGGTCCAACTCTCACATCTGTATGTGACTACTGGAAAAACACATAGCTTTGACTATATGGATCCTTGTTAGCAAAGTGTTGTCTTTGCATATATATTTTTTCATATTTTTTTCCACTGTGACTTATTACAGGATATTGAATATAGTTTCCTGTGCTTTAGTAGAACCTGTTGTTATCCATTCTTTATATAATAGTTTGCATCTGCTAATCTCAAATCCCCAATCCCTTCCCCAACAACCACAAGTCTGTTCTCTATGTCTCTGAGTCTGTTTCTGTTTTGTAAATAAGTTCATTTGTATCATATTTTAGATTCTACATACAAGGGATATCATATGGTATTTGTCGTTCTCATTTTGACATACTTTGCTTAGTATAATAATCTCCAGGTCCATCCGTGTTGCTGAAAATGGCATCATTTCATTCTTTTTTATGACTGAGTAGTATTCCATTGCATATAGGGGCCACATCTTCTTTATCCATTTGTCTCTTGTTCTTCAGCCTGTATTTCTTTGCATGCCTTACCAGGTCTCAACCTGGCTTTTAGGATTGGGTGGGATACCCAGTGGAATCAAGGGGTCTTTCTAAGGAGAGAAGTTTATGAGATAGGATACACTCCCCTGGAATACCCACCCCTCCAGCCACGGTTTCTGCATGTTCTCCACTGTGTTTCCCTCCTCACTGCCCTCTCTCAGCCTTACCTGTTGAAGTCCTACTGTTCATTAAGGTTCAGCTCCAAGTCTATCTCTTACACTTGGACAGTCCCCATTCCTGGTAGACTGTCACCTCTTCCCTATTGTTGAGTTGTCTTTAGAACTCCATTTTAGAACTGATTGCAGTCTTCCTGATATCAGTCTTTATTGAAAGTGGGACAAGAATTTTTGAGTTGAGTTTCAGTGGGGTGTTCGTAGGGGTTATAGGCTGTTTCCTATTTATGCTCTGGAAACAGTGACAAACTTTATCTTCTTGGGCTGCAAAATCACTGCAGGTGGTGACTGCAGCCATGAAATTAACAGATGCTTGCTTCTTGGAAGATAAGCTATGACCAACCTAGACAGCATATTAAAAAGCAGAGACATTACTTTTCCAACAAAGGTCTGTCTAGTCAAAGCTATGGTTTTTCCAGTAGTCGTGTATGGATGTGAGAGTTGAACCATAAAGAAAGCTGAGTGCCAAAGAACTGATACTTTTGAACTGTGGTATTGGAGAAGACTCTTGAGAGTCCCTTGGACTGCAAGGAGATCAAGCCAGTCAATCCTGAAGGAAATCAGTCCTGAATATTCATTGGAAGGACTGATGCTTAAGGTGAAACTCAAATACTTTGGCCACCTGATGTGAAGAACTGACTCAGTGGAAAAGAACCTGATGCTGGGAAAGATCGAAGGCAGGAGAAGAAGGGCATGACAGAGGATGAGATGGTTGGATGGCATCACCAATTTGATGGACATGAGTTTGACATGAGTTTGAGCAGGCTCTGGGAGTTGTGATGGACAGGGAAGTCTGGCATGCTGCAATCCATGGGGTCACAAAGAGTCAGACACAATTGAGTGACTGAAGTGAACTGACCCTGAGAGTATTGTTAAGACCCTCTAAGCCTCCATTTACTCATAAGAAAAATGGAAGCTAACAAGAGTGAATATCAACTTCATATGTTTTGTCCATGAAAAAGATGACTTGAAGAGATTGTTTCATTGATACGAACTGTTATTACTTTACAGCTGTCTACAGTGCTTGGGGGTCAAGGACTCTGTCTTGATTTAGTATGGAGATGGACCCATAGTAATTGGGGCTTCCCCAATGGTTCAGTGGGTAAAGAATCTGCCTGCAGTGCAGGAGATACAAGAGACTCCGTTTTGATCCCTGGCTGGGAAGATCCCTTGGAGAAGGAAATGGCAACCCACTCCAGTATTAGTCACTCAGTCGTTTCTGACCCTTTGAGACCCCACGAACTGTAGCCCACTAGGCTCCTCTGTCCATGGGGATTCTCCAGGTAAGAACACTGGAGTGGATTGCCATGCCCTCCTCCAAGGGATCTTCCCAACCCAGGGACTGAACCCAGGTCTCCTGCATTGCAGGCAGATTCTTTACCATTTAAGCCACCAGGGAAGCCCCCCCCCCCACATAATAGATGTCCAATAATATATATAAAATCGAACTTAACTGTGAATCTTTCTGAGGCTTAAACATATGCTTCTATTTCCACAAGTTTTCTATAAACTGGGATAAAAGGATCTACGTCAGAGCATGACGAAGAATTAGTGAAACAAGGAATATTGTGGTAGGCAGAAATCTAAGGTGGCCCTTATGATTCCCACTTCTTGCTGGACTCTTCCTGTGTAGCTTCTTCCATTGACAGTACAACTCAGGTGAATAGAATGGAATGTTACTCATTTGATTAGATCACTTTGTATGGCACAAGGGATCTTGCAGATGTCATTGAGATCTCTCACCTCTTTTCTCTGAGTTAGTCAAAAGACAGCTATCTATCTTAAGTGAGTCTGACCTGATCAGATGAAGCCTTAAGAGGAAAGAACCAGCAGCAGACACTCTTGTGTGGTCTTTGAAGAAAGCAAACAGTTCGTTACAGACCATCTATGGAGGGGCCCTGGGCAAGGATCTGGGAGTGGGGCTCTGTGAGCTAAGGATGGCCCCTTGTCTGAGAACAAGCAAGAGAGCAAGGGCCTTAGTGATACAGATGCAAGGTACTAAGTTTTTCCAACAATTGCCTGAACTGGAAGAGAACTACAAGCCTCAGATGAGACCTCAGCCCGCTGAAATGTGATTTCAACTTGTGAGACCCTGAATGGGGAATTTAGTCCCATTGTGCCCTGATTCCTGATCTACAGAGACTGTGAGATCATGAATGGAAGTTGGAAATCACTATGTTTGTGATAATCCAGGAGGCAGCAATAGAAAAGCAATACACATTCATAGAAAGGGCTTATACATGGTCCATGTTCTGGGACAGCCCAAGAGCTCAGTGAATGATAATTGCTCTCATTGCCCTCCTCTTCTTTCTCCTCCTGCTTATTTTTGTAGAAAGTACAAAACTTCATCCTTGAACCCAGAGAGCATAAAATACAGCTGTATCTCTCCCTCCTGCATTAGCCTGCTAGGGCCATCATGGCAAAGTTCTAAGAGTCAGTTTCCTCTGAGGCCTCTTGCCTTGTAAACGGTGCTGTCTTCACCCTCTGTCCTCCCATAGCTTCCCGCTATGCCTGTCTGTGCCCCTCAAACCCTCTTCTTACAAGGACGTCATTCATATTGAGTTAGGGTCCATCTACATGACCTCATTTAACCTCAATTATGTCTGCAAAGACCCCATCTGAAGTGCTGAGGCTTAGGACTTCAACAAATGAAACTTGATGGGACACAGTCCATAACACCTCCAGAGGCTAGAGATGCTTTTTATTTTAGGCAGCCAAAAAAAATTGATTCTTTTGAACTGTGCTGCTGGATAAGACTCTTGAGAGTCCCTTGGACAGCAAGGAGATCCAACCAGTCCATCCTAAAGGAAATCAGAACTGAATATTTCATTAGAAGGATTGATGCTGAAGTTGAAGCTGCAATACTTTGGCTACCTGATAGGAAGAAATGACTCATTGGAAAAGACCCTGATTCTGGGAAAGATTGAAGGCAGGAGGAGAAGGGGCTGACAGAGGAAGAGATGGCTGGTTGGCATCACCAACTTGATGGACATTGATTTGAGCAAGCTCTCGGAGTTGATGATGGATATGGAAGCCTGGCGTATTGCAGTCCATCTGTGGAGTCACAAAGAGTTGGACATGACTGAGTGACTGAACAGAACTGAAGTTCAGTCCCTGGTGGTTCATTGGTAAAGCATCCACCTGCCAATGCAAGAGACATGGGTTCGATCCCTGGGTTGGGAAGATCTCCTGGAATAGGAAATGACAACCCACTCCAGCATTTTTGCCTGAGAAATACCATGGACAGAGGAGCCTGGTGGGCTGAAGTCCATGGGGTCACAAAGATTCAGATCTGACTTAGTAACTAACACAATCTCAGTTGGGCAGAAAGTCCTTCTCTCTATTGGTCGTTTTTCCCACTCTTAGGTCTTAGAGAAGCTCCTTAAATCTTACTTGGTTCCATGGGTTCCACATCAGGTTCCCAGTTTCATGGGGTCCTTCTGTGGTCAGACTGGGTGCAGGGAGTCTTGAGACTGACCAGGACCTCTAGTGAAGTCGTGGGCATTCCATGAAGTCATTTATCATCTGGAGTCCTGGCATTTCCTTGGGGTTCCACATAGGAACAGTGACCGAGCTGTCTCTATTCTCAGCTTCCACGAAGCAATGTGCGG
This sequence comes from Moschus berezovskii, assembly GCF_049115385.1. NCBI lineage: Eukaryota > Metazoa > Chordata > Mammalia > Artiodactyla > Moschidae > Moschus > Moschus berezovskii. The sequence goes on along the minus strand of NC_142480.1, from coordinate 7,923,862 downwards.
TTGGGTCCCCTCTCTTTGGATTCACCAGTATACAAACTGGCATCTCCTCTTTTGCATTTTCCATCTCTTCTAGGCTGGAGTCAGGAAGCCAAGAGAGGAAAAGTTGTAACTTCTCCAACCTTTCCCATTTTTTATATCTGATTATCTCCCTAAGGCTCAGGGCTTTTGGAAGACAAACGCCAGGGAGACACAAATAGCATATTTTGTTTCTGCTTTCATGCTGTCTACTCTGAAGCAATGAAGATAAGACAAGTCTGGCTCTTTAAAGGACATAGAAGGGGAGGGGGGAGAATTTTCAAGGGGAAAAAACTAAAGAAAATTTTAGTTCACATTAAAGAAATGTTTCCTACCACGTATTACTTAAAGCTCAGACCAGTGTTTCCACCACAGTTGACATTTCAAATACCTGTCCCATTGTCTTCAAGGGAGTTCCTTAGAATGCTAGATGTGTTACTCAATGTAAAAGGCCTGAATCGCTAGCAAAATTTAAGACTCGTAGCAAAACTGAAGACTAGAACTGATGCTTCCATTTTCTTTATTGACTTATTTATTGATTTATCTTCTCCAGTGACTGAAGTTGGACCAATCCTAGATCCTCACATCTTTGTCCATCAGATTGGTTTCCCATGGATATTGCCAACAAAGGTCAGTCTAGTCAAAGCTATGGTTTTTCTAATAGTTATGTATGGATGTGAGAGTTGGACCATAAAGAAGGCTGAACAAAGAATTGATGTTTTGAACTGCAGTGCTGGAAAAGACTCTTGAGAGTCCCTTGGACAGCACAGAAATCAAACCAGTCAGTCCTAAAGGAAATCATCCCTGAATATTCATTGGAAGGACTGATGCTGAAGCTAACTCTTTGGCCACCTGATACAAAGAGCCGACTCATTTGGATTCACCAGTGTCCAAACTGTCATCTCCTCTTTGCATTTTCCATCTCTTCTAGGCTGGGGTCAGGAGGCCAAGAGAGGAAAAGCTGTAACTTCTGCAACCTTTGGCAGAAGGTTGAGTCCAACCTTTGGACTCATTGGAAAAGACCTCAATGCTGGGAAAGATTGAAGGCCAAAGGAAAAGGGAGTGGCAGAGGATTAGATGATTAGACAGCATCATCAACTCAATGGACATAAATTTGAGCAAACTCTGGGAGATAATGGAGGACAGAGGAGTCTGGTGAGCGCAGTCCATGGGTTCGCAGAGTCGGACATGACTTAGTGACTGAACAAGAACAACAAAGGGGAAACAGAACCAGAGATTCTGAGAAAAATTAAGGTTAAAGAAAATCAGAGGAACCAAAGGACTTATTGTCCAGAGGCGAGTGGCTGTCTCCCTCGCACTTGGAAGGGAGCAGAGGGTGGGAAGGTGGGTTGGAGGGAGGGAGCATGTGGGGGAATCCTGGCTGTGGAATGATTCCAATGATGATTGATCCCCAGTGCTCCTATTGAGTCCTTGCCCCTAAGGGATTCCTGGAACAGAAGGCTGTCCCCTCTGCCATCTCCCTGATGTTAAATACCTGCCTGGGATTTCTAAATCCAGGAGAACCTCAAAATACTACCCTTTGGGAATAACCAGGGTGCTCACCATACCCAGTGTTTACCTTCTAGTATGAGATGGCCAGTGGGGGCTGAGTTTCTAAGGAAGTATAGCACAGAACATCCATGAAGACCCTCCTCTTTCAAGGCATTTTCTATTCATTACCTATTTTACAGGGAAAGGTGTGAGTGGATCATTTGCAAGAACACTGTTTTCATTGAGGGTTTTGCTCTGCGCCTTCCAATTCTTCCGCTCTCCCTCTTGGCCTGGGTCAAGGTGACATTTTTATTCCTCCCAGTGGTGAAACAAACTTTGAACAAGGATGATAAATACCAGAGTCAAATTGGAAGTTAAAGGATCCAAAAGATGTTACCTCCTGAGCATCATGGAACACGGATGGCGCCTGAAGAGTTCTTTGCAAAGTTCTGAAGACAGCAAAGATGCTTCAGGGACATATGCAGTCTGCAGTACTCCACAGAGACTGGAGCCCAGGACGGGGAGAAGAAGCCAATTTGAAGAATTTGGAATAAAGAATTACTCAGAAATAGAAACTGTTTTGGCAGAGTCAAAATGTTATATCAGTACAGAATGACTTCGAATTAATGGGCAGAATTCAAGTTTGTTCATATGCAGGCTCCAGCTTGGGAAGGCAGTCAGGTGGAAGGCTCCATGAGGCTTTGAAAGACACTGGATTTTCTGATAAACTTTCCTCCTCCCAACTTAGAACTGGAGATAAGCTTGACTGATGCCCTGTGTGTCATACACCGGTGTGCATAAGTTCAGAGCACTGCAGTGACTGGAAGGGACAGTTTTGGCAACATCTAGGTCTATGGAACATTGCTTGGGGCAACATGTAGACCAACTTGTTTCCTGGCCCACCTCACAATGTCATGGTGCCTGGAATCTGGTGAGCCTGTTTACCTTGCCAGGAACTGTGGAGGAACAAATCGAAGTGTGGAAGAGCAGTGACAGTCCTGTCTGAATCCCGTGTCTGCATTTGCCTTTCTCTCTACCTTCCTCTATGACATCTGATGGTGTCTCTACACCCAGACACACACAGAGCCCCAGCCTGGTTCAGCAGGCACTCACTGCTGCAGAACTTTGTGCCAGACTCTTGTGCTTCCTTGAGAAAGATTCCCTGTTTCCTTCCTTTGTGTGTTGACTGTACCTTTAATGCTGAAGAGACAGTTGAAAATACTGTCATGTTTGGAGAGCCCATTGGCATTAGCCAGACACTTTGAAATAAGCCTGTGGAGATGAAAAGAGCTGTTCTTCCCACTCGACAGATGGGAAACTCATCTCAGAAAGGCCAAGCAGTAAGTTCAAGATCACCTAGCCATGTGGAATCGACATCGCCACCTTTTACCTCTTCTTAGGTCACTTTTAACCATCTCACCTTTCTGTTTGACGTTTTAAATTCTGCTGTAATTAAAATGGATAACCAGCAAGGATCTACTGTATAGCACAGGGACCTCTGCTCAATATTACATAACAACCTAAATCAGAAAAGAATTTGAAAAATAACAGATATATGTCCATGTATAATAGTGTACAGGAATCACTTTGCTGAACACCTAAAACGAACACAATGTTGTTAATCAGTTCAGTTCAGTTCAGTCGCTCGGTCGTGTCCGACTCTCCGTGACCCCATGAATCACAGCACGCCAGGCTTCCCTGTCCATCACCAACTCCCTGAGTACACTCAAACTCATGTCCACAGAGTCGGTGATGCCATCCAGCCATCTCATTCTCCGTCGTCCCCTTCTCCTCCCGCCCCCAACCTTTCCCAGCATCAGAGTCTTTTCCAGTGAGTCAACTCGTTGCATGAAGTGGCCAAAGTATTGGAGTTTCGGCTTTAGCATCAGTCCCTCCAATGAACATCCAGGGTTGATCTCCCCTAGAATGGACTGGTTGGATCTCCTTGCAGTATAAGTGACTCTCAAGAGTCTTCTCCAACACCACAGTTCAAAAGCATCGATTCTTCAGCGATCAGCTTTCTTCACAGTCCAACTCTCACATCCATACATGACCATGGGAAAAACCATTGCCTTGACTACACGGACCTTGGTTGGCAAAGTAATGTCTCTGCTTTTTAATATACTATCAAGGTTGGTCATAACTTTCCTTCCAAGGAGCAAGCGTCTTTTAATTTCATGGCTGCAATCAGCATCTGCAGTGATTTTGGAGCCCAAAAAAATAAGCTCTGACACTGTTTCCACTGTTTTTCCATCCATTTCCCATGAAGTGATGGGACCAGATGCCATGATCTCCTTTTTCTTAATGTTGAGCTTCAAGCCAATCTTTTCACTCTCCTCTTTCACTTTCATCAAGAGGCTTTTGAGTTCCTCTTCACTTTCTGCCATAAGGGTAGTGTCATCTGCATATCTGAGGTTATTGATATTTCTCCCAGCAATCTTGATTCCAGCTTGTGCTTCTTACAGCCCAGTGTTCCTCATGATGTACTCTGCATATAAGTTAAATAAGCAAGGTGACAATATACAACCTTGACGTACACCTTTTCCTATTTGGAACCAGTCTGTTTTTCCATGTACAGTTCTGACTGTTGCTTCCTGACCTGCATACAGGTTTCTCAAGAGGCAGGTCAGGTGATCTGGTATTCCCATCTCTTTCAGAATGTTCCACAGTTTATTGTGATCCACACAGTCAAAGGCTTTGGCATAGTCAATGAAGCAGAAATAGATGTTTTTCTGAAACTCTCTTGCTTTCTCCATGATCCAGCAGATGTTGGCAATTTGATCTCTGGTGCCTCTGCCTTTTCTAAAACCTGCTTGAACATCTGGGAGTTCACGGTTTACATACTGCTGAAGCCTGGCTTGGAGAATTTTGAGCATGACTTTACTAGCGTGTGAGATGAGTGCAATTGTGTGGTAGTTTGAGCATTCTTTGGCATTGCCTTTCTTTGGGATTGGAATGAAGACTGACCTCTTCCAGTCCTGTGGCCACTGCTGAGTTTTCCAAATCTGCTGGCATATTGAGTGCAGCACTTTCACAGCATCATCTTTCAAGACTTGAAATAGCTCAACTGGAACTCCATCATCTCCACCGAAATCAGATTGATTATATTCTTTGCAACCAAAGATGGAGAAGCTGTATACAGTTAGCGAAAACAAGACCAGGAGCTGACTGCAGCTCAGATCATGAACTCCTTATTGCGAAATTCAGACTTAAATGGAAGAAAGTAGGGAAAACCACTAGACCATTCAGATATGACTTCAATCAAATCCCTTATGATTATACAGTGGAAGTGAGAAATAGATTTAAGGGACTAGATCTGATTGATAGAGTGCCTGATGAACTCTGGACAGAGGTTCATGACATTGTACAGGAGACAGGGACCAAGACCATCCCCATGGAAAAGAAATGCAAAAAAGCAAAATGGCTGTCTGAGGAGGCCTTACAAATAGCTGTGAAAAGAAGAGAGGCAAAAAGCAAAGGAGAAAAGGAAAGATATAAGCAACTGAATGCAGAGTTCCAAAGAATAGCAAGGAGAGATAAGAAAGCCTTCCTCAGTGATCAATGCAAAGAAATAGAGGAAAACAACAGAATAGGAAAAACAAGAGATCTCTTCAAGAAAATTAGAGATATCAAGGGAACATTTCATGCAAAGATGGGCTCAATAAAGGACAGAAACGGTATGGACCTAACAGAAGCAGAAGATATTAGGAAGAGGTGGCAGGAATATACAGAAGAACTGTACAAAAAGATCTTCACAACCAAGATAGTCACGATAACGTGATCACTGACCTAGAGCCAGACATCTTGGAATGTGAAGTCAAGTGGGCCTTAGAAAACATCACTATGAACAAAGCTAGTGGAGGTGATGGAATTCCAGTTGTTAATCAACTGTGTGCTTAGTCACTCAGTCGTGTCCAACTCTTTGTGACACTGTGGACTGTAGCCCGCCAGGCTCCTCTGTCCCTGGGGATTCTCCAGGCAAGAATACTGGAGTGGGTTGCCACGCTCTCCTCCAGTGGATCTTCCCAACCCAGGGATCGAACCCAGGTCTCCCATATTGCAGGTGGATTCTTTCCATCTGAGCCACCAGAGAAGTCCAAGAATACTGATGTTGGGTATGCTATCCCTTCTCCAGGGGCTTTTCCCAAGCCAGGAATCAAACTGGGGTCTCCTGCATTGCAGGTGGAGTATTCATGAGCTGAACTACTCCAATATAAAATAAAAAGTTTTAAAACATAAATTCCAGTAGGTGAGCTGCAGTGGATATGGTGATAACTATTTTTAACCCTTTCAATGCTTACACCATGAGAAGGCATGTTGACAAAAGGAGACAGGAGTCTTGTGATTTAATGTTGTGACTTTATACCCTGGGAGCTATTTTAATTTGAACTTTTCGTTCTTTAAGTTTTCTCAGATGTTAAAGGGTCAATAGAAAATCCCATGGACGGAGGAGCCTGGTGGGCTGCAGACCATGGGGTCGCTAAGAGTCAGACATGACTGAGCGACTTCACGTTCCCTTTTCACTTTCACGCATTGGAGAAGGAAATGGCAACCCACTCCAGTGTTCTTGCCTGGAGAATCCCAGGGACGGGGGAGCCTGGTGGGCTGCGTCTATGGGGTCACACAGAGTCGGACCCGACGGAAGCGACTCAGCAGCAGCAGCAGCAGCAGCCTGGTTTAGTCCTCCTCCCCTCCCTTCTCCTCTCTTCCTTCCAATGGCCTCTCAAGCCTTGACTGGCTGCTGAGATGCTCAGAAGAGACCCATCCTCCTCCCAAATCTGGTGGGATTGAAACTGTTTGGTGGGCACCATACCTCTGCCAGTGAGAAGACCACCCCCTGCTGCTCCTCTGTCTCCCCCATGCCATCCCTCAGGCCTTTCATGCATGACCTGAATGTCTTAAGCTGGCCACACCTTCCAGGATGGAACCCAGCTCCTTCCCCAGCCGCCTCTTCCCAGAACACTCTCCCCATCCCTTTCCTCCCTCCTGTCCAAGCTGCCTCCACCCCTCAGCTAAGAGTCAGAGTCTGTGGGTGGGGTCTGGTGCCAGCATCTCTCATCTCTCTCTCTCACACACACACACGCACAGTTGATTGCTTAAGAGGATGATTGATAAGGGACTATATGGAACTAGTATAGAATTCAAAATGCATAAGAATAAGATGCATAATAAGGTGGACTTGCTTTCTACCCTTATCCCCCAGTCATTTGTTTTCTTTTTACAGGGAAACTCCCAATTTCTTGAGCATCCTTCCAGAAAGGTCCGTCTCGTTAAGGCTATGGTTTTTCCCGTGGTCATGTATGGATGTGAGAGTTGGACTGTGAAGAAAGCTGAGGTCCGAAGAATTGATGCTTTTGAACTGTGGTGCTGGAGAAGACTCTTGAGAGTCCCTTGGACTGCAAGGAGATCCAACCAGTCCATTCTAAAGGAGATCAGCCCTGGGTGTTCATTGGAAGGACTGATACTAAAGCTGAAACTCCAATACTTTGGGCACCTCATGCGATGAGCTGACTCACTGGAAAAGAGTCTGATGCTGCGAGGGATTGGGGGTAGGAGGAGACGGGGAAGACAGAGAATGAGATGGCTGGATGGCATCACCGACTCGATGGACATGAGTTTGAGTGAACTTCGGGAGTTGGTGATGGACAGGGAGGCCTGGCGTGCTGTGATTCATGGGGTTGCAAAGAGTCGGACATGACTGAGCGACTGAACTGAAACTGAACTGATCCTTCCAGAAACACATATACCTATATAACCATGTAGGTAGGACTATATATATATATATATGTGTGTGTGTGTATATATACCTGATATTTATTTATATACACTTATGTGTATATGAATGTAGATATCCATGTGTATACTACACATACATGCACACACATGTCCGTCTGTGCATACACCTACACATTCACGTGTATATAAATATATGGGCATATGTATATGCGAACACACACACACACACACACACACACACCCCTATATAGCCATGCAGGCAGCTGGATTTTTTAACCCAGGGCTCACATAGGGTGCACATCATTCTCTGTCTTGCTTTTGTTACTGAGCTGTCCATCTTTGAGAGCATTCCCACTGTAAAAATAGAGGTGCCTCATTTTAACAGCTATGAGATGTTTCATTGGATGGCTTGAGGTGGTATAGTCAGTCATGTCCTACTCTTTGCCACCCCATGGCAAGTCCATTTTATTGTGCCAGGCTCCTCTGTCCATGGGGATTTCCAGGCAAGAATATTGGAGTGGGTTGTCATTTCCTTCTCCAGGGGATCTTCCCAACCCAGGGATCAAACATGCATCTCTTGCAAGTATCCTGCTTTATATGCAGATTCTTTACCACTGAGCCACCAGGGAAGTCCTATTGTCCTATAGGATGGCTACATTAAGGCTTATTTAACCAGAATCCTCTTGTTGGATATTAGTTTATTTCCAATCTCAGGAGACGCTGATGATACTAACTCTTTAGTTAATCCTGTTGCTCCTCAGATTTAAGAACCTCTTGCACACTGGGTAATGCTAACATCTTCACTTGCCTTTGTGAATTCCCATAATCCCTTCACCTCCATGATCTCCTCTTCAATGGCTGATTCCTACAGTCCTCAAGCCTCACCATAAATGTTACCTCTAAGACCTCACTTTTCTCATCTTTACAATAGAGGCAATGTAGTTCCCACTGTTGGTGATGGCTGGGAGGTCTAATTGGGTGCATGTCAGCAGAAATCCTAGAACAGGTCCTTGAGGCAGTAAGAACTGGGTTGGTGCTAACCATTTTCCCCATTGCCATTTGTAGTAGGGACATGCCCCATGTCTAAGATGCGGAAGGTCTGGACACCATTACTCTCCACCCCCTGGGGGTACTGAGATAACTGTGATTCTCTTGGGAAATAGTAAGTTGACCTAAATGAATTGGAGAGGAGGTGGGTGAACTGATCTTTCCTACTCAGAGGATGAGATTGTTGGATGGCATCATCAACTCAATGAACATGAGTTTGAGCAAACTCCGGGAGATGGTGAAGGACAGGGAAGCCTGGGGTGCTGCAGTCCATGAGGTTGCAAAGACTCAGACACGACTGAGCGACTGAACAACTTTTTTGCCATTTGTGGGTGGGGACCTCAGGACTTGGAAGCAGGGTTTCTGTATCAACACAACTATTGAAATGACTCCTCCAAGATTCAGAAAGGATGAAATTCAGGAAGCAAGGCTGCCAGTGCAGTTTCCTCCCTTCATAGGCCAGATGACGGAAGCCACAGTTTCCTTCTTCCCTAAGGGAAGGGACCTCGGGACTGCCAACCATGGAGTACGTAGACTTTCCTGAGCCTCAGACTCCTGAGTTTCCGGAGACGGAGCTGTGAAATTCTGGGATCTTATTCAGAGCTTTCGCGATGTGCTCAGAGATGATATTAAATGTTTTATATCATGTTGGCCATGATACAGCCACACTTACCTCTGAGCCTAAAACAGCTCAGAAATTCATTAGGACCTTCCCTCGCTTCCTGATGCACCCTGCTCCTCAACTCTCTTTACAAATTAGGAAAGAAGCTGTCTGTTACAATTTCCGAAACACTGGAGGTGTGTGTTTCCCATCATTTTCTTACCAATGTGTGTATTCCATATATACATTTTCTCTAGGAAATCAGATATTACACATTTTATATTAAAACAGAGACTCTCCTAAAACACATGGTGATTCTTTGACCATTCTACACTCTGTAAGATATAAACACTAAGCCCAGGTACCCAGATGCTATAAAATACCCATTTGATGTAACTTTTATTTGCATCAAAGGCTGCTATCTCAAAACACAGAACTGAATCCCATGGCAAACTTTGTTTTGCTTTCATCAGATAAGTGTGAATCCTGTAGCCTCCCTCCAACCCCTAGTTCTAGGGAGAGGGTTTATTGCCTTGAGATTGTCTCCCTTCTGGGAAGATTCAGGCTGTCAGCTCACAAGGAAGAAAGATTCTCCTGTTTCTAACTTTCACTCTCTCTCCCACCCAGCAGGGTGGGAGCACTCAGCTAAGCAGGCCAATAGTAGCCAATGTTATTCTACACGAGGGTGGCCAGCCTCCGTGCTGCGTGATGGAGACACAAAGATGAGCAGGACCCAGGTCCCACCCAGGAGCTCGCAGGCATGTCTGGGAGATGGACAGGAACACAGACTGACCAAATAAAGGACTGTCTTATGGGAGGAAAGTTAAAATGACTGAGAGAAGAAAACTTCCTAAGAGTCTGGTGATAAGACTGTAGTGTGATGGATAAGTCAGAGTTGCCTAGACAGACAAGAAAGGAAAGATTAAAGAAACAGGGTGTTCTAAGGCATAGAGAGGTGGGTTTAGTGAAAACAAGTTCAAGATCTCTGGACCATAGGATGCTATCGAGGGTGATGGTGGAGGTGGTATCTCCTCTTTTATCAACTGGTCCCTTCTCAATGGAAGATTATGAAGGTGCATCACCACCCAGCTGGCCAGGTCAGGACCATCACTGGCTTCTCACATCTGCATGGGACCTCTGAGGGCTGTAGGTACATGTCCTTTAATTGTACTTTATCGGTCTGGTTCTTGGCTAGTCCCTCCACTCTCATGTTAGGAAAAGGCAGAGTCTGCTTTGTTTTATTTGCTTTTAGCTTCTTCACTCTATTTTCCCAATCACAGTGAGTTCTCTAAAACAGGACCTTCAGTGGATCCTAAATGCCATCGGCAATGTATGCAAATGTGTGCTTTTGTGTCAGAATCACAAGTGGGTGAGGGATCCTTTAGTAAAAAGTGTTGGGACTTCTCTGGTGGTCCAGTGGTTAAGACTCCGTGCTTCCAATGCACAGGCCATGGGTTCAGTCCCTGGTCAGGGAACTGAAATCCCACATGCCACACAGCACAGCCAAAATAATAGTAATAATAATAAGCGTTTTCTTTACCCTAACTGTAGACTTGCAGACCCAGAATGTGGAGATGAGACTTTGTGTTTACATTAAAGGCACACATGCACAAACACACGCTGATTGAGCTGAGTAACTGACTCTTTTTTTTTTTTCACTCGAAGAAATGCCATGTTTATCATATTTTATACAACCATACAGTTGTGAGCATCTTTTTTACATACTGGCAGCACAGAATACTCTACCGTGTTCTTCATCTTGCCTTTGGTACCCAGACATCCATCTTTGAGACTATTTTCATCAGTGTATAAAATTTGTCCCGTTTTGACAGCTGTAGTGTATTTCATTGTATGGCTGTAAAGACATCTTTGAACAGTAGCCTTTTGTTGGTCTTTGGCTTGTTTCTAACTCTGTGAAGACAGCATTTTTAGCAAACTTCCTCGGTAGTTCTATGCCTACTGCATACTGTATAAAGTCCAAATTCTTAGCTTGGCTTTTCCATCACTATGACTCGGAAGCTGGGCTGGACCAGTATTAGCCAGTCAGAGTACTGCATCCCTCTCCATTTACCTGATTGGCCTAGAAATGGGCACATGATCTAACTACCACTCCAGGAAAAGATAATCTGATTGGCACAGTTCAAGTCAGGTGTTCACCTCTGGGCCAATCAACTGTGATCAGGAAGTTCTGTTTGCTTGATAAGCACAGGGATGCCAGTAAGCTCTTTCCTATGGATGCTGGGAACGGAAAATCTCTCGATGAAAGGCAGTTTGTTCTGAGCTGAGCTGACCTCCCTGAAAATTGCGTTGACGAGGTCCATTCTGCATGGTCTTGAATCTTGATGCCAGGTTGTTAGAATTGAAAAAGTCTTCAGAGATGGTCCCCAATCCCCTAATTTAGCAAATCAATAAAGGAAGGCCTAGAGCGAGGAAGGGACTTGTGTGATGCCTGGTGGTGAGTTAACAGCAACGTGGTACTGGGAACCAGGTCTCCTGACTCCACCCAGGGCTCCTTCCTTTATCCCCAGGCTTCCTGTCTCCCTTAATTTTGTGGTTTCCTAAAAGGGAGGCAAACGAGGGAGGATTAACTTGAAACATAAGGAGAACGCCTCTGCCGTCAATCCATTATCGAGGGAGGCAGCTCTGCTGGCCCGACTGAATGATAATGTGCTCTTCCTGGCCTTGGCCTTGTCTTGTTGGCTGGTGCTCCATCATCCAGAGCCTGGTCCCCAGATGTTTTCATTGCAGACTCTGCCCACTGATGCACTGGCGCCGTGTCATCCCTTGTGTACCTGCCAAAATGCTTTTATGAAAACCATTAAAAGAACCCTTTCCTAAGGAGAGTGGTTAGGATGTGAATTGCTGCAGGTTAACCTGCCTGGGGTAGAGGTTTGGCCACAAGTGGGAACTCCACATGAAAACCTGTGAAGGGGCAGTCAGCAAAGGGAGCTTCAGTCTACCCAGTGTTGCCCTGTAGAGTCTGTCCTTAACGTCCCGTCACCACCACTGTGACCACATCCACCCCAACAGCAGCTGCAACGACAGTGTCTACAGCTGCACTAACAAAATGGGGGGAAAGACTGTCATGAGGAAGGAGGAGAATCTCTGTAACCCTGCCTGGTGTTTCCTGCTAAGTGTTGTGCAGTGATGCTATTTCAGCGGTGTCTTTGGTCCTCAAAGAACATGGTGGGAGTGGTCAATGACCTTGCCTCCTTCAGAGTCATATGTGGTAGAAGCAACTGTCTGCCCCAGAATCAACGTAGAAACAAAAAGGATATTGCTGTCTTTTTCATGGGGAAAAAAAAAAAAGATTAAATGCCTAGGACGAGAAGTATAATTGGTTTGAACATAAAGAAAAGTTCAGATAATGCATCTTGGCTATGTTTGTGCTAAATCTGAAACATGTGATTATAAATAATGCTTCTCCTTTGTTGAGAATAATGATGATTATTTTCTTATTGAATCTAACACTTATTTTATTATTGCTTTCCTGTATATCTTTATAATAAATGCCCTTCTGCTAAGGTGACCTGAGGGTGTCTCAGGTCAAACCTTTAATTAGTCAAAACAACACATTTTCTTCCAGGAACCTGACTTGGAACGGTCACTGTCTCTCATTAATGTGCTGATTATGTTTAACAACTGGCTTTAAAAGAAATCCTTTAATCTGCAGTGTTGGCTGATTTCCCTGGTGTAAATACTGCCATCTTGGCCAATGGTAAGCCATCCATGTGATGTCACTGAGTTGGGAAGAGATGGGCAGTGGCACAGCCTTAGATACAATAAACACGTGTGTTAGTCGCTCAGTCATGTCTGACTCTGTGACCCCATGGACTGTAGCGCACTAGGCTCCTCTGTCCATGGGATTTCCCAGGCAAGAATACTGGAGTGGGTTGCCATTTCCTTCTCCAGGGGGTCTTCTGGACCCAAAGGCTGAGATAATAGTAGACTACAGTAGAGTATTTAGAAAGTACGAAGTCTGGAGTATATATTACCTTTGTCTTTAGCATCATTTATTTAAATGTAAATTTATGTCATTTAATTTTTGGTAATATCTGTGTTTAACAACTGGATTATGCACTTTCTGAGAATTTCACCTCTGGCTCATGAGCCAGTGTGAGCTGGGTCACAGTGCATTCAGAGACCTCATCTGTGAAGTGAGGGTCGTTCTGGTGACCGCCACGTGGAGTGAGTGGGTGATGAGACGAGGCACATGGAACTTTGGAAGGGAGCCGGGTCTTACAAAGTGCTCAGCAAATCAGAGCAGCTGTGGCCACTATCCTCCTTTTCAGATGCAGTCACACAGCTCCCGCTGGCCACACCACCAGCATTGCAGTTTGGTTTTTTGATCTGAGGTCAGGGCTCTTTCCCTAGCAGCGTTTCTGGGCACTCCTGAAGCCTGTTGTGTGGAGTCTTTGCAGAAGCAGAAGTATGGCATGGAGGAAAGACAAACAGGCTTTCCATTTGAAAACCTATCTTGAGCAATTTCCTTTAGCTCACTGGGCCTTGATTTTCCCATCTATAAAATGCGTTTGGGTGAAAATTGAGGAGAAATGAACAAGTAATATACAGAGAGCACCTGGCACATTGTACAAGCACATGTGTGCCAGTCTGTTCATCACGTCCTACTCTTTGAGACCCTCATGGACTGTAGGCTGCAAGGCATCTCTGTCCATGGAATTCTGTCCAATTCCATGCAGGAAGTCTTATCCAGGCACGAATACTGGAGTGGGTTGCCATTCCCTTCTCCAGGGGATCAAACCCAGGTCTCCTGCATTGCAGGCAGATTTTTTACTGTCTGGTCTACCAGGGAAGCCTGGCATATAGTAAGTGCTCAATAAATGTTAAAAGTATTCCCCTCTGCTTGCAAACTAATTGCCAGACATTCAACAATGAATATTCCCTCCTTTGAAAGCCAGTTAAACTATGTCCATGGACATCCCAGTTTAGGGACACAGATGTAACCTGTAGTGTCTCCGGAACTCTAATTAACAGTGATACAGTTAACTACTCTGAGCTAAAAATGTAAGGCTCCTATTATTAGCACCTTGAAAGGGCTTTCTTCCACAGGTTTTTTTTTTAAATATGTGTACATGTCTCTCCCAACTTGATTAACTGAATTATTCTACTCACAGACCGATTCTTTGATATACTCAGTGTTTTCAGCTAATTGCACCTTGTGGTCTCATGGCAGTTCCCATTTGAAACATTTGGCACCATTCCTCCTATTTCATTTATACTAATGAAGGGAGTACTCTGTGCATGATAATCAGTTAGAAATCATGACTTGCCTCATTAATAAATACCAGATTGGTATGTGAAATTGTATTGGCTGGGCCTTCATTAGGTAGTTGGACTGTAGCAAGGGGACATGCTTGCATATTTCTATTGTAAAATCTCATTGTTCTTTTCTTTTTGTGCTTTTCCTGCTTTTTTGCAACTCAGAAAAACCAGTGTATCCTGAGATTTTGATATTCCCTAATTGGAAACCATTGAAAGCACTTTATTCTTTTTTCTTGATCCTAGACTTTTATATATTTAATTTTTAAGATTTTATTGAAATATAGTTGAATTTACAGTGTGTTAATTTCTTCTGTACAACAAAGCGACCTAGTTTATATATGTATATATATGTGTGTATTCTTTTTCATCTTCTTTTCCATTAGGTTTGTCACAGGATATTAGGTCAGTCTCCGAAGCTAATACAAATAAAAACAAAAATAAACAAATTGGATGTAATGAAATTTACAAGCTTTTGTATGGCAGGGAAACCATAAACCAAAAGAAAAGACAATCTATAGACTGAGAGAAAATATTTGCAAATGATGCAACTGACAAGGGCTTAATTTCCAAAATATACAAATAGCTCAGACAATTCAACAACAAAAAGTAAATGTCCCAATTGAAAAATGGGCAGAAGACCTAAATAGCCATTCTCCAAAGAAGACACACAGATGACCAATAGGCACGTGAAGAAGACCATATTCTTCAAGTGCATTTCCACTCTCCCTCCTTCAGTCCCTCCCTTCCTCCTTCTGGTCTTCCCTTTCTTTCATTCTCCTTTGCTTTCTTCTTTCCTTCCCCGTTTCCTTCTTTGCTCCACTTAGCTAAGGAACAGAGACCCAAAGATGAATGGACCCCTGATTTTTATCTGGAAGAGCCTGTGGTCTGTAGTGACGCCTCTCAGCTCACTATGCTCTTACAGCCTGGACTTCAGATGGGAAGATACTCTTGCCTTAAATCCCCTCTTGTCTCCTGGGAACTCTCTGCCCCTGGAGCTGCACTTGGCTGGCCTGTCTTGCCTTCCAGGTGTCAGGTAGAAGTCTTCTGCTGGTGGAGGCCTTCCCTGATGACCCCATTAAGTCAGCTCCCTCCTGGCACCAACAAAGGTCTGTCTAGTCAAGGCAGTGGTTTTTCCCGTGGTCATGTATGGATGTGAGAGTTGGACTGTGAAGAAAGCTGATCGCCGAAGAATCGATGCTTTTGAACTGTGGTGTTGGAGAAGACTCTTGAGAGTCCCTTATACTGCAAGGAGATCCAACCAGTCCATTCTAAAGGAGATCAATCCTGGATGTTCATTGGAGGGACTGATGCTAAAGCTGAAACTGCAATACTTTGGCCACCTCATGCGACGAGTTGACTCACTGGAAAAGACTCTGATGCTGGGAAAGGTTGGGGGAAGACTCTGATGCTGGGAAAGGTTGGGGGCGGGAGGAGAAGGGGACGACGGAGAATGAGATGGCTGGATGGCATCACTGACTCTGTGGACATCAGTTTGAGTGTACTCCGGGAGTTGGTGATGGACAGGGAGGCCTGGCGTGCTGTGATTCATGGGGTCGCGGAGAGTCGGACACGACTGAGCGACTGAACTGAACTGAACTGAACTCCTGGCGCCCTGCTCTCTCAAGACGCCACCCTCCTCCTTTCCTCCCCAGCCTCTACAGCCACCCGATATCACTGTGTTCATTCAGTTTTCCCCTTGTCTGTTTCTCCTGCTAGAACACCATCAGCCTGTTTCTTTTGTTACATTTGTTTGCTTTAGATTTCACGTGCCACATATAAGGGATAACGTATAGTGCCAGACTTTCCCTGAGTCATATGCCTTTGAAGACCCAGCCACTGCGGCTGGATTCCTTCAAGGTCATTCTTCTACTCTGTCTCATCTCTCTGCATCACGAAAAACATGAAAAATCTCAACACTCAGCTCACACTGCTCCTTTCACCACCAACCACGTCTCCATCTGTGTACCTTCCCCTTATTTTCCTAGATTCAGCTGAATTGTTGATCCAGGGCTGGGTTTTGGGTCATCCTTCTGCACTTATGAATGCTTTGTTGGCCTCCTTGTTGGCTGCACCACAATGCAATGTGAGCAGGGTTTTCTGATCTTATTTTCCTACAGACTGCATTTCCTTGACTTATTTGGTAGGCATTCATTCAGTGAGTCCACTCTATGGACAATGGAAATGGCAGTTACTTTTAAACCTGACTTTGGTCTTCAGCTGTCTTAGAATTCTGCAGAGAAACAATACCATCAGAACACACACACACACATATACTTTCAAATTGTGGTGCTGGAGAAGACTCTCGAGAGTCCCTTGGACTGAACGGAGATCAAACCAGTCAATGCTAAAGGAAATCAACCCCGAATACTCATTGGGAGGGCTGAGGCTGAAGCTGATGCTCCAATACTTTGGCCACCTGATGTGAAGGCAAACTCATTGGAAAAGACCCTGATGCTGGGAAAGACTGAGAGCAGGAGAAGAGGGTGACAGAGGATGAAATGGCTAGATAGCATCACCGATTCAATGGACATGTGTTTGAACAAACTCCAGAAGATAGTGAAGGAAAGGGAAGCCTGGCATGCTGCAGCCCATGGGGTTGCAAAGAGTCGGATATGACTTAGCGCCTGAACAACAAGTATATAATATCACCCACATTACCAAGGGCAATCTGCTTCATTCAAAGGCCAGCAATTTAAATGTTTAACACATCCCCAGAATACTTTCACAGAAACATCCAAAATAATGTATGACCAAATATCTGGATACTGGCCTAGTCAAGTTGAGACACAGATTCAACCATCACACTAGGAAAGACACTTTCTTCGCCTCATCTTTAGAAATAACCACCTGATATGGACAACTGTGAGCTGGTGTGAGCTAAGGTACACCGCTAGGAAGCTGCCTGGAGAATCAACTAGGTTTACCCAAACCACGAGGCATCCCCACTGGTGGTTGTGGGGGATGCCATTTGTAAATAGCTTTGCCTGCTGTTTCCTTTTTTGTGGATAAGCTGAAGGGTTTAGTCTCTGAGTACCCATCTGGCAACCTTTCCAAGAACTAAATTTGCTTGCACTTTCAAATAAAACCTGTGAGACATTTTGGCTTCACTTTCCCTGTCTCCCTCTCCCTCTCGCCTAAGTGCACTGTTAAATAATGGATTTGTGAAGTGAGTATGAGGCTCTGCTGGTAGAAGCTGGTCAGGAAATGTGTGTGGGCAGCTGGGAGGGTGAGACGAGCATCAGACAGACCTCCACCTGATTTGGGCTGGTTTGTTGGGTTGTTTCTCCTCCCTCCCCGCCTCCTCTTCCCCGACTACGTCCCCTCGCTCTGAGGTTGATTGGGATGGGAAGACCCCAGAAAACCCACTTGAGTGGTCTGCCCTTCCCAGTGCCTGTGACCACAGACAATGCAGAGAAGGGAATGCTGCATGTGGTCTTGGAAACAAAAGACCTTTTGTTTCCAAGTAGGAGAGAGAAAATACAAGCACACAAATTGATTAAACACCATCCACAAAAAGACACCCGAGCACCACTGCAGGGTACCCCAGGTCCTTGTCAGAAGGTGTAACCTCATGCTCTTGCCTTCCAAATCCTTCCCCAAATCTCCGTGTGAGAAATAACAATGGGGAGATCCCAGAAGGAGCTTGGGTTCATATATTTCTTTACAGCATCTACGTTTGTTAGATGCTCTAGGGTTGAGACAGTAGGTGTTGCAGGACGGCTCATCTACTCTCAGTCAAAATCCCTTCTCACCTTTCTCCTTAGTGATAAAGCCCGGGTTTCGTTTGGGGTAACAACAGGCCCAGACGAACACACTAATAGAAAAAGGGCAGCCTGCCTTTCCTTTCCAGGCTTTGGTTTTGGTGTGGAGAGATTGTGTGACCCGGTTCTGACCAATGGGTTACCAGTAGATGTTCCTGCCTGGGGCGTTTGTGACTATTTCTTGATGTGAATTGGCTCAACCAGCATGCACCTGGTTCGTCCTTGTATTTCCGCAGTTTTCCCATGGGGACAGTGACACGTTGCCCTCAAACAGTAAGCTGTCTCATTAATTCACACATATGCATATTTATAACACGCACACACTTATATTTATAAACATGTATCCACACATCACATTGTGTCCTCATTCACATGTGTGAACATGCATGCACACATAAGCCTTCACATGTGTACACACCCACACAGACGTTCCAGAGCTACCAAGATGTGCAATGTGTGCCTTAATACACACGCTTGCCTTAATACACACGTAAGTAGTGACCTTCCTCTTTATCGGCCACACTCAAATGCATATCCCTTCATGTCTGAACATTTATACACTGAGTCAGACACACAGTTAACCCCACTTTGCACACACACAGGATGGATGAAGGGAAAAATGGTTGAGGACTCCGGGAACATAAAGTTGTATGTGAAGAACGGTGGGGGGCTTCATCCTTGGGGAATTATAGTTCACCAACTACAGTACAAAACCGCGGGGTGCTGAATGATGTTTAACCAGGATTTGGTTTCCAAGGAATTTACAGTTTTCATGGGGAGGGAAAAAATAGATGCCAATGTGATCACACGGCAAGCACTAAAGCCAACCTGAAGAATGTCCCTTCAATAACATTCACCCACTGGCAAAAGTAGGTTGGGTTTTCCTGGGCCAGCATCCTTTCAGAGGTCAGGGATGAAAACCATGTTCACTGACCGAGGCTGCCATGTACAGTTGTGTAGGATGTTCACTGTGCAAGGGACACTGACCTACATCAAACCTGTTCGCTGATCTTTGAGCCATTCGCTTTCTCTGAGACTAAAGGAAGAGAAGGTGTTTTCCAAGTTGTGCCAGGAAGCCCTCTGGGTGGTGGGCACGGAAGCACTGACCATGCCTGTGACACTGACCCAGGCCCCTGTGCATAAGCAGGTGCTTAGATCTCTGAAGGAATGTCATTTGGCTCTGAACGTTTTTCCCAGGTGATTTCTTGTCAGCTTGGCTTCTGCTCTTGCACTCTCAGGCCATGAGATTTACTATGGTGCATTGAATTAGACGAAAGGGATGGAACAGACAAAGCCCATGAAACTACCTTTAAGCAGCAGAGAGCAGCAGAGAAATTGATTAAAATATGCATTCCTCTAATAGAGCGGCTGGTCCCAGCCTGGAAATTAATTAATGCTAATAGTACACAATCAAAACTGCTTTTTGAATCTTCTTAGAACATTAACTAAAATGTTCATCTTTTTAATGCATTTGCCTGAACCACTGGGATTAAAAGCTTTGCTTGTTCCATGCAAATGTGAAGGTGAGAAATGAAGAGAAAAAGAAAGGAGAGAAGGAAGGAGAGAAGCTGAGAGGGAGAGAGGAAGGCAGGGAGGAAGGAAGGAGCCGGTTTGAGCTGTTTCAGTCTTGGATCTTCGTGATGTTGTCTTTCTAGGTAACCCGAGCCGCCTTTGAGAACCTGGTGAGCCGGCTCTGTTAGCCCCTGAGATGGAGTGGGTGGCCTGGAAATGGGGAATGGTCATCTCTGCAATTTACGCCCTGGACTGCCAAAGAGGAAACCAAGGAGAGGAAAGGAGAGAGAACGGGTCAGTTAGCTGAGGATCCCCGGGTGCCCTGGCTCTGTAAGGGTGCGAGGGTGAGAGTTGGAGGCAGCATGAAAGCTTCCATCCATTCAACAAAGTGGTCCATTTCAGCAGTTTCCAAATAGAAGGCATTTTGCAGCATCATGTCCCTCAATAACAAACCATCTGCCTATATGATGAGCCCCATGGATTTTGCCCCAGCTCCCATAGCCACCATGCCAAAGGGTTAAGGAGGTGTGGATGCTCCCAGAATAAAAGTCCCCTGAATAAAAGTCCTTGCCTAGTCTTACTGCTCAGTCATTGATCTACGTTTGCATTATTTGACTAGTTCCTGCTCACTTAGCTGCTGAGTCATGGTGCTCCCACAGAGCTTGGAGTTCGATGTGGGGTCAGACACACAGGGAAGAACGGTGTGACAGTGTCGTAAAGCTGTACCCAAGGTGGAGCCCCTTGGAGGGACGCTGAATCCACCAAGAGGTGGGGACTGAGGGGCTTTGTGGAGGAGGGGTCACCTGAATGAAGGATGGGGAATGCAGCCAGCGTGTGTGTGTGATGCTGGGAAACCTGGGCAGAGGCAGGCATGGATAAGTGGCACGGGACACTGGCAGTACCGCTCAGAGGAGATGGATGGAAGCCACATATTATACAGGAGGAAGGAAGGGTGAGTTACTACCTTGGCAATGCCCGACCTAGTTGAGGAGATACTGTATTGTTTGGTAAGATCGCCAAGAGTCATCTGTAAAATCAAGAGGAAATACCTGTACTGGTAAGGATTGTAAAGCTCCCAATGGCTTTACTCAGATCCTCTTTTCTGAAGGTGTTTACCCCAGCGTTCTCTTTCCTAAGATTGAGGCTGGGCTTCTCCGTGCGAACGCTGCTGATGCTCAGGGTCAGACAGGTCTTTGCTGTTGGAAGGCGATCCCGCCTTCTCAGGATGTTTGGCAGCATTCTGGGCCTTGATCCACTAGAGGCTGGTTGCGCCGAACAAACCTATCATCAGACCTTGTTGAATGTGCCCTGAAAGTGGGGATGAGAGCCACGGGAGAGATGAGAAAGCCATATTGATGATTTCATCAAATCAAACGGACCACATCTGTGGACTTGCACTGACCTTGGGATCCTAAAAGTTGCAACTCATCTCGGCAGCTTACTTCTCTGATTGTCTTTTGACATCATCTCATTTCAGTTTTGGATTTGTTTTATCTGCAAATCTGGAATGAAATATTCAAATATATTGTGCTCCTTTTAACAATATAATTTAATTCACCCTATCAGTACTTGCTGGTGATACAAGTCCATGAAAGATTTTCATTAAAAAGGGACCATCTATCTTATTATATTATTCTCTCAGTTGAGGTGAGTTCATTTACAAATTTTAATTTCTTTGATCTCATTTTAAAATAAACCATGATAAGAAAAACACTAACACTTTAATATAAACAATCCATTTCTTTTATAGTTTATTATTTCTGGCATTAAGGGACAGGAATTATGGGGACACGTGGAACTGAGTGACGCTAGTTCGAATTCAGACCCCAGATCTTCGAAGCTTGAGCTGTAAGACCTCAGGCAAGTCTGTGATCCTCAATTTCCTTTTCTGTCTAGTGGGAATTTGATCTGTTCTCTTGGACTGTTGGAGAATCCACATGAAATCAAGGCTTCATGAACCTTTGAAAACTGAAAAAAATACTATATAAATATAAAGGATTGTTATAATTATTACCATTCTTTTGAAAGAGAAAATGAAATAAACTGGGTATCAGGGAATATGAACCTTAGATGTGACACTTACTGATGGTTTCAGCTCAGGTCTATTACTTAGGGTCTCAAAAACTCTATCTCTTCATCTGTAAAACTCAACAGTAGAATTCACAGCGTGGGGGTTTGAAGATTACAGACAAAAAAGTGCACAAAATGCTGAGCACAGTGTGAGTCAGAGTACAGGCTCAAGACAGAGTAACTCTATTATTATTATTACCAGCATGGCTATGAGTTCATCACTCTTGCTAATTTTTCAAACACATTTAGCCTTAATTCATATTTTAAAAAGAGATATGACTGGGTTTTTAAGCAAAAGCTGTCTTTAGGCATTTAAGCATGGAAGTGGAGTAATACAGAAATGCTATCTCGCTTTATTTGCACAATTTCAACAAGTTTCTTCTGGGCAACCCATTTAAAAGATGCTGGTATAAGATCATCAAGCGTGAGCCAGGTTGCCCTTGGCAAATCACCTGTAATGGAACCTCGTGTTTGATCCTCATGAGACAAAGGCACCTTATGGGATTGTAATTGTATTAGTGCCATTTTATAGATGAGGAAATCTCGGGAAGAAGCTGTGAGGAGGCAAAGGCTTTATCTTGTTCTCTGCCTTATCTTTGGCCCTAAATCAGCACCCACTCCGAAGCAGGCACGCAATAAATACTGTGACCAATTCAATGGATGCATGAGTGAATGGAGTTCAGAGGATTGCCAAGAAGGTCCCAAGAGGAGGAGCAGAAATCCCCAACACAGATGGTCTGGCTTTAGCTACACCTCCAGGTCCATGGGACACGATGCAGCCCTGCCAGGGACAGCTGCCCTGGAAATCCATTCCTTTCTTAGAGCACGTTTGCACTTGTCTTGGGTCAACCTCTTATCTGCTCACTATTCTCTCTCTTGTTCAACTGCAAGTTCCTCTCAGCAATGTCCATGTGTCTGAGCCACACCTGTGGTCCTGTCGCCATGCTGCAAGGTCTGATAACTTTAATAGATGCTATTTCAAAGCATCCCCACTAGATTACTTAACAATCACCTCCATTTATGTGGCACTTGGTCCCAGGCATGGTATGGGCATTTTCTTATTTCATCATCACTGAAATTTCATAAAGTAAGTATCTTCCCCCCTTTTTTTCTTCTTCTTATCATCATCATCCTTGTTTCACGGGAGAAAGAAGAAGATCAAAGAGGTGAAATAGAAGCCAGACTGAGTGTTCAAAGCAACTCCCCTGGGGAGGTGACCCCATGCCCCATTCCGTCCCTCATCCAGGCCCGCTTGTGGCATGTCCAGCCTCTCCTGGTTTCCTCCCCCAACTCCTGGACCCTCGGAGCCCTGGCTCCCAGTAGAGAGACATAAACGAGGCAGATCTTTCCTGGCTGTTCCGTGGCCACTGTCACTGCTGCTGGAGGTATCTCTGGGCCGCTCTAGATATTCCACGGATGGAACACTTGGGTCAGTTTGGATATAGTGACTTCCTTTGAATCATTAGAAAGTTATTAGCTCAAAAAACAAAAACCCTCAACTGTTTGTCAGATGCTACAGAGAGGAGAACCAAGCCTTTAACCACTGTCCACTCATGTTTCCTAGTCACTGGCCTTGGATCTTACTGGTGGCCTTCTCACTCCCTCCCCACTTCTAGGCTGGAGTCCAGGAGGTTCTGACTTTCCTGGGGATGCGTTAGTCACACGCAGGCTCCTCCTTCCCATCTCCCTCCAAGGGGCCCCAGCAGGACCCCAGAAGACCCCGGTTGCCTCTCCTTGTCTCTCAGATCTTCCTTTCTCCCTGGGCAAATCTCATGTTCCTGGGAGTTGGACCAACGTTCTCACTTAGGGGCTTTGCCTAGAGGAAGGTGTGAAGCTTGGCTCCACCCACTTGTCCACTGCTGTTGCTGTTCAGTTGCCAAGTCACGTCCAACTCTTTGTGACCCCATGGACTGCAGCACGCCAGGCTTCCCTGTCCATCACCAACTCCTGGAGCTCACTCAAACTCGTGTCCATTGAGTCGGTGATGCCATCCAACCATCTCCTCCTCAGTCGTCCCCTTCTCCTCCCGCCTTCAGTATTTCCCAGCATCAGGGTCTTTTCCAGTGAGTCAGCTGTTCCCATCAGGTGGCCAAAGGATTGGAGCTTCCTCTTCAGCATCAGTCCTTCCAATGAATATTTGGAGTTGATTTCCTCTAGGGTTGACTGTTTTGATCTCTGATCTCCCTGCCCACCGACGTACAGAGTGGTTTTTGTTTGTGACCACTTCTGTCCTTTGTTGGGCAAAGGGGAGAGGAGGGTAGAGAAAAGAGATGGCATGTGCCAACCCCAGATCCACCGTCTGAAAGGGAGACTAGTCACAGTGGCCGGCTGGGGCTGGCTCCTCACAGCGCCCGCCTCCTCCCTTCTGTCTCACAGACCACGCTCACTTCTTCCCACCTCCCTCCTCCCCATCAGCTCCTCCCCTCAGTCCATCTCTGACCCACATCCTGCGCACACAACATCACAGTAGATCGTAGAAAAATGTTCAAGGAGGCTCCTGGCCCAGGCTCGTCTCACACAACAGCTTCTGTGACGGCGTCAACTCCTGGCACCTGGAACTCCACTGCCTGCCTGGAGCTTCAGCTCCATCAGTGCCGCCACCCAAGCCTGCCTCTCAGCTCCCGCCAACACATAACCCCCCAGGTCTCTTCAAGCCAGCACTGACCAGGGCTCCTGCTTCTCCTTTTTCTCCACTAAAGTGGGACCCTCCTGTGGGTGGGGGCTGCTCTCAGCCTCCTCTGATTTCTTAGGGCCCGCTTAGATGAGGCTTTAACCTGGAGTAGACACCCCATAAAGCTTTTCATCCCCAAGAAAGATTTATCACGGTGCCTCCAGAAAGAATGATGGGACTTGAAAAAACTGACAGGATTATTATTGGATTTCATTTATTAAAAAAAAAAAAACTTCATATATTTTATTATCCCAAACTTTGCATTCCAAGACATTTTTTTATGCCAAACCTGACAAATGGATAGCTTTCCCCAGATTTTTTTTTTCCTTTTAATTATTTGCATTCATTTTCTGTTTCAAAGACATTTTAACATTGGGCAACCAGCTGATGACTGTAACCGACATTAATAATGGGAATATTAGAAAAATTAAAATCAGAACTTCTAATGTAAATTGAATGAAATGCTCAACCACCCAGCCAAGTTGGACGGCTGATTATTCTTTCTGAGCACACAGGAGGGGGTGAATGATTTGAGAGTCCGGGGGAGGTGGGCAATAATCAGGAAGTGAGACGGAAAGCAGGAAATGCCTCAAAACTAAGATGCTGTGTGCCCTGGGCCAGTCTCCTGACCTCTCTGAGTCTGAATCTCTTCATCTAGATGTTAAAGGGGAATGAATGAGGTAGTGATTCTTAACCTGAATCCACAAGCTTTCTGGCTCTTCAGAGGGAGCTGTGAAAGTGAAAGTTTTAGTCACTCCATGGTGTCTGACCTTTTGCCACCCCATGGACCATAGCCCACCAGGCTCCTCTGTCCATGGAGTTTTCCTGTCAAGAATAATAGAGTGGGTTCCATTCCCCTCTCCAGGGTATCTTTCTCACCCAGGGATCAAACCCTGGTTTCCTGCATTGCAGGCCAATTCTTTACCATCTGAGCCACCAGGGAAGCCTAAAACCCTGAAGTAATGTGCCGGAGTGTCCTGGATATGCATGTTTCTCCATAGAATACTGACAGCTTTCATCAGGTTTTCAGAGATCTGTGACTCAAAGACATTTAGTAACCCCTAACCCAGGTGATTTCTAAGCTTCATTTATTCAGGCAGTCATTCATTCAAGTAACAAATATTTATGAGCACTCAGTGGGCATTCTGGAGGCTCTGGGGAGCAGAAACGAACAGGGAAATCTTTCCACTCTCAAACTCCTTCCGGTCGGACTGGGACTCTTAACATATGCAGGTGGGAGTGCCATCTTGAGTCTGTCCTGCTGTGACCTTGGACGGTGAGCAGCACCTCTCAGCCTTGTGCTTTTGATCGGGTGAGAGGAACCCGGGCCGAGCCGGGCCTCCATGGGCCCGGGGAGACGCTGAAGAGCCTTGTGGGAAAGGCTGTCATGTGGGAAGGTGAGAGGAGGCAGCAGGTGAGGTGCCAGGTCTCAGGGCCTTGGGCGCGACGGACGCAGGGGCCCAGGAGGTCCTCGGGGTTTTCTTTAATTAACAACAGTATTTTGAAGTTCCGACTGCCTGGTTTTCGTGGCCCAGACTCCTGTATATCTGACTCCTCCCTTACCTCTTCGGAATAGTCCCTCAGAGACATGGAAAGATTGCCTCCCAGGGTTAAGAGCCCAGAAAGACCACCAAATAAAAGCTAATCCTCAAACTTTAGGTGGTGGCATTTTTTGTTTGTTTTCTGTTAACACCAAAATAATAAAATTTAGAAAGAAAACGACATAGTAATAGGTAATATTTTTGAGCTCTCTATGGCAGGTTGCTTCTAGATGTTGGACACCTACTGACTCATTTAATTCCCAGGATCCTCCAAGGGGGGAACCTGTTGGACTGTCTCACAGATGAAGGAACAGAGGCCTCCGGGGAGTTCAGGAACCCACCCCCTGACAGGATGTCAAGGTGCAGAGCTGTGTGTCACCCCCTCTGACTGCCTCCCTGTCACCAGTGCTCTCCCTTGAGAGCTGGTCCTGGTTCATATCTGTCCCAGGAGACTCCTGGGACAGTCTGAGACTCCAAGTGACTGCGTGCGTACGTGGTCAGTCACTTTAGTTGTGTCCGACTCTTTGTGACCCCATGGACTGTAGCCCACCAGGCTCCTCTGTCCATGGAATTCTCCAGGCAAGAATACTGGAGTGGGTTGCTATTTCCTTTTCCAGGGGATCATCCCGACCCAGGGATTGAACCCTTCCCTGCGACTCCTGCATTGCAGGCAGATTTTTTTGCCTACTGAGCCACCTAGGAAGCCTGGTCTGAGTGACTATCTCTTCTTAAATCATCTCAGGCAGAGGTCAGCAGACTTTTCTGCACCAGGCCAGATTGAAAGCCTGTCAGGACTCTGTCAGGCTCCTCACATCTCCTGTTATAACTTTAAATGAATATATATACCCATGTCTGACTCATGTTGATGTATGGCAGAAACCAACACAGTATTGTAAAGCAATTATCCCTCAATTAAAAATATATAAATTTTAAAAAAAGCATTAAATGAGGAAGCATGGCTATGTTTGCATAGAACTTTATTTATAAAAACCAGTCTGCTGACCTTGACAAAGGAAGCTGATAGCTCAGTAGGTAAAGAATCTGGCTCCAACACTGGAGACCCAGGAAGTACAGGGTTGATCCCTGGGTTGGGAAGATTCCCTGGAGAAGGAAATGGCAACCCACTCCAGTATGCTTGCCTGGGAAATCCCATGGACAGAGGAGCCTGGTGGGCTACATGCCAGGGAGTCACAAAGAATCAGGTACGACTGAGCAACTAAGCACAGAACAGCACAAAGGAAGCTGAGTGGTTAAAACAAAGCCAGCTATTACCAAGCAAGCAGCACGGAGTTCCCCTAGCCTACTGTAGGCTCCCAGGAGTCCGGGTTCCTTATGAATTTGCTGAAAAGGCTTACATTTAAAACCCATGAAAAAATGGCATGAATGTCCTGAGACTGCAGGGACAAGCACGTGTAAATTGCTAGATGAGCCACAAGCTCAGATGCCCCAAGGTCAGAACTTCAGTCTGGACCCCAGCACCACCTGGTCATGTTTCCTTGAGAATTTATTTAATCTCTCTAAGTCTCGGATGGGGTTACTTGGTGGCACAGATGGTGAAGAATCTGCCTGTAATGCAGGAGACCTGAGTTTGATCCCTGGGTTGGGAAGATTTCATGGAGGAGGGAATGGCAACCCCACTCCAATATTCTTGCCTGGAGAATCCTATAGACAGAGGAGCCTGGAGGGCTATACAGTCCATGGGGTCACAAAGAGTTGGACACAACTGAACGATTTAACACTTTTAAGCCTCATATTCGTCATTTGCAAATTGAAGCTAGAAACATTTTTTCACTAGGCTGTGTGGGGGTTGATGGGTCTGCGTTACTTGTCCGGTTGCCACTTGCTTCTCACTTTACCGTGGAGACCCTCCTGAACTCCCCTCCTGTCCTCCACTCCTCTCCAGGTAGCTTGCCTTCTCCCAGAACACGGAGACTCCTTTAACAGGCTCCCAATTTAAAGGAGCAGCATTCCTCAGTGCCTGCTGCCAGATCTCATTTGCTAAACAATCATTTTGCTAACTGGGATGCAGACAATGTAGGAAGAAACACTTGAAAACAGTTTTAATTGGTGTTGAAAATAAGAAGCATGTGTGTGTTGGGGGTGGGGAAATCGGAGCATTATTAAATTTTGCCGCCCTAATGACCATTGTAGAATTAGCTGGTTATTTCCCCATTAGGACATGATGACATCCATTGTTGGCAGCCCCGTGTTTGATTATAAGATAATGACAACAATTTATTGTTTGCTGCTCTCTACCTTGAGACAAGGTAACCATGAGTTTAAAAGAAGATGTATAAGAGGTAAATTACATGTTGCTAAATACGAAACAGCACCTCACTTGTCCCGGTTTATAACAATAAAAACAACAATTGTAGATAGAACATATATTTAGTAGGTTTTCTCCCTAGGAGAGACAGAGACACTGATCGTTGCATAATTGCTACGAACGAAAAATCCCGCTAAATTGTTAGGTTTAGATACTGTATGAAATCATATTCTTGAACTGTGGAAAGGAAAGGGGTCTTTTTGGAACCTCCTGCTTGCTGTTTGAACCAAGACTTCTGATCACAGAACTGGAAACCATCCCAAAGATCACTGGGGTGGGGGTTTATAAGCACCTTTCCAGGTTCGATGCATGAGACAGGGTGCTCAGGGCCGGTGCACTGGGCTGACCCTGAGGGATGGGATGGGGAGGGAGGTGGGAGGGGGGTTCAGGATGGGGGACACATGTACACCCATGGCTGACTCATGGTATTGGGTCAAATACCAATGTATGGCATTGGCATAAATGTATGGCAAAAATCACTATAATATTCTAAAGTAATTAGCCTCCAATTAAAATAAATAAATTAATTAAAAAAATGTAGCGCCTATTTACAAGTGCAGTTATTCACTGATGAGAGTGAGAAAAGTCTTAGGTGCTCAGTCGTGTCCGACTCTTTGCGACCCCGTGGATAGCAGCACACCAGGCTTCCCTGTCCTTCACTGTCTTCCGATGCTTCCTCAAACTCACGTTCATTGATTCAGTGATGCCTCTGTTGCCCCCTTCCCCTCCTGCCCTCAATCTTTCCCAGCATCAGGGGCTTTTCCAATGAGTCAGTTCTTCGCATCAGGTGGCCAAAGTATAGGAGCTTCAGCTTCAGCATCAGGCCTTCCAATATATATTCAGGGTTGATTTCCTTTAAGATTGGCTGCTTTGATCTGAACTTACACATTCACTAAAAGCTAAGGGTGCAGCATCTCTGAATTTCAGACTCAGAGCACTGCAGGCACCAAAATACCGCAAGTGTGTCTTAGGAAAGGAAAGAAATAGAAAAATGCAGCCTTCTGGAGAAGTCTCAAACCGTCTGCTCCTCCCTCCCCTCCCCAATGCAGGAGCCCCCTTCATGGATCCTAGAAAGAAGGTCCTCCCTTCCTATTTACACAGTCTCAGAGACGAGGACCTCAGTCCTACAGGAGGTGGCTGATACTGGCGCAGCCCAATAGCCAGAAAGTTCGTCCTCACACTGAGCTGCAGCCTGTGTCCTGTAATGTCACCACTGTTCCTAGTTTCCCATTTGCAATTCCAGAGGCAAGTCAGCTCCCTAGCTCCTGCAAAAAAAAAAAAAGAAAAAAGTTTGAAACATTTTGGCTGCTTTAGAATCTTTTTCTCCAAGAAAATTGTTTTCAGTTTTTCTTGCAGCTTTCCCAGGAACCTGACCTCCAAGCCACATGTCTTCTTGGTTGCCTGCCTCTTCAGAACCCGTGTGTCCTACCCCAGTGTTCTGGAGGAAGCTAGCAACCCAATTTTAACATGCCGTTGAAGGGAGAGCAGTACTTCTTTCCCATCCTGGGATTTCCTCCCAAGGTGTGGGGAGGGGATTCTGCTGTAATTCCTGCTAATGGCCAATCTCTGTCTCTTCACTTGCTCTTCCCGAGGGAAGGTGGGGGTGAACTCCTTGAGGGGAAGTTTAGAAAGGGCGCCCTGGGATGCTCAGTTCAGATCTCTTTTTCCACGGGGAGTCATTTACCCAGAGGATGCGACTTCTACTGCTTCCTTGATGCTGTCAGTTTTTTAGAGCCAGGTTCCCCAAGCAAAGATGCTCATGATAAGCTCATTCTGGGACTTAAGTGCTAGGAAACCTGTTCATTTGCAGATGGAAGCCTCCATCTCCATGAGCTGCTTGATCAATAATCAGGGCATTCCGTGGCTTCAATCTGCTGACTCTCGTTGGCTTCTCAATAGGTTTCAAAGAACATATTCAGATGTTACTTGAAAATCACTGCAGATGGTGACTGTAGTCATGAAATTAAAAGATGTTTGCTCCTTGGAAGAAAAGCTATGACCAACCTAGACAGCATATTAGAAAGCAGAGACATAACTTTGCTGATAAAAGTTCATCTAGTCAAAGCTATGGTTTTTCCAGTAATCATGTATAGATGTGAGAGTTGGACTTTAAAGAAAGCTGAACGCCAAATAATTGATGCTTTTGAACTGTGGTGTTACAGAAGACTCTTGAGAGTCCCTTGGACTGCAAGGAGATCCAACCAGTCCATCCTAAAGGAAATCAGTCCTGAATATTCATTGGAAGGACTGATGCTAAAGCTGAAACTCCAATACTTTGGCCACTTGATGTGAAGAACTGACTCTTTGGAAAAGACCCTGATGCTGGGAAAGATTGAAGGCAGGAGGAGAAGGGGATGACAGAGGAAGGGATGGTTGGATGGCATCACTCGATGGACATGAGTTTGACCTCGCTTTGGGAGCTGGTGATGGGCAGGGAGGCCTGGCGTGCTGCAGTCCATGGGGTCGCAAAGAGTCGAAGAGGACTGAGTGACTGAACTGAACTGAACATATTCAGAGAGAACTATTAGACTAGGAAAGATCCATACACCTCAATGTTCATACCAGCATTGTTTACCATAGTCAAGACATGGGAGCAACCTAAGTGTTCATTCACAGAGGAATGGATAAAGAAGTGGTACATATACACAGTGGAATGCTACTCAGTCATAAAAATGAATGAAATAAAGTTATTTGCATCTCCTTCAATGGACCTAGAGTTTGTCATACGAAGTGAAATAAGTCAGAGAGAGAAAGAAAAATTTCATATATCACTTATGCGTGGAATCTAAAAAAATAACACAAATGAACTTGTTTACAAGACATAAATAAACTCACAGACATAGAATACAAATTTATGGTTACCAAAGGGGAGGGATAAATTAGGAGTTTGGGGTTAACAGATATATACCACCACCTATAAAATAGATAAGCAACCAGGATCTACTGTATAGCACAGGAAACTATACTCAATACTTTGTAATAACTTATAAGGGAAGGGAATGTAAAACAAGAATATATTTTTATATATGTATGTGTATAACTGAGTCACTTTGCTCTATGCATGAAAGTAATGCAACATTGTTAATCCACTGTATTTCAATAACAATTTTGAAGAGTCATATGGAAGAAGGGATGCTCTTTACCATGTCTCTCTTACACCCCCAAACCTGTATGTGATTGTTTTGATGTTTCTGCCGTTCTATGCCTATTGCTACACATATGTTCTCAGACCACATAGAACCATGGGTAATCAAATCTTAATGGATATCCAGTGTTTTCAGGCTGCATGACACGTTCTGAAAGAGCTACGCAAATGTCTTGGTTTTCGCAGTTTCCTTTTCAAGCTTACCAGCAGCGGTTTCATGAATGTCTAATCTAGACAAGCTTTGATGAATTGGCCTGAGCAAAATCGTCTCATAATCCAATTCGGCCTCAGTGAGACCGCCACCTCTTCAGCCTTATCTCATCGGGACCTGTGACCTTTAAAATAATCACATTTTCCTCTCCATGCATCTTTAAGTTCTTCACTAATAGAAGGAGACATCCCATCCCAACACTCTTCTTCCGTCTAGAGATCCAACGCCCCTTATAGTCCCAATCATCCACAGGGCTGGAGCAATGCTTCCCCAAGCAGTGCTTTGTCAGAAAAAAGCAAATGTTGAAAAACTGGGCCACAAATGTTCATGCATACCCAAGCTGAATATTCTCCCTTTTATTTTTCTTTTGAAAATATAAAGTCTGAGCTGTACTTATTCTTACTACAG
Source organism: Moschus berezovskii (assembly GCF_049115385.1). Taxonomy (NCBI): domain Eukaryota; kingdom Metazoa; phylum Chordata; class Mammalia; order Artiodactyla; family Moschidae; genus Moschus; species Moschus berezovskii. Next base: position 7,892,044 of record NC_142480.1, on the reverse strand, counting down.
GAACTGAAAAATCCTTTCACTCTCATTTTGAAATATGAAAGTGCACACATCCTAAAAAGGTCCAGATTTATTATTTTATTTCTTTTTTAACATCCATTTTGAAAATATGTAGATATGGAGTATTTTTATAACCTATATTAATTTTTTTTTCCTTTTAACTTCCAGGGTGGAAAATATAAGTGTCTGTCCCCTTAACAGTTATTTAATCAAATATTTTCCCATCTGTTACTAGTACCCAGGTGTCTCTGGTGGTAAAGAACACGCAGGAGAAGTAAGAGAAGCAGGTTCTATCCCTGGTTCTGGAAGATCCCCTGGAGAGAGAAGGAAATGGCAACCCACTCCAGTATTCTTGCCTGGGAAATCCCATGGACAGAGAAGCCTGGTGGGTTGTAGTCCATGGGGTTGCAAAGGGTCGGACACAACTTAGCGGCTGAGCATAAAATGCACCAGTTGGGAAAATATGTATTAAAGAATTCTTCTTCTAGTAGAGGGGGAAGAATGATGTGAGCCTATCTAAATGACGTACGCGTGAAAACAAGCATTTGATTCAGGAAATTACTTGCTGTGTGTGGTTCAGAGGCCCAGAGTGTCCATTTGTGTGGCTTCTTCTGTTTGGATATCCAAAAGGTTTTCTCCTCTGACTCATCGGCCTCCACTGTCTGTGCAGAGACCTGGCCATTGCTTCTGGAAAGTTCTTGCCAATGCACAAGCACCTTCCATTCCTACTGGAAACTCAGCAACCTCCCAGGACCCTTAAATTCCCAGTTTTGCCTTTATTCTTCCTCTCCCGGCTAAAACAGAAGTGGATCATTTGGGAAGCAAGGGAGAGTGAAACCACTGTTTCGGTTGATTCATTACAGGCGACATTAAATTCTCCACCAACACGAGTATAAGGAAAACTTCAGCCTCATTGGTGGCCTGGCTCTGTCCACCTTGTTCACATCTGCTTGCTCCCAGGGACGCGCATCAAAAGTTCCAGCTCCTCCAAACCACCCTATTCGCGTATCCTATCTATTCACTCATTTAATTCTTTCTTAGTTTTTGAAACTCATCGAAGCTACTGCCTTAACTGCAAATCCTTTTCTAACTTCCATGGAACGGACCAGAGGCTTTTCTTCTCTGCTACACCGTGAATGTGGCTTCCCAGTTGATATTTCAAAGAAGAGGGTGTTGATTCAGAGTGAGAAGAAAGTAACATCCCAGAAGCTGGGAAATGTCGCATTTGAGATTAAAAATGAGATTTTTCAGTAAGTCCAGTATTGCTTCTTTTATGCTATCCTCTCCACATCATCTCAAAAACAGCAGCAATTAGACCTATCATGCAAGGTAGTAGTAAAGAGTAAATATTTTTAAATGAGGGATACAGAAAGCCCATTTTACCAGTGGTCAATTGTTATAAATATAAGGTATGTTATCATCAATGTTTAAGAGGCTGGAAGCCTAAATTTCTGTCTTCTGGGCTCTGTGTCATGGGACTAATGCCCATTCTGAGTTTCAGTTAACTTATCTCTATATTTTTTCACTTCAAAATTGATTTTTATCGGCATATGATTCATTTACAATATCATGCTAGTTTTTGCTGTAAAGCAAAGTGAATCAGTTATACATATACATATATCCACTCTTTATTAGGTTCTTTCCCCATTTAGGTCATCACTGCAGCCACAAATTTAAAAAATGTTTGCTCCTTGGAAAGCTATGACAAGCCTAGACAGCATATTAAAAAACAGAGACGTTACTTTGCTGACAAAGGTCTGTATAGTCAAAACTGTGGTTTTTCCAGTGGTCATGTATGGATGTAAGAGCTGGACCATAAAGAAGGCTGAATGCCAAAGGATTGATGCTTTCCAACTGTGGTGCTGGAAAAGACCTTTGAGAGTCCCTTGGACTTGAAAGAAGATTAAACCAGTCAATCCTAAAGGAAATCAGTCCTGAATATTCTTTGGAAGGACTGATGTGAAGCTCAAGCTCCAATACTTTGGCCACCTCATGCAAAGAGCTGACTCGTTAGAAAAGACCCTGATGCTGGGAAAGATTGAAGGCAGGAGGAGAAGGGAAGACAGAGGATGAGATGGTTGGATGGCATCACTGACTCAATGGACAAGAGTGTGAGCAAACTCTGGGATAGTGATGGACAGGGAAGCCTGGCGTACTGCAGTCCATGGGGTCACCAGAGTCTGGGATGACTTAGGGAGTAAACAACAAACAGGCCATTCTGAGTTGAGTAGAGCTCTCTGGGCTACACAGTAGGCCCTTACTAGACAGCTCTTTTTAAAGTGTATTTATTTATTTATTGGACTGTACTGGCTCTTAGTTGTGGCACGTGGGGTGTTTCGTCTTCCCTGTGGCATGTGGGATCTAGCTACCTGACCAGAGGTCAAACCCGGGCCCCTGCATTGGGAGTGCAGAGTCTTAGCCACTGGATCACCAGGGAAGTCCCTTTATTTCATATATAGAAGGCAATGGCAAGCCACTCCAGTACTCTTGCCTGTAAAATCCCATGGATGGAGGAGCCTGGTGGGCTGCAGTCTGTGGGGTGGCTAAGGGTTGGACACGACTGGGCGACTTCACTTTCACTTTTCACTTTCACACATTGGAGAAGGAAATGGCAACCCACTCCAGTGTTCTTGCCTGGAGAATCCCAGGGATGGGGGAGCCTGGTGGTCTTCCGTCTATGGGGTCGCACAGAGTCGGACACGACTGAAGTGACTTAGCAGCATACATCAATCTAAATTTATCTATAATTAGAATTAATATGCACCTATATATTTTTATTAACACATATCAGAGTTCCTGGCATATCGTTAATGTTCATGAAAAACTCAATTTCTTTTTTGTTCTCTTAAATCATATTTATGGGCTTCCCAAGTAATGCTAGTGGTAAAGACTCCACCTGCCAACGCAGGAGATGTAAGAGAAACAGGTTCAAATCCCTGGGTAGGGAAGATCCCTTGGAGGAGGAAATGGCACCCCATTCCAGTATTCTTGCCAGGGGTCACAATGAGTCAGAGATGACTGAGCATCTGAGCAAACCACACTTATAGATAAATCAAAGTATCCTAACATTTGCTTTCTGATTATTCCATCAAATACATTTTAAATTTTAAGACAAGACTGAGTTTTTTTCAGCTAAAAAGATGAATTCCTTAACCTCTATTTACTTGAGAATATTATTACATATTGTTATTACCTGTGATCCAAATTCAAATAAATTCCTATTGATTTTCATATTGTGTATTGAGAGACACCAGTCATTGCTTATTCAAATGTGGCAAAACTATTGATCTCTTTTAATTTCTCTGCCCTTATTTCTCCTTCAGAATTTTTAAAGGTGGAGAGAATTTTCTCTTAACCAGCATTTTCCAGGAAATCATACAGAATCCTCTTTATAGTTCTGTTCAGTCGCTCAGCCATGTCCGACTCTTTGCGACCCCGTGGACTGTAGCCTACCAGGCTTCTCCATCCATGGGATTCTCCAGGCAAGAATACTGGAATGGGTTACCATTTCCTTCTCCAGGGGATCTTCCCGACCCAGGGATCGAACCTGGGTCTCCCGCATTGGAGGCAGACACGTTAACCTCTGAGCCACCAGGGAAGCCCTCCTCTTTATAGTTAGAACCTAAAAAACAGAACAAAATAACCCTGGTATTATGTGGAATTATGTATTTGGGGTTTGTTCTCTATTGAAGCATTAGTGTTTTAAAAATCTCAAAATAAAATAGCTCATCTTGTTCTGGGAATAGTTTACTCTCCTTAAGTTAGAGAACATAAATTTGTGATGGGAATATTCTGAACTCGAAATTTCAATTTCCCTGGAGCAACTTTCCAGCTGATAGGCTAGTGGTAAAGAACCCACCTGCCAATGCAGGAGACATAAGAGACTTGGGTTCAATGCCTGGGTCTGGAAGATCCCCTGGAGGAGGGCATGGCAACCGACTCCAGTATTCTTGCCTGGAGAATCTGATGGACGGAGGAGCCTGGCGGGCTACAGTCCATGCGGTCGCAAAAAGTCGGACACGACTGAAGTGATCATAGCACAACACAGTAAGCAAATTTCAGCAGCCTATGTAGCAAGTACAATAAACTGATAGAGCGCAAACTTAATTTCTTTTTTAAAATTATTTTTTAAAATTTAAAACTCCTTTGACCCTCTTCACCCATTTTTCCGCCCACCCCTACCACCTACTTCTGACAACCATCAATCTACCTATGCACTTGATTTTTTAAAAATGTTTTTTGTTTATTTACTTATTTGGATTCCAGATGTAAAAGAGATCATGTGTTGCTTGTCTTTCCCTGTCTGACTTGTTTCCCTTAATGCCCTGAAGTTTTATCCACATTACTGCGAATGGCAGGATTTCCTTATTTTTTTATCACTGAATGACTTTTCTGTGTGTTGGGGGGAGGAGAAGGGAGTGCTTCCTGGGTGGCACTAGTGGTAAAGAACTAGCCTGTCAACGCAGGAGCCACAAGAGATGCGGATTCGATCCCTGGGTCGGGAAGATCCCCTGGAAAAGGCAACCCACTCCAGTATTCCTGCCTAAAGAATCCCGTGGACAGAGGAGCCTGGTGGACTACAGTCCATAGTGTCACAAAGAACTGGACACGACTGAAGCAACTTAGCAGCACATGTGTGTATGACATTGGCTTTACCATTTGCTCATCAGTGGACACTTAGGCTGTTTTTATACCTTCGTTATTATGAATAGTGCTGCAGTGAACGTCAGAATACAGGTTCCTCCCCAAGACTGTGATTTCATTTTCTTTAGATAAATCCTCAGAAGTGGAATTGCTGGGTCATAGGGCAGTTCTATTTTTAATTTTCTGAGGAAACTCCATACTGTTTTCCAAAGTGCCTGTACCAAGTTAAGTTCCGACCAATAGTGTAAAGTTCCCTTTTCTCCACATGGTCACCAGTCTTTGCTATTTCTCGTCTTTTTGATGACACCCATTCTAACAGGTGTGAGGTGATATTTCCAGTGGTTTTGACTTGCACTTTCCCTATGATTAGTATTGAAAATTTTTTCATATACCTATTGGCTATTTGTATGTCTTCTTTGGAAAAATGTCTACGCAAGTCCTTTGCTCATTTTTTAAATTCGGTTATTTATTTTCAATATTGGTATGTAGGAGTTACTAATGTATTTTGGATATTAACTTGCTATCCAATATATGGCTTATAAAGATTTTCTCCTATGCCATAGGATGGCTTTTCATTTTGCTGATTGTCCCTTTGCTACACAGAAACTTTTAAGGTTAACGTAGTTCTACCTGTTTATCTTTTTCTTTTTGTTGCTTTTGGTGTCAAATCCAAATATCTTTGCCAAGATAATGTCAAAGAGATTTTCCTCAGCATTTTCTTCTAGGGGTTTTATTGTACAAGGTCTTGCATTTAAGTCTTTAGTTTATTTTGAGTTGACTTTGAGCTTGGTTTAAGCCTGGGATCTAATTTCATTATTTTACATGAGGTCATTACACTAAGTAAAATGAGCCAGACAGAGAGAGGTAAATACTATATGTTATAGGTTATAGATTCCAGAAGTCATGTATCGATGTGAGATTTGTCAAAGAATTGATGCTTTTGAACTGCGGTGCTGGAGAAGACTCTTGAGAGTCCCTTGGACAGCATGGAGATCAAACCAGTCACTCCTAAAGGAAATCAACCCTGAATATTCATTGGAAGAACTGATGCTGAAGTTGAAGCTCCAATACTTTGGTCACCTGATGCAAAGAACCAACTCATTGGAAAAGACCCTGATGCTGGGAAAGACTGTGGGCAAGAGGAGAAGGGGACGACAGAGGAGGAGATGGTTGGATGGCATCACCGACTCAATGGACATGAGTTAGAGCAAACTCCGGGAGACAGTGAAGGGAAGCCTGACATGCTTCAGTCCACAGGGTCGCAAAGAGTCAGCACAACTTAGTGACTAAACAACAACGTATATGTGAAATCTTTAAAAAAAGAAAAGTAATAATCTCATAGAAATAGAGAGTAGAATGTTAGCTGCCATGGGCTGGAGATTGGGGAAAAGGGCAGAGGCAGCTAAAAAGATACATACTTTCATTTGTAACATGAATAAGTTCTGAGGACCTAGTGTATAGCCTAATGACTGTAGTTAATAATACTACATTAAATACTTGAAATTTTGCTGATAAAGTAGATCTTAAGCCTCCTCACCAGAAAAAGTAATGGATGCATTAAGAATCATTTCACAATGTATATACATATCAAACTGAAATCATTCCTTTGTACACCTTAAATATATTGCAATTTTGTCAATTATACCTCAATCAAGCTGAACTGAAATCTGGAAAAGGAAATGGAATCCCACTCCAGTATTCTTGCTTGGAGAATTCCATGGACAGAGGAGCCTGGCAGGCTATGGTCCATGGGTCACAAAGAGTCAGACATGATTGAGTGGCTATCAAATGCTTAAAGCTAGAAAAATAATAAATTATATTAAGAAGCTAGCTATGTTTTTAAATGTTTTAGGGCTGCAGTCCATGGGATTGCTAGGAGTCAGACACGACTGAGCGACTTCACTTACACTTTTCACTTTCACACATTGGAGAAGGAAATGGCAACCCACTCCAGTGTTCTTGCCTGGAGAATCCCAGGGATGGGGGAGCCTGGTGGGCTTCCATCTATGGGGTCACAGAGAGTCGGACATGACTGAAGTGACTTAGCAGCAGCAGCAGCAGCAGCTCACACACACACACAAACAAAGGGACAACAAGCAAGCACTTGGAGGGGATGGATATGTTTATCACCTTGACTGTGGTGATGGTAGCACTAGTGTACACATATCAACACCCATAAAATTATATACATAACTTTTGTGCAGTATTTTTACACTAGTTATGCCTCAATAAAAGTGGGAAAAAATCTGGAATATACATACAATGCAATATTAGTCAACCTGAAAAAAAAATAAATCCAACAATTTGCAGCAATGTAGGTAAATCCAGAAGGCATGATGCTACATGAAATAAGCCAGACAGAGAAAGATGGAAGCTGCATAATTCCATAGCAGTCAAACTCACAAGCAGAAGACAGAATGGTGGTGTCTAGGGACTAGGGGAATGGGGACTTGGAGAGTTACTGATCAATGGATATAGTTTTAATTATGCAAGAAGAATGAGTTCTAACAATCAGCTGTACAACCAAGAGCCTATAGATAATAATACAGTTCTTTGTACTTCAAAGTATGTTAAGAGGTTAGATCTCATGTTAAGTGTTCTTATCACACACACACACGCATACACAGAAACATAAAGAAAAAAGGAAATGTTTGGAGGTGATAGATATGTTTAGTTCCTTGATAGTGGTGATGGTATCGTGGGTATATATATATATGTCCAAACTCATCAAGATGTATACATTAAATGTGTGAATTTTATGTATCAATTATACCTCAATAAAGTGTTTTAGAAAAAGGAAAACTACAGCATACAACTATTTTTTACAATGCTCTAAAATTGCTTGATTAAAGTGAGTCAGAGGGGGTATTTAAGTGGAAGTGCTTCCAAAGTGGAAGTTCACTAAAATTGCAACCCATCATATGAGTAAACAACCATCATCCATTCACTGATTAAGACTTTTTGAACAGAGTCACTCTTCTAGGACAGGCATGACTCTGGAAGTGAAGTTTGTAAATGCACTAGACACGGTCCTGCCTTCGGGTGGGACAGATGGCAGGAAGGAGAGTCACCATGGGTTGTGGTAAATTATTAATCAATGAACCACTTAATATTAATGAAGGCATATTAATACTTCTGTAAGGAGGGCTAGCAGGGGGAGTGAGCAACTGACCATGGGCAGTCAGGGGGAAAAGGTCAGTCACTCAAGATGACTCTTGGGGAATAAGTTGAAATTCTTCAGGATAAATCAGAAGATCATTCCAGGCAAAAGGGCAACATGGGGAGAATGAAAGAGATCTATGCTGGTGGAATCATCACCACTCCTTTGGTGAGGCTTACTGTGTGAGAGAGGGAATGAAAGCGATTACTCCAGGGGGAAGCTCTGCGGTATCAGGTGGGCTGTGACAGGTCTGCAGTCCACCCTGCAAGTGCTCATTTTCAGAGAAGAGTCATCACCCGTTTCCCTCAACTCGGGCCTCCTTCTCTGCAAGCATCCTTCCCACCTGCACCTGCAGGATGTCCTGGGCATCCGTGGACCTGGCTCATCACCAGCTTTAGGACCGGCCTTCGTAGGACCCGGTGTGATGGGGGCCACCCATCAAGGGGAGGATGGCACCCAGCCGGGGTGGAAGCAGTGGGCCCAGCCTCTCAGCACCTGTTTAAGACCACAGGAAAAGCCACTCACGTCCTTTCAAATAGGTGAAATTTCACTTTCAGCTTTATTTACCTGAGAATGAATTTCAGTTTGAAGAGGCCTTTATGTCGTTGGAGGCGAAGCACCAAAGGTATAAGCAATTTTCAACAAGAGTACTACACATTTGTCTTTATAACAATTTGTGTGTAACAGCTTTTATGCAAATGACACTAAAGTGGCACCTTTTTTTCTAAATTGGACATTTTTATGGTTATAATTTTCTTCTGTAATAACAGCAAAAAAAAAAAAATGGCTGTCCCAGTGGAGTTGAACATTTCATTTCTGAGCACCATCTTGTGAAGCTTTGGGAATGACAAGGTTCTTTCATTTGCGCCGAGAATGACAAAAAAAGTCTTCTTTGTATTAGTTTTCAGAGGCGGTTAAACTTCGGGTGCCTCCTTCCCCCATCAGCAACCCTGAGCAATCAGAACGGGCTCATAAAATCAACACCCAGCTCCCAGTCACCAGAAATACTGCTCACTCGCTCTCCTTTCAAGCTGAGTGGCATAAATTACTTGGTTAGATTTCAGTTTCAACACGTTGTTGGGTCTTTTGCATTCATACCCGCTTTTCCCCAAGTCAGACAGGTGACTTTTATAGACAATGGGGTTTAATTGACTACCGTACAATGGAATTTATAGACAGTATTCTAGACGAGTATCCCGAGATACTCGTAGAGGAATCCACGTTATTGTTGCTTAATCGACCGAAAATTTTTGCAGAGACAACAGAAGAACGTGTGCGTTTCAAACAATGACTTAAATTTATCCAAGAATTCAGCTCAACAATATATATAATTTGTGGCAGTGGAAGCCTTTGGGATGGGCAAAGCAAGAAGGTCGTAGCAAGTGGTGGGAGACAGGGTGCAGAGAGGTGGAAAGGACAAAGCCCTGGGCCCTGAGTGTTGCTGGGGGGTCACCCTCTCTCTCTGTGTTCTGACTCCTCAGTGGTAAAAAAATGTTCTTTCATGACCTTTTTTTTCTCCTTGTTCTAGTCAGCTGTCAGAGGGACTGTTTCATTATTTTCAAAGAAACTTGGTGTAGAATTAGCTCTTTTGGAATTTGGAGAATGAGAGAAGAGGAGAAAGGTGGTGACAGCTTGATATGTACCGCCTTGGGAAGAGTCTAGAATCTTGCTGCATTTAGTCCTTGAACACAAACTGTAGAACTTTCTAGGTATTTGACCTTCAGAAAATAAGTTGCCCTTTCTAAACTTTCATCGACTCATTTGAACAATGGGAGCCAGTTAGCAGTTGTCTCATGGGCTTCTCATGAAGACCAATGAGGTGGTGGGCACCAAACACTTTGTAAGTCAATGTTCAACTTGTTATTGATTCCAATTGAGGCTGCTTGGCTCCACTGAACTGAGATTATAAGGTCATTATAAAGCCACCTGCTGTAATGTTAAAACCATCTGTCCAAAGGTTTATAATTTCTGGCTTGAAAAAACTCTGATGGGTCATTGATGTTTCATGACCTCTTTCCTGGGGCCACATAGTCTTGTGTGGAACTCGGCCATGCTCGGTCCTGGGCAGGTCCTGAGGGTACAGAGATAAGCAAGACATGGTCCCTGCTTCCAGCGAGCTCAGGCTTTAATAAGGAAGCACAGGAATTTGACTGGAAGGGAAGGATATTCCCAGAGGCTGTATTTCTTTCCTTTCTCTTTTGCAAATCATGTCCGGAGCACTTGCTGGTAGAATATTTCAGACTTTTTATTTTCTTCCTTAACTATTTGTGAAATATGTGAGCATAATCTTTATGATGAATATTTTTGTTTGTTTGTTTAGTCGCTAAGTTGTGTCTGACTCTTGGAGACCCCGTGGACTGCCGGCCAGGCTCTTCTGTCCATGAGATTTCCCAGGCAAGAACATGGAAGTGGGTTGCCATTTCTTTCTCCATATATTGTTTATAAAGTGAAAGTCACTCAGTAGTGTCTGATTCTTTGCGACCCCATGGACTAGTCCATGGAATTCTCCAGGCCAGAATATTGGAGTGGGTAGCCTTTCCCTTCTCCAGGGGATCTTCCCAAACCAGGGGTAGAACCCAGGTCTCCTGCATTGCAGGAGCATTCTTTACCAGCTGAGCCACAAGGGAAGCCCAAGAACACTGGAGTGGGTAGCCTATTCCTTCTCCAGCAGAACTTTCCCACCCAGGAATCGAACCAGGGTCTCCTGCATTGCAGGCAGATTCTTTACCAACTGAGCTATTATTTCTAAAATCAAACATAAAAGATGATAAATAGGATTAACATTGCCGTATGTTACATATGAAAGTGGTTGAGGGAGTAAATCTTAAGTGTTCTCATCATAGAAAAATTTTTTCTCTTTATTTAATTTCATACCTATAGATGATGGATGTTCAGTAACCTTGTGCTCATCATTTTGTGATGTATATAAGTCAAATCATTGTGTCAAACACCTTAAACACACACGTTGCTTTGTGTCAACTATATCTCAATAAAATTGGGAAAAAAATAAGAAAAAATCAAAAAGCTAATCTCCTTATGAAATGAAAAAGGTGCAGCGGAAATAGTTCAAAAGGGGAAGTTGGCCCTTCTTGGTCCACAGATTTTGAATTAGAGAGGTTTTAAATAATAAGCATATGTGTGTGTCATTATTAGCACATGGATACATGTGTGTGTGTGTGTGCATAAGCTATGTATTAACACATATACCAACATAGAGGATTCCTTTAAAGAGCTCGTCTTTATCTCTGGCTATTCAGTGGGATTTCCATGCTCTAATGCATCTTTCCTGGCATCACACCTGTCCTGAGGTCATGGCACTCTCTCACTGGTCCTTCATCTAGCTACCCACGATACCCCCAGTGCAGGAGGACCTGCAGCTCTGGCTCGTAGCCCCGGCCGACCTTGGGCCCACGTGACTTGTGACTCCAGCCCAGAAGTCCATCCATGGCTTGTCCTTCCAGACAATATGGAGGAAAAGGAAGTATAGTCCCTGAGGTTCCTCTCCCTACACGAGCACTTGTTTTTTAGGCCATTTACTTATTCTTTTTGAACTGTGGTCTCCTCCTCAGAGGAAAAAGGAGAATAAGGACCAACTCAGAGGCTGTTTTGGGGGAGGGTGTAAGCACCTGACATATGCCAGGCATTTCATGAGCATTCCTTCCTTTTCCTCTCGTTTGATCCCTGGGAAGAAAGATGGTGACATCTGAGCCACCTGTCAGCTCATTAATGGGAATTAAATTTTTTTCCTCATAGGATGGTTTGGACACTTAAAATTTGCCCATTGGACAAATGAAAAAAACTGCGTATCCAAATGGAGGCACCTGAAGCTGGGGACAGGGTCCAGCTTGTGGTCCAGCCAGCTGATGCCCAATGGGGAAACTCAGCCTGAGACTTTTATCCCATGGGCTGCACCATGCATTGGTAACACTGCTTCACCTAGCACTTTTGCAGGCAGAAATGCTTCAGGGCTGGTGTGCATACATCAGCATATCTATATATCCTTACAGAAACCAAATATTGAAGCATGTCATCATTCTAGGATTGCTGCACAAGACAAAGCAATTTGCATGGATCCTTTGTGAGCTTTCTTTTCTGGTGGTAGAAACTCATTAAAATCTCACAAAATCCTTCTACATAAAATGTGAAGTGATACTGGGCTGCCTCCCTAAAAGTTAATACGTGTGTATTGAAGGGGAGTTGAGGGAGGGCTTGGAGTGGGAGGTGTGTACTTGAACTGCCATAGGAAGAGGGGCGGGAGGGGCATTCCTTAGCATATTTTAATTACTGTCTGGCTGCCCCTATAAATAAATGAGCCAGTGGCTGGAACTGGGATCTGACTGGGGACTGCAGTAGAGGCATGGGGTCCCTCTGGCCCCTCCACTTGGATCAGGGCTCAACATGAGCCTGATTGCTGCAGTGAGAAGAAAGCCTGCTGGTCTACCTGGGATTAATGAGTACCCAGGGAATGGGGGATGGCTCTAGGCTGGAGCCAGGGTCATTAAATTCTGCTGGTCATTAATCCCCCGGAAATGCGCAGGGCTGAGGTCATTATTCTTGGGAGATAAAAAATTCAGGACCAAACAGCACAAGAGCATGAATATCATGCATGTCTCAGATGGGTGTATGTTTTCTGATTTGGAAGCAGTGTGTAATTGCAAGGATAACATATTTTCAGAGACTCATGGCGTCTGCATTGACTGTCTCAACATTCAGTTTGAGCTCAACCAGGTCTTTGGCATACACCTACAGAGTGTCAGGAGCTGTTATGAGCCTGAGTTGCTTTAGCCCTGTAGGCAAGAAAGGTAACATACTTGAGTTTCACGATGAAGAAATTGAAGGTCAGAGAGTGTAAGTGACTTGGGCACAGTCACCCAGATGGACAGCAGATTAGCCAGAACCCACAGCTGGTTTCTTCAGTCTCTAAGCTCAGTGCCTTTTTCACGTATCTCAGATGCCTGCCTTTGAGTGTAACTTACTTCCCTTGTGGCTCAGCCGGTAAGGAATCCGCTTGCAATGCAGGAGACCTGAGTTTGATCCCTGAGTTGGGAAGATCCCCTGGAGAAGGGAAAGGCTACCCACTCCAGTATTCTAGCCTGGAGAATTCCATGGACTGTACAGTCTGTGGATTGCAAAGAGTCGGGCACGACTGAGCGACTTTCACTGTACTTCACTTTACTTAAGCAGTATACTGAAACTTGTAGCTCTTCCTGTGTTTACATGCCTTCAGCTACTCACCTTCTTCAGAGTTTCCCCCACTCATTCTTATGAATTGAAAAGAATCTCAGTTTCACAGTAACACTGCTGCGGTGCGGTGCCTGGTGCTTTTTGCAGAAACACGGTAACTCTGTAGCAGGCAACATTTTCTTACTCAGTGGATGGAACTTTTAAAGATTGCCCCAGCTGTGTGGTTACAGTGACTAAAACCATCTTGAGCCAGTCGCCAGTGGGACTTTGTTGAAGATTTTACTTCTCTGTACCTCAATTTCTTCGTCTGTAAAATGGGGCTGATGATTGCACCAACATGTGGGATTGTTGGGAGGATGAATGGGTTGGTATTTATAAAACACTGAGAGCAGTGTCCAAGGCAGCATAGGCAACACATATGTGTTTGTAAAAGAAAATAAAGTCAAACCAAGTAAATGAAGCCAAATACAATCAAGTCAAATAAAATAATATAAAGTCAAATAAAATAAAGCAATATGGTAAACTATATTAATAAGGCTGGGAAACTATGGTAAGTAGCATATATTTTTCCAACCACTCTAATGCATATGAATATATAAACTCCTTCGGGGGTAATTTTTGGTCTTTAATGTAATTTTGGAAACATCTTGCAGCATTTTTAGCAATTTTATTGGTATTGCTTACTTGCTGCTGCTGCTGCTGCTGCTGCTAAGTCACTTCAGTCGTGTCCGACTCTGTGTGACCCCATAGACGGAAGCCCACCAGGCTCCCCCGTCCCTGGGATTCTCCAGGCAAGAACACTGGAGTGGGTTGCCATTTCCTTCTCCAATGTGTGAAAGTGAAAAGTGAAAGTGAAGTCGCTCAGTCGTGTCCGACCCTTAGTGACCCCACGCACTGCAGCCTACCAGGCTCCTCCATCCATGGGATTTTCTAGGCAAGAGCACTGGAGTGGCTTGCCATTGCCTTCTCCGGCTTACTTGCTACACTCATGCAAAATGCCAGCAAATTCAGTTTTATTTGTTGTTAGTCTTTTAGATATTTTGTACCAAACTTATGAATTTTTTTGTATACAAAAGATAAAAAAAGGTAGAGAAGAACTCTGAACTTTGGAATCCCAAATACCTCCTGGAACTTGAAGTAAAGTTGCAAGTGAGATTTTTTTTCCATCCATATTCTCTAAGGCTTCAAGGTCTTGGAGGGTTTAAGTCACCCAGCTGGAAAGACAGACCGGGATTTGAACCCAGTCAGGTAACCCCACTAGGTTTGATTTTTCTCACACCAGGAGGCAGGAATTTGCATAACTGTTTAATGCATCGATTGTATCACATCGATAATTTCTATAATAAACTTCCTGTATTTACTGATTGGGGGTATTCATAAGAAGAGTGGAAAGCATGCAATGAAGACTGAAAAACTGAGCTACAGTTCCTTCTCGTAAACAAACTGTTTCTCTTCTCTTTACATCCCTTTCCACTTCCCTCTTGGATGCATAGTCATCACCACAGTGAAGGTCCAAGTTTAATTCAGCTGTTTAATATGAATCCAAGGCGGGTAATTTGAAGGACTTGACTGATTTTGAACTCTGTTCTGATATGTCTGATAGTTATACTACTTTATGGCTGTAACTATCGTCAGATAAATCAATGAAATCAGAGGACCTCATTTTAAAAATTGAATCAGAATGAATGCTTTTCTGAAGCAATGATAAGTCTGTTCACTAAAATAGGACACTGAGCACGTCTGTTCTGAAACCACAGACTTCAGAGGGGCTACGGTTTGGTTTCTCAGCATACTTAACGATTAACCACAAATGCCTTTGTATTATTTGTAAAATCCCTTTTATTCATTAAATGAATTAAGTTTCTGCACTCCAGAAGACCTGTCCTAAGCTTTAGAGACAGGAAACACCCAGTGCCTCCATTTTCATTCATTCATCCATTTTTTTTATGTGTGTTAAACATCTCTGTTTTCAAGGCACCTCTGTTTTAAAGAATACTGCTTTGCAAACTGATCCTTTCATAGTGTGGCCCCTGCTATTGGAAATAGAATCTGGACACGGAAGGGCTGGCAGCATGGGGTGTTCATGGGATGTCCCTCTTCCTGACGAGATGACAATTGCGCTGAGGGATGTGAAATGGGGAAACTGGGAGAAGAGCTCTCCAGACCGAAGGAACAGCAAGGGCAGAGTCCCTGAGGTAGAGATACGTGAGTTGTGTTTAAGGAAAGCAGTCCAGGGTGGACAGAGTTAAGTGAGGAAGATAACAGTGTAAAATGAGACCAGAGAGTCTACAGGAGCCCTGGGGTGGGTCAGGCCCTGGAGGCCACAGGAGGGAGTTTGGCTTTTAGCCCCCCTTTCATGGAGAACCGTGGGATGCAGTAAGTGGGGCAGTGGTGTGCCTGGAGGGACTTTTCAAGGAGCCCTTCAGCTATTGTGTGGAGGTGGGGTCTACAGAGGTAACACGGGAAGCTGGAGTCTGGGTCCAGGAGAGGTGACGATGGTTTGGACACAGCTAGCGGGGAAGATGGATGAGGGCTGTATCTGGAGAAGGGACGTACAGGCTCTTCGTTACTTTAAGAACCGACTGACTTGAGAGCTCCTGGGTCACCTTGATCCACATGCGGGTTGCTAAGGTCAACCTGGACCTAGGAAGACCATTTGCACCTGGGAAGGGAGACAGGTGAGTGGCCGGCAGTTGTAACGCAGGGGCCAGTTACTTCCTGAGCAATGAGCGCTGTTCATTGAGACGAGAGAAATAATTCCACTGGGATCAGCTCTGTGCTGATTTAAGAAGCAGGGGAATGACATGGGGAAGCATCGCGTTAGCTGTGTGGCCTTGGGCAAGTTACTTACCCTCTCTGCTTTCTCATCTCTGAACATGGCACAGTGTTGTTCAGTTCAGTTCAGTTCAGTTCAGTCGCTCAGTCGTGTCCGACTCTCCGCGACCCCATGAATCACAGCACGCCAGGCCTCCCTGTCCATCACCAGGATTGAATTTGTTAATATGGGTTAGACATGAACTCACAGTGTCTGACTCAACTGTATGTGTTCAGCCATTATTATCTATGATTATTGCTGCTTTGTTGTTATGACTATGGCCTGGGTAGTTGGGCCATGGCAATTTTACTGGATCATGGGAAAATCCTTTTTTATCTGATCTGGGTGAATTTACGGCCTACAGTCCACTTGGGGAAGTGATGTGGAGAAAGAATATGGGCCTTGGGGCCACACAGGTCCATGTTAACCTTCACCTTCACCATTCACTAGCTCTGGGATTTGGGAAAGCGGCTTGAGCTTTTCTGAGTTGTGCTTCAGTTTCCCCCTCTGTAAATTGGGAATGATTACATTGCTTTTAAAGCTCAAGGTGAAAATAAGACATGCTGTCTGCTGAGTGACCAGCACAGTACCTAGAATAAGGTGGATCTTTTATCAGTGGCGTACTCATGTATCCAATAAATATTTGTCAGTGACCCTCTGTGCCACTGAACTAGGTGTCAGGAAAGTAATATGTGCAAAGCAGTGATGACCCTACTTTTTCGAGAAGGAAAGCACAGGGGATCATGTCGGGCACCTACTGCAGTGATGCTAACTTATTCAACCAGAGAAGAATCCTTTAAGGAAATGACATTTACATTATGGTTAGCATTTGGATTCCTACTCGTGGAAATACCCCTTACTTTACCCACAAGGCATCTTGTATCTAGCTATATTTTATGGTCAGTTCAATGTTGACAGATATCATAGACTAGTTACATAATGCTCTTATCTGCAGTGTTGTCAGAGAGCGCTGCTCTCCCCATTGTGGCAGGCCTAATAACCCTGCCCCCAAAATGCCTATGTCTTAATCTCCAGAATCTATGAATAGGGTATCTTACATGGTGAATGAAATTTGCAGATGTGGTTAAGGTTCTTGAGGTTGGGATTACCCTAGGTTATCTGGGTGAATCCAACCTAGTCACATCCTGAAAACTGGAGAACTCTTTTGGGCTGAAGAAGGCAAGTAGTGAAGAACTGATGCTTTAGAACTGTGGTGCTGGAGGAGACTTGAGAGTCCCATGGACCACGAGGAGATCAAATCAGTCCATCCTAAAGGAAATCAACCCATTCTTCTTTGGAAAGGCTGATGCTAAAGCTGAAGCTCTAAGACTTTGGCTACCTGATTCGAAGAGCTGACTCATTGGCAAAGACCCTGATGCTGGGAAAGATTGAAGGCAGGAGGAGAAGCAGATGAGAGAGGATGAGATGGTTGGATGGCATCACTGACTCAATAGACATGAATTGGAGCAAACTCCAGTAGTTGCTGATGGACAGGCAAGCCAGGTGTGCTGCAGTTCATGGATTACAAAGAGCTGGACACGGCTGAGTGACTAAGCTACAATGACCATGTGACTATAGAAGAGTCAGAGAAATACGGTTCTAGATTTGAAGATGGAGGAAAGGGTCCATGACCCAAGGAATGCAGACACTCTCTAGAAGCTGGAAAAGGCAAGGAGGTGGATTCTCCCCTAGAGCCTCTGGAAAGGTGTCTGCTGGCACCTTGACTTTTGCCCAGTGATCCCGTGTTGGGGACTGCCAGCAGCCACAGAAAGCTCATACACCCCGTGGGCAGGTGGTGATGTCTGCCATGCTTCCCTTTGCAAGGAGCTGCTGTGATCCCATTCTACAGGTGAGCAAACACGGGGAGTCAAGAAGCATAAGCACTTTGTCCAAGGCTCGCGTGAGAGAACCTGGGGCCGGCCCTCCTACCTGTGGCTTCCATGACTCGAAAGTCTGTCCTCTTTCAGCCCACCATGCAGATCTGATGAATAACCTCATTTTTCTGCAGAGATCCACAGACAGATCCTTACGCCCCTGACCGCCAAACATGGGAGAGGCAAAGCAGCCCCTCAAAACTCTTAGGCCATGGCCCATCTGTTGGGAGTTACGTGCTTAACTCTGCTTTCCAACTTTGTTTGGTGGAGCCCGTCGTGCCAGACAGAAATCCTGTGACCTCGCTTGTAGTGGATTTTGCCGTAAAGGTATCGTGTGCGGGAGAGTGTATTTCACTGTGCTGTGATACATCTCTTCACTCAAGCAGCTGTCCAACATGTTGAATAGTCTTTCATCTTGTCAAACACTTGCCTTCGCCTTTCTACAGCTTTCTCAGCCAACATGTACACACCTAATCAATCTAATGCCGGCTGTTCCCAGAATTTCAAACCCCCAAGCCCTGCCCGGACCACTTTCTTAAAGAGATAGTCATCTCTTTTCAGTGCACGCAAAGAATGGCTTCTCATTAGGGGGTGTTTTCTGAGTGATGTCAGCGGAGATTTTCCATTTGTCTGTATGTCTTCCAGTTCCATTACAGGACCTTCTGATGACAACAGGAAGATAACATGTGTTGGTGTCCTTTCCTTTCCCCTAACCTACGTACATGTTGATAAAGCAGGCTTCTTCCCTTTATTCTCATATATTCTCTTTCTTTGGGGCTTTCCTAGTGCCTCAGTGGTAAAGAATCCACTTGCCAATGCAGGGGACATGGGTTCAATGCCTTGGTTGGGAAGATCCCCTGGAGAAGGAAATGGCAACCCCCTCCAGTATTCTTGCCTGGAGAATTCCATGCACAGAGGAGCCTGGTGGGCTAGTCTGTTTTCTTTTTTAAACATGAAGTCCAAGTTCTGCAAATAAGCATGTAATATCTTCCATCGCCAGAATCAGAGCTCAGGGAACTCTTTGCCTCCTCCAGTACCTTTCACCTGCCCCATCGCCTCAGTCCACGCACTCTTGAAAGGCTGGTCAGCATTATTTTCTGCCTCCATGTCTTGATCTGTGGTCTTATCAGGGCTTATCAGACCTGTCTCCCTGATCTGCTGGATGAGCTTCTAATTACCCTTCAAACTCAGTTTAGACATCATCCTTCATAGAAAGCCCTTCCTTCATCTCCCAGAGTGCATTTCTCTGTCCTTGATAGCCCGGGGGGCCTTGCCTGCTCCTCTATGGTACATATTTATAAAGCAGCAGTATATGTCTTATCTATTTCTGGGAAGCAGAATGCAAAAGCAGCCTGTTCTTCATCACTGCTGGTGCCCACACCTTTGTGCTGTAACTCTGCTATGTTCTTCCTCTCTAATTTAGACTCAGTCACATAATCTTTGGCCAATGGGATGTTAGCAAACATGATGTAAGCAGAGTCTGTCAAAGTACCGACGTGGTTGGACCTGCCTGCCCCTGCATCTCTGACACTGCTGTGAGAGCTTGCTTGAGGTAGCCCACGGGGGCATGGGAGACAGAGCAGAGCCCTGACATCCCAGTTGCCCGGCCAATAACCAGCCAAACTTTGTACATGCAAGCAGGGCCAAATGAGATCAGCAGAGCTCCCAACACATGAGCAATAAATGTTTCCTGTTGTGTACTACTGAGATTTTGTTTGTTCAGCAGCATATTGTGGCTGTGGGTGTCTGATATACTCCCTCTTGTTGTTCAGTTGCTAAGTCTTGTTTGACTCTTTGTGACCCCGTGGACTGCAGGACGCCTGGATTCCCTGTCCCTCAATCTCCCAGAGTTTGCTTAGACTCATGTTCATCGAGTCGGTGATGCCATCCAACCATCTCATCCTCTGTCGTCCCCTTCTCCTCCTGCCCTCAATCTTTCCCAGCATCAGGGTCTTCTCAAATGAGTCAGTCCTTCGAGTCAGGTGGCCATAGTATTGGAGTTTCAGCTTCAGTCTCAGTACTTCCAATAAATTTTCAGGGCTGATTTCCTTTAGGATTGACTGATTTGATCTCCTTGCAGTCCAAGGGATTGTCAAGAGTCTTCTCCAGCACCACAGTTCAAAGATTCAAAGGCATCAATCAGTTCTTCATCACTCCACCTTCTTTATGGTCCAACTGTCACATCCATACACGACTACTGGAAAAACCACAGCTTTGACTAGATGGATGTTTGGCTGCAAAGTGATGTCTTTTTGCTTTTTAATATGCTGTCTAGGTTTGTCACAGCTTACCTTCTACTCCCTTGTAAATCTGCACTCTCCCTAAGGGCAGACAATGTGTCTAAGTCCTATTTACACGCTCAGGGCCCAACACTCATTAGAAACTCAATCAATAATTGTTGAATTGAAAGTAAAACAATTTTTTTTTAATTCTCATGTATATAAGAAGACCTCAAAATTGCTAACACTTAAGCTTGAGCTTTTATTATGCAGAGGGAAAGTTAGCATCACTTTTCTCTTATGACTCCAAGTTGTAGAATTTCCATCAATAGACTGATCCTTCATTTGTGTCAAGACGGAAGGGAAACCAGCTCTAGGACGGTCTTGCTGCTCCCCGCACAGAGCATGACTCTCCCATCAACCAGAACTGTGTAGGAGATATTAATTAACACCTCTTATTTTTATTGTAAATACATGACTTATATTGCTTACAGGAATTGTGGGCAGTGAACCGTGTGGAGGACAGAGATCACTCATGAGTTAATCGTTATCCCTAAACCAGTTAATTGGAGTGGATTGTGAAGCAACCCATGGATAAAATGACTGTGTTTTAAAGGAATTATAACAAAACAAGAAAACCTCTCTTGCTAGTCTTATGGTTTAGGGATAGACTGTGGATATTCTCAATTGCACTTTTGTTTCTCAGTATGGTATTTTTTGTTTGAATTTCAGTTTTGCTGCAGATAGATTCACACAAAGAAGGCACTGAACACATAGGTAGATTTGTGCTCTCTTTTAGTCTTCTTAAATTAAAAAAAAAAAAAATATATATATATACACACACACACACACACACACACACATGGACCTGGACACCACCACACACATATGTATTTGAATTAGGATGGAAGGAGGTAAGTCACTTCAACCTCTAAACCCCTTTGACATTCACAAGGTGCTAAAAGTCAGCTGGGGTCTCAGCTTTGACGAATTTGCATCTCTTTGAATATGACGCTTGAAAAACCCCAGCGATAGATTAAATTTTGCCAAGGAGAAAATGAGAGAGAGGCTTCCATCTCCTAGGTCTGCTGGGAGGATCTTTATGGTTGATTTACTTTTTTTAAATAAATGTTTCTTTATGTGTTTCCCTCAGTTCCTGCCCAGGCTGCGTCTATCACACAAGCTGTAACTTCTGCCAGTCCTATCAACCAGCAAACAGTAAGTCAGCCTGGCTCTGGAGCAAGGTGAAGGGCTATTTCAATCCGAGCTGCATATACCTTCTGTGTTTTCTGATTAAAATGTGCAAGCAAACCTTGGAATAAACTCTACATGACATGACTTCTCAAATAATTTATGCTCCTTGCAAACCTCGAATGCAGGATTGATTTTGGTGCCTGTCACTATATTTCAGATGATCAAAAATGGATCAGAGCTTTTAAATGAATTTAATGACCAAAGATGGTCCTGTAGAGCGGAAAAAAAATCTGTGAGATCAGAAAACAAAACTCCTTGTCCAAAGCCAGAGTAGAGGGCTATTCTTTTCTTATAAAATGACATATATTCATCATCAAAAATTTGAAAAACAAAGAGGGGAGAAAAATCACTTGCAATTAAATAGGCTGGAGAGATCCATTGCTAGCATGTAGTTGTATTTTTTCCAGTTTTATCTGTGTGTTGTTTTCTATAGGTTAACATAAAAATAAGTACAAATCTGTGTCCTGATTTTTATCATTTGCAATAATACCAATGATTATGATGATGATGGTGATGTTTGAACAGAATTCATCAGGAATTTTCCAAACACTATGAATATATTGCCTTACTGGGACCTTAAAATAACCCTATCACATAATTTCTGTTATTTTTCCCTATTTATAGATTTTAAGGAATTGGCCTAAGACCACACAACCAGAAAGTTCTAAAGCTGTAACTCAAACCAAAGCAATCTGATTCCTGAACCCTGTGCTCTTAATCACTATGCTGGGAGAGAAGCTTTTGCAATGTTATCATAAAATAATCACATATATAATTTTTAGTGGTGGTATAATGTACCGGGAAATATTATTTGCCATATATTTATATTTCATTCTATATAGATATGCCCTCTTGGTGGCAATTCTATGCTCTAGCATTGTATACATGATCTATTATCTTTACAGCCTTTTCTCCATTTCTGGATATTAAGTGGTACCATTATGTTGCTCCCAGATCCACACTTCATGGAAAAAGCACCAAATATCTAGTCAGACAGACCTGTGGTTGACTCTCATCTCTGCAATCTACTACCAGTGTTTTCTTGGACAAGTTGTTTATTCCCCCTACGTCCAAGGCAAAGCAGATGTGTCAGGAAAATTAAACAAGGTGCCGTGGATGTAAATGGTTGAGCATAGTTGCTGATCCATTGAAAGTGGACAGTATATAGTAATTCTTAGTATTACTACAAATAATTTACAGTAATAATTTTGGATGATAATTATGTGACTATGAATAATCAGATTCAGTCCTCACAATAATCCAGTAGAAGAGGCCTTATTTATCCATTGTGATTGATGAGAACAATGACACTCAGAGAAGTTAATTGACTTTCCCGGGTGAAGCCTGAGTTGTCCCCTGAGGGTTCGATTTCTGACACTCCTTGCTGTACCGGGATCTCATCAAAAGTGCCTTAAACATTCCGCCATTCCCTTCTCCAGGGTGTCTTCCTGGCTCAGGGATCAAGCCCACATCTCCTGCATTGTGGGTGAATTCTTTGCCGCCGAGCCACCAGGGAAGCCCGATAAATATGGTACTTGACCTTGAAAAAAAATTCTGCAAAAGAGTTTAAGGGTAAAGGGGAGACCTGAAGGACTTTAAGTCAGAGATGGATAAGATTTTTTTTTTTTAAGCTCTACTTGCAGTAGTAAGGCAAGTTGAGAGCTCATGGAAAAGAATAAGGGTGGGGCAAGGAAAACCAGGTAAGAGTCTGTTATTGGGAGAGAGGCAAGAGATGATGAAAGAAATGAGAGGCTGACTTAGGACTGGGGAGAAATGGATGGTGTCAAGAACTATGGTATTGCAGGATAGAGGTGCTGGGAGAGACAGGAAGGGAAGAAGAATGACATATCCAGATTTATACCCGTATCGCTACACACGGTAAAGCCAACAGTGTAATATACCAAGACAGAACAGAGGAATGGTCTGGAGAGGGGAACTTGTATGCTTTTGCATACATTGGCAGTAGTTTCCTAATCGATACCCAAATGGAATTGACCAAGTTATTGGCTGTAGATGTCTGAATCTCAAAGGCAGAAATGCATATTTTGTGTGGGTGCTTTCAGCACATGGTGGATACATGAGAGCATCCAGGAGGAGTGTGAAGACTCGCAGACTGAGTGTGGGATCCAAGGAACACATCATTCAGGGGATGGGCAGACACCGTGCTGTGTGTTAGGATGGGCTAAGCTTTGCTGCAGTAACAAAGAAGGTCTGCTACCTGAGTAGCTTAGCAAAACAGGAGCATACTTCTTCCTTGTGCAAAATGAGAGGAGAGTTGGCAGGGGCTCCCTCCATTTAGTGACTCAGGGCAACAGCATCTCTCTATCTTGGCATCCCAAACTCTCAGTAATTGGTTTCTAATGGCCCTGAAGGTCATTGGAAATGACTAGATGCTGGAAAGATTGAGGACAGGAGGATAAGGGGATGACAGAGGATGACATGGTTGGGTAGCATGACCGACTTAATGGACATGAGTTTGAGCAAACTCCGGGAGATAGTGGAGGACAGAGGAGCCTGGCTTGCTGCTGTCTGTGGAGTTTCAAAGAGTCAGACATGACCTAGTAACTGAAAAATAACAACAAAAGGGTCCTGAGAGCTGGGAAGAGCATATGCAGATGCTCCTTAATTACCTTTAAGGAAGGAATTCCCTGATGGCTCAGCGGTAAAGAATCTACCTGCAATACTGGAGACACAAGTTTGATCCCTGGGTTGGGAAGATCCTCTGGAGGAGGAAATGGCAACCCACTCCAGTATTCTTGCTTGAAAAAGTCCCATGGACAGAGGAACCTGGCAGGCTATAGTCCATAAGGTCACAAAGAGTTGGGCATGACTGAGTGACTGAGCATACCATATGTGATTAACCACAACTAATTACAAGCCACCACCCTAACCACCAAAGAGGCTGAGAAAGATGAAGAAGAAATGACCTGATTGAGTGAACACATAGCATTAAGTCTATCACCAACTTCAGGTGGATATTCAAGATCATTTGCTAATTTTAAGACTATGTTTGGGGATTATTTACTATACTTCAATGCAGATGTCATAACTCAGGTTAGTAATGGCCTTGAGCTATGATGGGTGCCATGCACTCTGCCCCATAGAGAGGGATGGACAAGCCAGAAAAAGAAAGGGGCTGTGGGGCTTGCCAGCTCTGAAGGCTGGGCAAGGGGAAGGCAACAGAGACTAAAGGGTGTGGGAAGTTCTGTCTAAGGAAGCCCCATCTGCCTGGAGGGCCCAGCAGTCCAAGCCGAAGTTAAACCCAAAACTAGAAACACGACAGCACATGATTATGTCCAATCCATCACAGTAGGACTCTAAGCTTCTTGGGGAGGGGTGTATGTTGGGGGGGGATGGGTCTCTATGGAGTCAGACAGTTGGGCCCAGAGACAAAGCAGAAGCCCATTTGTCCTAGGGGAAGAAATTCACTGCAAAGAGTGCCTGTGGATAACGCCAACAATGTCAGATATGGAGTCTTGTGCTGAAAATTCAGTTCTGGACATCACCCACTGGTGGACCATGGGGTGATATCGGTCCTGCTTTGACCAGGACTGGATCAGGTTCTGAGCAGAGCAGAGTCCCCGAGAGTAAAGGGGAGAATCCAGCTGAAGTGTCCTGGGAAAGGTTTCCAATCTCATCCTCCAAGTAAATGATGGGTCTGGTGACTCAGATGGTAAAGAATCTGCCTGCAATGCGGAAGACCCAGATGCAATCCCTGGGTCAGGAAAATCCCTGTAGAGGGGCATGGCAACCCACTCCAGTATTCTTGCCTGGAGAATTCCACGGACAGAGGAGACTGGTGGGCTGTGGTCCATGGGGTCACAAAGAGTCGGTCATGACTGAGTGACTAACACCTTCACTTTCTTTCACTTTCTCTAGGGTCTCTGCTCCTAATGACCTACGTCATCAAGGACCAGCCGTCATTCCTCAGCCTCTCTGAGGGTTGGTTTCCTTATCCCTGAGTGGGGAGGGAGCAGTGACGTGGATGATCCATCCATGAGGCTCCTTCCAATTCTAAAACTACTAACCTGTAATTAATTGAGATATTGTAAAACACAGCACACAGTAACACATTAACACAGCTCTGCAAGCTGTTATTTTTATTAATCATGGGCAGCTCTTCCCCACACTCTGAGTTAATGGGCACTGACTGCAGGTTTAGAAATTCATTTAGAGGGACACTCAGAAGGGGGATGCCACATCAAAACCACATAAAACTTCTCATGAAGTTTAATTGCAATGCACTTCCCCAGAGAGGCAGAGCTGTTATCAAGTACGAGCAATTCTCGAACGCACGCCGAGTTTGAAAATAAAACATAACACTGCTCATAACCATGCTGATGACAGTAGGAAAACTCAATTGCTTGAGGCATTCAGAGGTAAACCTTTCCTCCTTGTCCATGGGAAGAGCACCTCATCTGGGCTCAGCAGGCTCTGTGTCTTGCCCACATTAGGAAAAGGGAATATGGCAGAATTTGCCCACAGTGTTAGGGTAAGGAAGGTAGATCTTAGGTGTCAGGAGCCTTCACTTTTGCCCCTCTAAGGAGGATTGGATGAGGAGCATAATTTATAATGACTCAAGCATCCATAATTCTCTTCCCCATTGATTTTGCTTACCCAATCCCAGGCCAGTCTCACTTTCAAGAAGACACTGCACACTCTTGCATTTGGGGTTAGCCAGTCACGTGTCAACAAACTTTCTTGGAAGAAGCTGGGTTGGGGGGTAGGTTCCAGTGGAGGCTTGCCCTGGAAGAGGTAAGAGGAAAGTTCTTGGAAGAGATGTTGATGTTGCTTCTTCAAAAGTCACTCCCAGGAAGGCAATCCCCGCTTCTCACTAACCCCAGGGTTTTATCTTGGGGGACACCCAAATGTATTAATAAATGGGCCATTTTAGCATCTCTCTCTCTCTTTTTTAAAATTTTACTGTTTCTTGTAAACTATCCTTCCAAGTCTCAAGTTGTGCAAATTCTCAGGAAAAATGCAATTTGCTTCATATATTCCGAGTTTTGAATAAGCATCTTACATCAAACCTGGCTGGAAACGAAGACTTTCCTTGCCGATCATACTGAACAAAGTCTGAGTTTAAAAATAAACAGAGCGCTGAGGTGACAGTGGTATTGACAAGAATACCATAAACAAGCCCAGCTCCGGATGAGATGTCTCCTGCTCGGTGTGCCTAGCTCTCACAAGTTGTTGTTGTACTTTGTCTCCCTGCGTAATTAAAATCATGTATCTACCAAGGGCCATATTGCAAAAAGAATTTGTTCCCGAGGTGAGCATTGCATGCAGCCATCAAAACTTCTGTGTTTCAAGTTGTCTTCCTTGGCAGCTTGGCTGTATTTTGTATTCCTATGTTCAGGGTTTTTTGTTTGTTTGTTTGTTTCCTTTAAGTTTCATTTGGGACCAAATACTTAATTCTGGCCCACTTCTTAAGACAGTATTCTCATCATAAATTCACCGTATGGGCAGACTTTTGCATGGCACTTAGTCCACTTGCTCCACCATTTCTACGCTGACTGCTTTTCGATTTTCCAAATGTTAGCCAGAATTGCTATGGTTCCCCCTGGCCTGTTGAATTCATCCAACACTTCTATCCATGCTTTCAAGGCCTTTCTCCTCGAGACTCCAGCCTTTGCATTCTAAGAAATATGTCACATACAGCCTACTAAAGCTTATTTATCTGCTTCATAAGTAACTACTAAGTAGCTACTACATTCCTGATAGTGTTTTATATGCTCCTACTATGTGATTCATGGGGTCGCAAAGAGTCGGACACGACTCAGTGACTGAACTGAACAGACGTACAAAATGCTGAGAGACAGTCTCTTTTTTTAAACTTTATTTTGTTTTTATTGAAGTATTGTTGACTTACAATGTTGTGTTAGTTTCAGATGTATAGCAAAGTGATTTATTTCTATTCATTGGGAAGATTGTTGCTGAAGCTGAAGCTCCAACACTTTGGCCACCTGATGCAAAGAGCTGACTCACTGGAAAAAACCTTGATGCTGGGAAAGATTGAGGGCAGGAAGAGAAGTGGGTAACAGAGGATGAGATGGTTGGATGGCATCATTGACTCAGTGGAGATGAGTCTGAGCAAACTCTGGGAGACAGTGAAGGTCAGGGAAGCCTTGCGTGTTGCAGTCCATGGGGTCACAAAGAGTCAGCCACAGCTTAGCAACTGAGCAACAAATACATATGTGTGTGTGTGTGTGTGTGCGCACACACACATGTGTACATGCGTGTATTTCAGATTCTATTCCGTTATAGGTTATCACAAAATATCGATTATAGTTCCCTGTGTTATACAGTAAATCCCTGTTGCTTGTCTATTTTATAATAGTTTGTATCTGTTAATCCCATACTTCTAATTTATCCCTCCCAGTCTCATTTTCCCTTTTGGCAACCATAAGTTTACTTTCTGTGTCTATAAGTTGGTTTCCATTTTTATATAGATTTATTGGTATTATTTTTCAGATTCATTATATAAGTGATTATCATGTAATACTTGTCTTCTTTGTCTGACTTACTTCACTTAGTATTATAATCTCTGGGTCCATCCATGTTGCTGAAAATGGCATTATTTAATTCTTTTTATGGCTGAATAATATTCCATTGTACATATGTACGAAATCTTCTTTATCCATTCATCTGTTGATAGACATTTAGGTTGCTTCCATGTCTTGGCTATTGTAACTACTTCTGCTATGAACCTTCAGGTACATGAATCTTTTTGAGTTAGGATCCAAAGTGCTAGGTTGGTATAGGAAAGAAATGATTCCTTCATAATGTAGGTCCTTTGAAGCTGACTTCCTGATGGGGTAACATATGGATGGGACTTGAAGATTTAGCCTTTCAAAGACAGAGGTATGAGGCGTGTCATCCCAAAGAGGGTATCGTATGAATCTAGAGTGTATGGACTTTTTAAAATAGTAACCGATGGACTAGTCTACATGGGACATCATGGGTAGTTGAGGAGATACACTGACAGATCAGATGTGAGGGAAATCTTGGGGACAGAGTGTGGGTGGTTGTAAATGCCAAATAGGGACCCAGAATATGGTTTCATTGATACAGAGGGGTGACTGTATTTAATTTCAGAGTATCTAACACACCAATCCATTTAGACACCTTGCTATTTTTTCAAACCTGCCTGTCCTTGCTTATGCCAGGGATTCAGCCATGCCTTTCTTTGATGGAAGCAAATTTTTGCATTTCTGCTCATGAATTTCCCACATTCCTGTGTCTCCTGACTCCACACTTAGAGCTCCCCTAAAGTGCTTCTGCATGCATGCAAGTAAATACATGTACCTTTGTGCATGTTCAGCCTTTTGTTTGTTTGAAATATATTTTCTGGCCTCTTATGAGATTTTTCATCAACAGTAGAACTATAAAGAAAGCTGAGTGTCAAAGAATTGATACTTTTGAGCTGTGGTGTTGGAAAAGACTCTTGAGAGTCCCTTGGACTGCAAGGAGATCCAACCAGTCCATCCTAAAGGAGATCAATCCTGAATATTCATTGGAAGGACTGATGCTGAAGCTGAAACTCCAATACTTTGGCCACCTGATGGGAAGAACTGACTCATTGGAAAAGACCCTGATGCTGGGAAAGATTGAAGACAGGAGGAGAAGGGGATGACAGAGGACGAGATGGTTGGATGGCATCACCGGCTTGATGGACATGAGTTTGAGTAGGCTCGGGGAGTCGGTGATGGGCAGGGATGCCTGGTGTGCTGCCGTCCATGGGGTCGCAGAGTCGTTGAGTGACTGAACTGAACTGAATTGAGAACAGTGACCAGTTTAGCCTGCCATCTTGAACCCACCACACATGTGGGTCCTTTAAATAGTTGACAGTCACCACGCCACATCCTCCCTCACATTACATTTTAATTTTATTGTTTAAATTAATGTTTTGGGGGCTATAGTTGCTTTACAACATCGTCTTTGTTTCTGCTGAACAGCAAAGTGAATCAGCTATGATTGTGTGAAAGTGTGTGAAAGTGTTAGTTGCTCAGTCATGCCCGACTATTATTTATATCACACAAATTGGAAGGATTAGGAGTTTACTATTTACTAAGGCTTTAACTAGTCCAAGAACATACACCTGAAAGTGGAGAGGTTGGGACTTGGTTCTTGATCTGCCTGTGTGTTTATCTCACACAGATTGCCCTGTAATGTCCGAAGATATTAGAGATTACTATATAACCAAGACTTTTTTTGTGGATTAGTCATCTTTTCCTGAGTTGCAATTCATGGATGCTTTTTAAAAAAAATCATTTGTGATAATCAGCAAATGGTAAAACCAAAAGAACGCTCAGTTAAAATGAGTTCACTTGAGTCTAGTGTTTGATTTAAGGAACGGTATTTGGTGGAGGATTCTCTGTCTTCATTTCACTGAAGCTTTCAGAGCCAGTAGACATGGTTGGTCAGGTAAGACTCCTCTCTTGACTGCCTCTCATGATTTTCATGTGCTTCTGTCTCCATCCCTCTATCATCCTGGCTTCTGCCTGCCAGCTTCTTCTCTGAGTCATTCTCTTTTACTTGCTGTTTAAAAGGTGGTGTTGCTCAGGTCTCGGGCCTCAGCTCTTTCTAATTCTATTGTTGTTGTTTAGTCCCTAAGTTCTGTCCAACTGTTTTGTGACTCCATAGACTGTAGACCACTAGGCTCCTCTGTCCATGGGATTTCCCAGGCCAGAATACCAGGGTGGGTTGCATTTCCTTCTCCAGGGGATCTTCCCAGCCCAGAGATCGAACCTGTATCTCCATCACTGGCAGGAAGATTCTTCATCACTGAGTCATCAGGGAAGTGCTTCTACTTATACACCCTTTTCCCATTTGATTTATTCTACTGATCATGGTCTGTTAATATGTAAATGCTCATCAATTCCCAATTTCTATCTCTGACCCTTATCCCTAATCTGAACTTTAGTCTCACTTACTCAAGTGTCTACTTAGTATATCACAGAACTTCTTTTCTGATTCAACAAAGGCTTATTTATTTACTCATTATGTTCTTTTAGACATCTAGAAGATAACAAATAAAGGATTTACATAACTTATCCATCCATGACTTATCAAGGTGGAACTTGAATCTTTATCTATGAAAACTGTTCTCCTCCTAATAAATGAACCACCAACCATCCAATTATCCTAGCTAACTCCAATACTTTGGCCACCTCATGTGACGAGTTGACTCACTGGAAAAGAGTCTAATGCTGGGAGGGATTGGGGGTGGGAGGAGATGGGGACGACAGAGAATGAGATGGCTGGATGGCATCACCGACTTGATGGACATGAGTTTGGGTGAATTCTGGGAGTTGGTGATGGACAGGGAGGCCTGGCGTGCTGTGATTCATGGGGTCGCGGAGAGTCAGACACGACTGAGCGACTGAACTGAAATGAACTGAACTGAAAGACCAAGGACTTGTTCATTTCTCTCACTTCTCAAGTCCAGTCCACCCACAAATTCTGTCAATCTTATTTCCCAAACTTCTGTCAATTTCATGTACTTCTCTCGATGTCTCTCATAACCATAACCAGTCCAGGAAGACCACCATCATCTCTTGGCCAGAGGACCACAGTAGACTCCCCACTTCCTCTCTTAGACTCTTTGGTCCATTCTCCACAGCATAGCAAGGGTGACCTTGAAATATCATCAGACCATGTCACTCTCTGATGATAGCCATTGGTTTCTTTCTATTGCCCTTGGAATAAAATTATTCAGTGTATTTATATGGAGTCTTCTATGTAATGTGATCCCTAGACTTTTCTTCAAACTTACTTCATGTCATTCCTTTTTCATCTGCAATCACATTAGTCCATGTGCTGATCCTTGAATATACTAACACTCTTTTACACCTTGCAATCTTCTCATATACCATGACCTCTTCCTAGAATGTTCTTCCTTCTTCTATTTATTGCCTGGCTCCCTCTTAAATTTGCAAGCTGAACTTTTTATCTCCTCAGAGAGAACTCTGATTAAACTTTTCACTGTCTGCCAGAGTATGACATTCTTTGTAGAACTTTTCACAATCTGTAATAATTTTATTGAGTATTTTTTGCTAATTTTCTTCATTCCTTTCCAGTATATATAAGCCTGGTGAAGATAGACACCATCTGAACTTATTCAACAGCCTTGTCTTTAGTGGTTAATCCAATGCCTGGAATACAGCAGGCCCATGGTAAGTATTTGTTGATTGAATGAATGATTATTTTGCATCGGAAGACAGGCAAAAGAGACCTTTGCTCAAATATATCCAAGCATGTTGTTATTTTTCTCCAAATAAAAACATGGATGATAACTTAGTGTCACTGTTAATGCTAATGAAATAATTCAAGTTAAATATAGAATAGTTTTCATCTAAGTATCCAGACAATAAAACATTAATGCTGTTCTACTTCTAGACCACAGGGTTGCATGAAGAGATGTTTAGAGAGATGTTTTATATGGTTTCTGTGTTTATATTTGATGACATTTATCCTTGCTTATGCAAACTTCAGTTAATCTTAACCACTGATTCTTTCTGAACCCTTCCTCGGGCCAGACTCCATGGGAAAAGGGAGACATGCTGGTCTTGGAGGAGCATCCATCTGCACAGATAGACCATTCCTGGCTCAACTCAAGAAGACAATAAGGATGTGGTAGCATTTAGTAAAGATAAAGAAAAAATGTGTATTTTTCGAATATACAGAGGAAAAGGTTAATTTCCTATTTAAGATGAGAAGAGACTTCATGGTGATGGTATTTTGCTGGGATGAAATAAAAATGGGTGAAAATGGTGGCAGAATGAGAAAAAGGAAGAAAAGGCAATGTGTGTGCATGTTCTGGTCGTGTCCGACTCTTTTGTGACCCCGTGGACTATAGCCTGTTGGATCCTCTGTCCATGAGATTTCCCAGGCAAGAATCCTGGAGTGGGTTGCCATTTCCTTTTGCAGGGGATCTTCCTGCCCCAGGGATCAAACCCGAGTCTCTTGCATCTCTTGCATTGGCAGGTGGATTCTTTACCACTCTGCCACCCAGGAAGCAAGATGAGAAAAGACTTCATGGTGCCACTTTCTGGCGGCGGCAGCATTTTGTTGGCCTCCCAGAGTGAAAATGGTAGCAGAATGCGACCAGGGAAGAAAAGGCAGTAACGAGAAGCAGACTTCACTGGCACTGGCTTTACAGATCGAAAAGCACGTTTCACATCTTGCTTGACTTGATAACCTTGGGAGCCAACGGGGCAGGGATTATAGACCATTTTGTTATCGTTGTTGTCTGTTTGCCCATTTTTAACAAAGGAACGAAGCATCAGAGATTAGGCATGTTTTTCCCAAAGACTCTTGGTTAATAGCAGAGCAGTCTTGTACCACAACCTGTGAATTCAGGCTTTCGAGCCCAACTCCATGCTAGGCTGTCACAGGGGCTTCCCTGGTAGCTCAGATGATAAAGAATCCACCTGCAATGTGGGAGACCTGGGTTCGATCCCTGTGTTGGGGAGATCCCATACAGAAGGGCACGGGAACCTACTCTAGTATTCTTGACTGGAGAATCCCTCTGGACAGAGGAGCCTGGCAGGCTCCAGTCCATGGGGTCGCAAAGAGTTGGACATGACTGTGACTAATTACACAAGTCTGTCACATGAATTTTGAGCTAAATGTAGGGTCATAGATAACTCTTTATTCTTCTACTCATCCCAAGTGGAGAAATACTCTGTGATGATTTATTTCCTGGAAGACTGCTAGTCCTGACTAGCCAAAGCTGTCATCTGTCAAGGAGTCTCCTAAACCCTAAGGGGAAAAAGTTTTAACTTTTCAAACATTCTTAAGAGCAGGAAAAATGTTCACAATTTTTTGGCCTGCTGGGCTCACTGGGGCTGTAGAGTGGAGTATGGACTTGCTGGGACAACTGGCTATTTATAAAATTGCTGCTCACCTTCCCTTCCAGAGCTCTGTATGCTGGGGGAACCCTTTCTCTGGGATGGAATCTTTTCAGGGGGGACAAGGTTTCTGTCTCCTGATTTGTTGATAACCAAGTGTTAGCAAGACAACAGCACAATCTGAACAATGCCCAGGGCTCTCAGAGAGGAAGTGTGGGTGAAGGGTGACGTCTAAGGCTGCTCATTGCTGTAGGCACTCAGGATTGAGAGCGGCCATTGCTTGGATCTTGGACTAGTGTTTCTGGCCACAACTAAAGTGCTGGCTCTGGCAGATAGTTGACTATATTAAAAACAACATGACCAAAAGGGCAGTGCCGACGGAAAGATGAGAGAGACCCCTATTTCGTGCACGTTCTACTATCAGAAGGGCCTCTGGGACCTTCTCCTCCCAATATATATACACTCTGTCCCATGTATTACCATAGTCCTTACTCTAACCAACAAGCCACCTCATATGCCTACTTCCCTCTGAACTTCTGATGCAGGAACATATGAGACGTCAAGGCTGTACAGGTCCTACTGATGCAAACCTATAACCTGTAACTAACTTATAACCCAATAGATCAATTTCAGAAAGACAATAAGTACAAGTGAGATAGGAGAGCTTGAGAGGCTAAGAAGAAAAATTACATTTCTCAGCATAAGAAAAGGTTAGCACTTTGAAAAGTTCTCTGTCTAGTGAAGGATCCTGAGTGTTGGGGTCCCAGGTTCTCAGAAAAGTTGCCAGGAGACAGAGGTATCATCAGGAAGAGTCTTAAGAAGGGAAGACCATGTGACTATTTGAGTGATGGCTAAGATTAGACTTTATCTCCTCTGTGAGGGTGACTGTCTCCTCCTTACATTGTTGCTAACCCTGTGTTAATCTTGACATCTGGACCACAACACACAATAGCTTTTTGCTAGTTGTGTTCTTGGGAACGAGAGCCATGCAGTGCTGCAGAGCAAGGGACCAGGGGATGTGGTTAGGAGGTAGAGGTAAGTGGAATGATGTGGAAACAGCAAGGGGAAAAAAAAGATCATAAGAATGTAGGCATCCAGTGCTCTTGACTCAGAAAGACATAGAAAGATTGGAGGAGTTGGGAAGGCTTCATAGAGTCTGGGGGCTGGGCGGTGGCGCGGAGGGCTCAAGGGTGGCATGTAGCTTAAAGGAGCAGGGCTGAGAGGGCTATGGAAGCTGACCTAAAGGGCTCTTCGTGGACCAGCTCAGCAGAGCTTCACTTCCTCAAACGAACTGGGGGCAGACCAGCGAGTCCTTACTTGCATGGTAGCCCCAAGGCTCCCTGGAGGCCAGTGCTGGCCATGTCTCAGCCTCTTCCTAGTCCGTCAGCACTCTGATCATCCACCCTCTCTTTGGTTCTCTGCTCACCCACCAGACCCTTTCCAGCTGAATCTGTTGTGGTCTCTGAATCTAGGCATCCAATAAAGCAGAAGACAAGAACATGCAGAAGCTTTCATGCTGATGGTAAATTGGGGGAAGAAATATCCAGAAAAAGGCATACATGGTTTCCACAAACTTAGGGAAGTGACCCCTGGAGAAGGGAATGGCTATCCACCCCAGTATTCTTGCCTGGAGAATCCCGTGGACAGAGGAGCCTGGCAGGCTACATTCCATGGGGTTGCAAAGAGTTGGACATGACTGAGAGACTAAGCACATTCAAACAACCTAACAAAAGGCTGAGCACCACATTCTCTGAGACAGGCATTCATTCATTCATTGTAACTCCTTCACTCCTTCGGTCCTCACCGGTCCCCTCTGCAAACCGACTCAGAGCCTGTGCATTTCAGTCAGGCTTGACATCTCAATGGAGCTGTTTCTCTGGGGCTCTTTCCTCCTTCACCCCTAAATCTCCATCTGTCCCTTTCCTCCTCTCTTTTCCTTCCCGACGGCAGTTTTTTTATTTCAGAAGAAAACTTATGAAAATTGTTGAAACATGCACTACAAAGCGAAACCTTATTTTTTTTTTTAACATTTGGTGGAGAGCTTCTCCCCACCACCCCCCAAAAAAGGAAGCCATGTCAAAGACACTGCCTCCCCCCTTTGACATTCACGCAGTGCTCGGAGTCAGCTGGGGTCTCGGCTCTGACAAATTTGCATCTCTTTGAATGTGACGCTTGAAAAAAGCCGGAGCCGCTAGATTAAATTTTTTTTT
Organism: Moschus berezovskii; assembly: GCF_049115385.1. Taxonomy (NCBI): domain Eukaryota; kingdom Metazoa; phylum Chordata; class Mammalia; order Artiodactyla; family Moschidae; genus Moschus; species Moschus berezovskii. The sequence goes on along the minus strand of NC_142480.1, from coordinate 7,856,832 downwards.
TTTCCGTCGAGAAAATGAGAAAAGCCTCTATCTCTCTGCAGAGTCTACTGGGAAGATCTTTATTCTGATTCTTGTTAGAATTGTTTATCACCCTGACAGGCCAGACTCGGACGAGATAAAGGCTGCGCTCCATCACGGGGCCTGACAGTGGTAGGACATGCAGAAAAATGAAAGGAGCAGGAGAAAATATTATTAATAGATGCCGACTTGCTTTGCCTGCATGGCACGTCAGGGAAGGGAGAGGGGAGCCATGGCTTGATTGCAGGCCTATGAAGTTCTGTCCAAAAAAGAAGCTATTTTTCATTAAGTGATAGAAGGGCCTTTTTCATGTTCTTTCCTGAGGAGCTGATAACTTATGCAGTTTATTCTAACCCTGCTGATTTCTGTCAGGGGAAGAAAACTCCTGAAAGATGGCTCCGACTTGTCCTTTTCAGGGAAGGAGGCTGGTTTGACAGATACACCAGCCAGGCCGGGGTGCCCGGGCTGGACAGGCTCAAGGCCCTGAGTCTGGTTGGGTGTGTTGGATGAGTCCGGGATGGATGGGGAAGGGAAAGAAAGGCTAAACTCAAAGCGCTTTCAGCCTGGAAGGGGGCTCTCTCTGCCTTGTAAACATAGGACTTTGGCATGGAGGGTCTGTGTATGGATTCTCTTCCTAAAAATACACACTAGTACTCATCTATGTGGCTTCTCTCCCAGTCACATGGCTATTAAGTATTGTATGAAGACTCTCCCCCGATGGCTTAGCAGGTAAAGGACCTGCCTGCGATGCAGGAGATACAGGAGACGCAGGTTTGATCTCAGGGTGGGGAAAATCTCCTGGAGGAGGGTATGGCAACCCACTCCGGTATTCTTGCCTGGAAATCCCATGGCCAGAGGAGCCTGGCGGGCTAGAGTCCAGTAACACAAAGGGTCATACATGACTGAGCGACTAAGTAAGCTACAAGAGGCAGCTCAGGCCCCTAAGCAGCGTACCACAGGCTGCGAGCCTTGAGAAACAGACTTATTGCGTGTTTTTATTTGTTGTCTCATGGCTCTGGGGGCTGGAAGTCTGAGACCAGGTGTCAGCAGTGTTGGTTTCTCTGAAGGCCTCTCTCCTTGGCTTGCCGACAGCTACCTTCTCCCCGTGTGTTCACATTGTCTTTTCCATGTGTGTGCATGCCCTATGTCTCTTTCCCTCATCTTACTGGATGGGGCCCCATTCTCACAACCTCATTAACCTTCAGTTCAGTTCAGTCGCTCAGTCGTGTCTGACTCTTTGCGACCTCATTAGCCTTAATTCCCTCCTTAAAGACCCTGGCTCCAAATCTAGTCACATTTTGAAACAGTGAGAGTTATGGGGCTTCCCAAGTGGCTCAGTGATAAAGAATCTGCCTGCCGATGCAAGGGACGCAGGTTCGATCCCTGGGTCAGGAAGATCCCCTAGAGAAGGGCATGGAAACCCACCCCAGTACTCTTCTTTGGGAAATCCTGTGGAAGAGGAGCTGGGTGGGCTCTAATCCATGGGGTCTCAAAGAAGGGACATGACTGAGCGGCTAAACAACAACAGGACTTCAACATACAGATTTGAGTATATTGTGCATATTCAATATACAATTGAATCCATAACAGCTACACAGTGATTGCTTCCATTTTAGCTCTGGTGGATTCAGGTGGCAGAATCTGTGCTGGACGTGATGTCCATAGAGTCTGTAGTGTCCTTAAGGAAATGCTTTCTTTTAGGCAAGGGGGGTTTATACAGATCTCTGTGCTGACAGGCACCTGGGCACCAAGCGGTGGAAAGCTGGCCTCTGACTTCTGGAGGAAAGCATTGCCTTCAGGATGAAGCAGCCGAGGTAGGAAGAGACGCTGACACAGGGCTCTGGGAGGTGATGCACCCAGTACCTGAACTGGGCAGCTGAGTGCCCCAGGACAAGTGACGTAAGACTCTGTGCCTATTCCTCTCCTGTAGAAATGATGGCGTTTCTACTGCTGCCAAATTGAATGAGGTCTGAATGGGATGAGCAATATGCAGACGCCCTCACTTAGGCTCCCCTGATGGCTCAGTTGGTAAAGAATCCGCCTGCAGTGCAGGAGACCCCAGTTCAATTCCTGGGTAGGGAAGATCCCCTGGAGAAGGGATAGACTACCCACTCCAGTCTTCTTGGGCTTCCCTTGGGGCTCAGCTGTTAAAGAATCCGCCAGCAATGCAGGAGATCTGGGTTCCATTCCTGGGTTGGGAAGATCCCCTGAAGGGAACGGAGACCTCCACACTCCAGTATTCCAGTATATTGGAATTCCTCCACACTCCAGTATACTACCCACTCCAGTATTCTAGCCTGCAGAATTCCATGAACTGCATAGTCCATGGGCTCCCAAATCGAACCCGAGAGACTTTCACTTTCACTTAGGCTGGAGGGCCATCCAAGTATAAGGGTTGATTACCATTGCTGAAGGATGGTCCTATGGCGGGTGTTCCCTCCTGGGGATTCCTGTGAGTCTGGGTGTGTGGTTGTCCAGTCATATACTAGAAAAATTCTGTCCCCCCGGGTTGAGGGAGCAGTTGAGCTCCCTTTGTAAGCTGAGCTCTGACCCTGAATTTCTTCTCTCGTTCACCTGACAGCCAGAAGCCTGGCCAAAGGCTCTGTGAAGGGTCAGCTGGAACATCTCATCAATATCAGGGAACTGCTGGAATGTTTTAACTTCTGTAGTTTTCAGTGGAGGCTGGGGAAACAAACTTGTTTAAACTGGAGGTGAGTTACGCAATATGTCTCTGGAGGGTCTCTACAGGGTCCTCGGGAAAGCCAGCAGCCTTGGGTATCTGGGAATAGTCTTTGCCATGGACAGAGGTGACTGCTGTGTCTTATCTGTATCATTAACTACTTTAGACCATGACCCTTTTATCTTTAGGTCCTTGTGTAAAGAATGGAAATGATAATACTAGACAGGGTTGTGCTCAATAAAGCATTTTCATTGCTTGGCATACCCCCTAAAGTACAATAAATACTCAGTTTACAATAGCCATAATGTTGCTGCTATTGGTGATGATGAAAATGATGATGATGATGACAGAGATGGTTGTTTCTTTGGTAATCAAGTACGCAGCTCTTAACTTGTGGCAGGCACTGTTCTTGCTTCAGTTCATCTAATACTTCAACAACCTTAAGGAGTAGTTATTGTTATCATCCTCATTTTAAAGATGAGGACCTTGATGCTTAAGAAAGGTTGGTAAGCTGGTCCAGGGTCCCATGATCAGTAAGAGACTCTTTGGTCAAGATGATGGTGGTGTTCCTCAGAGAGTTGTGGAAGGTGTTTTACCCTACTATGTGAAGGAAGTACCCAAGCGAAGGGTTAAAGAATCAATAGCAATGACCAAATTATGGCCAAATGGTCTGAGTAGGGGTAGTAGGATCTAAGTAGTGTGTGCTTACTCTAGCATCGAGGTATGAAATGTAACTAAAGGGGAAGGACTGCGATTCTTGGCTCACTGGGGACAAAGCCATGGGGTGAGTCAGACATATTGGTAGAAACCATATCAGCCCTTGTTGACATAATAGCTACTGGATGAGAAAAGGAATCAAAAAGAACTGAAGGATCACATGTGTGAAGGATCCCAGGAGGAGAGATTAAATGGTTCCTGCAGGGCTTACAGAAATCTCTTGCTCATTCTTCAAGCAACAAGCTAAAATCGCCTTCTCAATTATGTCTTCCTTAATGTTCCCAGCATAGGAGAATGTCTCCAGCATAGGTGTCATGGTACAATGGAGCCGTGTGTTTATTGATCTGTGTGTGTTTTAACCTTGATTCTCACACTGGACCATTGGAGACTCTGCAGAACCCAGGGCTTTGTCTGACATTGAGATGGCATTTTTGAACAGAACTATGGAAAATAAACAATCTATGGATTCCAAATACATCGAATATGAATCCTAAACCTTTGGGATGAAAGACTCATATCAACAGAGGGCAGAGGTTAAAATTTGAGAAATTAATTTTGGAAAAACAGTTTAAGATCTTACAGTTATGTTTCTTTTATTATAACACGCACGTAAGCCACACTAGGTTCTAGAGTGGTGGGCGTGGAAAAGAGTGGGATGAGAGGATGTGGGAGGATATGAGTTCAGACCAGAGGAAGCTTCCTTCTAGAGAAATATAGCCCTGTAGAGTTACTCTGTCTGTTATCCCTGAGAAATTCAAGGGAGAGGATGAAGTAAGGAATAGAAGGGTGGAAGACTGAGGAATTGAGCCTTTGAGCCGCAGAAGTGGGGGTATCAAGGGTGAATGGGATGAATTCTGGTCCTCAAGGGAGTAAGAATCTTCCCGGAAGAAAGAATATGTAAGCACAGACTAGGAGGTGCCAGAATGAACATCGGACTTGATGTTAGAAGACAGGGATTCCAGTTGTGGCTTGGCCCCTTGTTCAGTGCAGCTCACTTGGACTATCTGTCTTCAGATTCTTTATCTGTACAATGAAGGTGGCCAAGTAAGAAAGTGAAGAATTTCTTCCCAGTTTATTGAGTTGCATGATCCACGGATTGTCTTTCTTGGATGGTTTGACCTTGAGGTCTGCTGAGAACAGATTAACTTCCTTCAGACACTTTGTGGTATAGTGAAGAGTTGGAGTTGGGGCTGTGGAAACATTTAATTCTGACTCTTCTTTCCTTACTTTTGGCCAGTTCTGTTCAGCTCAAACAACATAAATATGACACTCACTGGGAACCAGGCTTTGGGTAACCTGGATACATCCGGGAGTGAAAAGGCATGCTACTCACAATTATGTTCACATAACAGATTCCAGTTGAAAAGAAGAGCTGTGCTGGGCAAAGTAGGACATGGGATAATCCTAGTTACATGCCGCACTGAACACTTAAAAATAGAGCTGAGAAAGAAGATTCCATTTCTTCTTTCAGAGAGCCTGCAGTATAGCTGGAGAGACAGGCATACTTGTTCTTCTGTTTATTAATTTGCTAAATATTTACTTATCCATTCAAAGCCTCAGTTTATGCATTTCTAAATTGGGACTGATACTGATTTCACCCTCATAGGATTGCTCTGGATGCTAGTGGATACTATTAAAGACAAAAAAATGTAAAACTTTACACAGCATTTGCAATGTTAGCATGCAACATATACATTTTTTATTATTTAGGGCAGCATTTGGCATGAAGAAGATGGTCAATAAGCATTTGCTGAGAGAGGGAATAAGTAAAAGTTTGCCGTTTGCTGTTGCTATAATTGTCTGCAGTGGGACAGGTACTGTCCTGGGTCCTGATATCATTTTCATGATAAGGTTTAACATGTATTTTGGTGTAGACAAGGGAAGCCCCAATGACTCAGTGGGTAAATAAACTGCCTGTAATGCATGAGACACAGGAGACATGGGTTCAATCCCTAGGTCAGGAAGATCCCTTGGAGAAGGAAATGGTGGCCTACTCCAGTATTCTTGCCTCAAAAATCCCATGGACAGAGGAGCCTGGTAGGCTATAGTCCAAAGAGTTGCAAAGAGCTGGACATGACAGAGGACAAGCATAAGATACTCTCTGGACTCTAAGGAGAACACTTAAGGTCACCTGAAGAAGATGTCAAGGGATGCATTATGGAGGAGGAGGTACCTGAGCTAGGGGTTAAAAAATTAAGAAGCATAACCAAGAGAGTTGGGTTGGGGAAGACAGAAAAAAGTGAGTATGTTCCAGGCAGAGAACCCAGCATGGACAAAGTCACAGTGGTGTGACAGAGATGTTTGGCAAGCTACAAATATTCCTGAATTTTAAATGCAGGGTCATGAGAAGCAATTGAAGGTGCAGCTAGAGAGGGTGGCAGACACTATTTATGGTAGGTAAGCAAAGACTTAGTTCTTACCCTGGATGGTCTGGAGTATCAGTGCAAGATTTTGTGCAGAGAAAATGACTAGACTTATGTCTTAAATCACTGTTGAGGCTCTCCTGTATCTTCTACTATTAACATCCTGGTTTGCATTTGCAGATAATACAGTTCCTCCATTAAATTGAAGCCGGTGGGTCTCTTGTTGAGGATACTTGGACCTCCTGGATCCAAATACAGGGGTGTAACTTGAGCTTAGTCAGTTGGTACAGTGTCCATGAACTTTGCATCTCCTAAGGAGTTGAGCCATGGAGAATGAAGAGGCCAGTGTTGATCCATTGTTTTGGAAGAGTTGGGATAGCCTGTTAGTTCTTACTGCCCAGATCCAGAGGCGGGCCCACGAATTCCCACCACAGCTACAGAATCCCAGAAGCTTGCCACCATGCTGATCTTCTGGACACAATGACACTGTTGCTGCTTCCTGCTGTCATCCCCAGGCTCCCACCCTGCCTTTCAACCTTGTGCAAGTCCCTCCCCTAGACAGAAAACAGCTGGATCCAGGTGATAAAAGAGAGTGAGAAATGTAGTTTTTGGGTTTCCAGATCCCTATAATAAAGAAGAATATGGAAAGGGCCAGCATGGGACAGAGAGACGACACACAAATGTATGGCACATCACCCCGATCACTCTTTCCCACAGAGGTATTACAATGCAGACTCACAACTGGAGGATTCACAGTGTTAACTATTAACAGCCTGGACCAAAACCAGTGAAGTGCAGAACTAGATGATCAAAACTGGCCAGACACTTATCACTGGAATATAAGTTCTCTGAGTGCAATGATTCTTTCAGTGTTACTCATCCCTCTAATCTGACTTCCAAGGTCCTAAGATAAGTTCTCAGCCATTAATATTTGTTGACTGACTGACTGACTGTCACATTTTCCCCCAATATATAGCTGGAAGTTAGAAAACCTTTTCATTATTAATTCTTATATGCGATCTGAAGACCTTCCTACATTCAAAGACGAAGATCATGGCATCTGCTCTCATCACTTCATGACAAATAGATGGGTGAACAATGGAAACAGTGACATTTATTTTCTTGGGCTCCAAAATCACTGTAGATGGTGACTGCAGCCATGAAATTAAGACGCTTGCCCCTTGGAAAAAAAGCTATGACCAACCTAGACAGCATATTAAAAAGTACAGACAGTACTTTGCCAACAAAGGCTCATCTAGTCAAAGCTATGGTTTTTCCAGTCATCATGTATGGATGTGACAGTTGGACTGTAAAGAAGGCTGCTGAGTGCTGAAGGATTGATGCTTCTGAACTGTGGTTTGGTGAAGACTCTTGAGAATCCCTTGGACTGCAAGGAGATCAAACCAGTCAATTCTAAAAGAAGTCAGTCCTGAATATTCATTGGAAGGACTGATGCTAAAGCTGAAGCTCCGATACTTTGGCCAGCTGGTGCAAAGAACTGACTCATTAGAAAAGACCCTGATGCTGGGAAAGATTGAAGGCAGGAGGAGAAGGGGATGACAGAGGATGAGATGGTTGGATGACATCGACTCAATGAACGGGAGTTGGAGCGCGCTCCGGGAGATGGTGAAGAACAGGGAAGCCTGGCACGCTGCAGTCTGTAGGGCACAGAGTCAGATACGTTCTGCGTGACTGAGCGACAACTCCATTATAAATGTTCTTTAATGCCTGGCTGCAGTGTTCTATAAGGAGCCCCAAACCTCATAAGTAGTGTTCTTCTTTAAATTTCATGGACCTTAGTTAGAACAAATTAAAATACCTAAACAAATAAGACCCCAAATATAATGGCTCACACATGCTAACCTCCATGGTAGATCTATCTATGTGGTTGGCAAGCAACTTTCTCCATGTTGTAACTCAGGAACCCACGTCCGTTTTATCTTGTAGTGTCACCATCCACTAGTGTCTTGCTGTCATCTGCATCCAGAAAGAAGGAGAATGAGGTAAACCCAATGTTCCTTAAAAAAAAAAAAAATCCACGGAAGCGGTGACCCCCACCATTTTGGTTTATTCCATTGGTAAGAACTCACCTCATGGTTACACATTAGAAAAGGAGATGTGGAAGAGCTAAGTTCAGAGAAAGCAAATGAAACTGACTTTTTGTGACCAGCTGTCTCTCTGTTCCACAATGGGTGTGTATTGGTTTAAAATTTCAGAGATGACAAACATTTAAAAAATAATATTAGTAATAATTATTACATTTCCTGGAGTGTCACGAGATCTCCTGCTTGTTTTTCAGTTTAGGTGTCCCTTATGTGTATTTTTTCTTCCTGGTAGGAGAAGGAAATAATATTTTTGAGGGTTTATTGTTTTTTATAGCTTATGTATTTATTTTTGGGTGTGCTGGGTCTTTATTACTCTGTTCAGGCTTTCTCCAGTTGCAATGAGTGGGGGCTACTCTTCGTGGCGGTGTGCAAGCCTCTCATTGCAGTGGCATTTTTTGCTGCAGAGCACAGACTCTAGGCACATGGGCTTCAGTATTTGCAGCACAAGGGCTCAATATGTGTCGTGCATGGGCTTTAGTTGCCCATGGCATGTGCAGTCTTCCAGGACCAGGGATAGAACCCATGTCCCCTGCAATGTCAGGTGGATTCTTATCCACTGTACCACCAGGGAAGCTCAGGACTTATTACTGTGAACCTAAATTTTGCTCCGCAATGCACATACAATCATTTCATGTTCCTCATAGTAACTCCATAAAATATGTTCTGTACATGTCCTTCATAGAAAACGATCATTGAGACCTACAGAAGTTCTTTAACATTTCCAAGGTCTCAGGGCAGTGCGATTGCAAAGAGAGGACTTGAGTCCAAGTTTGCCTGAAGCCAAAGTCTGTGCCTTAATCACCCCATGACCTGCCACCTGATGGGATCCAGAAGGGTCTTCATAAAAAGGGGCTATGAAATTTCCTGAGGAGCAAGGACCTTGGGGGTGTCTGTACACGTGGCATCTTGAAGTCTTCCATATTCAATGCATGAGAAAGTCCTCATTTCTAAACTGAAATGTGTTCATTTCCAGTGTTCTCAAAATATGTAGCTTTTCTGCTGCTGCTGCTGCTGTTTAAGTCGCTTCAGTCATGTCCGACTATGCGACTCGATAGATGGCAGCCCATCTATCAGAATGGCTCCCCCGTTCCTGGGATTCTCCAGGCAAGAACACTGGAGTGGGTTGCCATTTTAAAAAATACCTTTGCTAGGGACATGAGTAAGAGAAATGTTTTCCTACTTTAAGGGAAAATAATAAACAGGACACTACAATGGCAGTCTGAAGCCACTATACTAGCCCCACGAAGTGGGACAGCAGAGTGCTTGGGGTGTGCAGAGTGAGTGCTGGATGACTCGGTCTCCGGCAGCTCCAGCCACTATTTCCACCAGCTGAAATAGGCCCATTGTTGCTGTATCTCCCAGTTTTTCAAGGGAAGCTGTAAACCTAAATGTACGATTCCGGTTTTAAATATTGAATCAAATGGGGCGGTGGGGGGGATGTAAGGCTGAACAAGTCACATCTAAGGGCTGAATTCAGCACCTGGGACAGCGGGAGTACAACCTCTGCTTCTGGGGACCCTGGGCCCATACTGCAGGATTTCACTCAGCATTTCAGCCCCTGTTCTTTGTGCTATAGACAAAGCCCTTTGCATTGCCAAGGACGTGCATTTCTCCAGTGTCTGTTTGGCACATCACAAGCAAATAAGGAACATGTCTAACTGCCCAGGTTCAGCCAAACCAAAGGACAAAGGCAGCAAGGCTCTCCCTGGACCCCCCGGGGGAAAGCTCAGTTCTCCCAGGCAGACGATATGGAAGTTCCCATCTCTGTGTAATTAGGAGCAGCAAAGAAACTCAGACATGTGCCCCTTCTGTGTTGGCAACTGATATGACAGAACTACATGAGGTGCAAAATACAGGCTCTGTGTGTGTGTGCGTGTGTGTGTGGTGTGGATATATGCTGCTGCCCAAGTTTCAGAGTGATTTCTGACTTGAAGTCGATGAGATGGGATATTATGTCTTTTTTTTTTTTCAAATGTAACCAACAACAAACTTTGCTTGGTGTAAATTTAGCAGGGATGTGAGTCTGCCAAGGTGAAGTATGTTATTGTTGAGCTACTGTTTTGACAAAATAGTATGTATGTGTGGTTGCGTCTGCTAGTATAAAGGAGACAAGCAAAAAAATATATAGCTATATATATATTTTAAAGGAAATGAATGCAATAAACAAGGGGTAGGAATTTCAGATTAGAAAGAAGCTGTTGAAGTTCTACGGTTGTCACAAGTCTCTGGGGAAGTTTATTTGTGAAGAGACGTCCAAATTTCCAGTTAATTCTTAAAACATTCATCCAGCAAATGTCTCTGGAACCTGTTCTGTGCTGGCACTGTGGTAGCCCTAACCATGTCAAGGTGCATAAGATGGATCCTTGTGCTCTAGGACCCCACAGTCCACAGGGGACAGCCCTGCAGATCTCTAGGGAACTGCCATGCAATTCCAGAAGTAACCAGAGTGGCCAGCGTTTTTAACATTCTAATTCATGCAAAGCTGTTCGAGCAGGATCTGGCGTGTAGCAGCACACACAATAAGTTAATAGGCACAGGGCAAGGTGTTTTGCACTAATGTTTCTTATTCTCATAACCACCTCAGATTAGATTGTATTGTAAAGGAGGCAAAGCTTAGCAAGAGACAATATTGCAGAGTGATTAAAAGATCAAAGCCCAGCTCAGCCACTTACTACCTTGGTCATTTTACTTAACCATATTGCTCTCCGGTTTGCTTGTCTATGATTTAGAGCTTGCAATAAAGCTATTGTAGTCATTAGTTTTGTTGCATAACCATCCACCGCTGAACTCAGTAGCTCAAATCACAACCGGTTATTATGGCTTGTGTGTCTGTGGTTCGGCTAAGGTCTGGCTGATCTATGTTGTGCTCAACTGAGTGGTCCAACTTCAGCTGCAGCATCAGCTCCACGTCTCATTCTCATTGTGGGTCTTATGGTTAGGGGGGATGGCTCTGATCCACATATCTTTTGTCTTCCTTGGGCAAATGGTCTTGCTAAGGCAGGTTCTTCTGGCAATGGCAAAGATATACAAGAACAGGCTTTGTCTTACAAGTGTTTGCGACAGTTTCAATCACATCACAAGGGCTGCTGATCCCTTGGTCAAATCAAGCCTCATGACCATGCAGAGTCATTCAGTGAAAAAGTGGACACTGTCTCTTGGACATGGCACTGGGGGATCAATACATAGTTCTGAACAATAATCAAATCTACCAAGCTATCTATAAATTTGAGAATTATATGCATGAAGCTAAGTAACACACTTAATAAAAACTTCAGTATGCAGTGAAGAATTGATGAAACTAGACAATTGATCACTGATAATTCTTTTATTTATTTTATGGATGATCCAGTTGAGGCTCAGAGAGATTAGGTAGCTCATCTGGGGTCACATAGTGGTAAGCAAAGTGCCATAATTCAAACTCAGATTCTCCAAGTCTCTTTCTTTTTGATAGAAATTTATGGACCTTACTGGAGGAGGAAAGGGCAACCCACCCAGTATCCTTGCCTGGAAAATCCCATGGACAGAGTTGCCTGGTGGGCTATAGTCCATGGGACCAAACAGAGCTGGACACCGCTGAACAGCTGAGCACACAAGCACATGGACCTGTCTGGCACTAGGAATAGATTTTTAAGGACCCCCCAAAAGCAAGGCATGCATTTCAAATATCTGAGTTGGCCCTATTTAGGAAGACAAACCTCAGACCTTGCGGATTCAGAGTGTAAACCTAGAAGAACAAAGATCCACACCAGAGAACAGGAGCAGGAAGATAAATGACAGCAGCAACTACCTTGCCCTGAGGTCCGTGTGTACCATCTCCAGGATTAGGAGATCGCACCTTTAGGTGGAGCAGATCTTCCCTCTGCTCTGCCTGCTCAAAGTCTCAGCAGCCTGACCTATTGGATGGAACTGGGAAATACCTGCCGGCTGCTAATGCTTTCCCTTCTGTGTTCAATCAGACTGGGAAGGAAGAGATTTTCTCTAGATCTCTTCATTTGCTAAGATTTATTTTCCCCTTCTGATCTTTTCCTTCCCTGAGGATCTTGAATTTATAAGTATTGAATTTTTTAGAACTCTCTGAAAAAGTACTACATTAAATGCAGCAAAGGGTGATCAGTTCCCGGGGCACTTTGTCCTGCTCTTTGTCACGGCCCTTAAATATTGGCTCACAGGATTTCCTCAAGTGTTGGAGTCCACCTTCTGCCCTCCTGCCACGCTGTCCCCTCAGTCCCTAGAAGACAAATTCCTCATAGCTTAACCAGGCCAGACGTTCAGAAAATGTTGGTTTGCGTAAGTGAGTGATGGATGAAAACAAATGTGATGAAAGAACGAAGGACTGAGCCAATCAATGATACACGAGTGAACACGTGAGTGGATGAAAGAGGAGGTGGTTAGGAGAGGGCATGGGTGGCTGGACAGATGTCCAGGGAGTCCATGAGTGATGAAACGATATATTAAAGTATTCCTCCTTGGGATTTCCCTGGTGGTCCAGTGGCTAAGACTCTGCACTCCCAGTGTAGGGGGCACAGGTTCAATCCCTGGTCAAGGAAATAGATCCCACATGCTGCAACTAAGAGTTCAAATGTTGTAGCTAAAGATCCTGCATGCTGCAACTAAAGGATACCTCATGTTGCAAGAAAAATAGAAGATCCTGCATGCTGCAAGACGCCAACACAGCCAAATTAATTAATTAGCTAATTTTTTAAAAAGTATTCATCCTTTCTGAAGTCCCCCTTATAACTGGCCTTTGTCAGCCACCACATCTTGGTCAAGCAGATCAGGTTAATTACATTCATTCCATCCACCTTAGCTCAGAACCTGAGGGAGGGAGGAACTCATGCATTCTAACAACGAAGATGGTTTGAGATCTTGAGGAGACTGACATGATTATAGCAGTTCCCTCCCTGGACATGAATGAATTGTCCAGAAACTACTTAAGAAATCATCAACTTGCACTTTATTCCCACATGGCATTCTGGATGCCTAAGGAAACTTGGCAGGTTGGTGAACCATGTCAAGCTCTGCTGCTGCTGCTGCTGCTAAGTCGCTTCAGTCGTGTCTGATTCTGTGCGACCCCATAGACGGCAGCCGACCAGGCTCTGCCATCCCTGGGATTGAACAAGAACACTGGAGTGGGTTGCCATTTCCTTCTCCAATGTGTGAAAGTGAAGTTGCTCAGTCGTGTCTGACTAGTAGCAACCCCATGAACTGCAGCCCACCAGACTCCTCTGTCCATGCGATTTTCTAGGCAAGAGTACTGGAGTGGCTTGCCATGCCTTCTCCGTGTCAAGCTCTACCGAACACCAAAGGAATCTACACCAGTTCATGGACATTCTGAGAACCTAGAACCCACTGCCATATTTACAATATTATAGGTCGTCTTGAAATGTTTAAAAGAGGAATAGGTGAATGAGTTCACATGTCAGAGAATGCATAGGTGAGACAGTCAATTGATGAATGAAATGAGTCAGTGGAAAGGTAAATAAATAATGAACAAATGTGCCAAGAAACTGAGGTCTTGCTTGTCTTGCTTTGCTTTTGACTCGTGAAGAGAGGGAGATGCTGGAGTGGTTTAAACAAGTAGAAGATGTCAATACATGGTTTTAAAAATGGGAAAGGCATAAAAAAGAAAAATTGTTTAGTATCAATATTTGGAATTTTCCATATACTTAAAGGGGAACATTCCAACCTGCCTACATTTTGCATTTTCTCAATAGATTGAATTTATAATAGTAGTTATATCTTTAACAGACTGAAGTAAGAATTTAAATCACTTTGAATTATTTGGAATTGCTAATGGTTCCCTGCAGTGAAGGGAACTTGAAGTGAGACTGACTTTACAGATGGTTTGGAAAGATGATCCTGACAACAGGCTGGGAGGTAGGAGCAAATGGGTGGTATGGGGGCCTCCTATTGAAGGATATAATGGTGATCATGGCTTAGTGATGATGAGACTCTGAGTGAAAGTTATTGCAGGGGCATGCACAGGCATATACCAGGGGGCGGATGACTTGATGAGATTTACTGACCTACCGGATGTGGGAAGCATGGGGAAGAGGATAGAAATAACTAACAGACGATGTCATCACCGTTAACTCATCTTCTTTTTCAGGCCTGTGGAAAAAGGAGAGTAACATCAATCTAGACATGAAACGTGAGCTCTGTTCCCAATGTCACGGACCAAACATATGAGTGTCTCATGGCTAGACTGTCCCATGTCAGCTTGTGCTTTCCTAAGGCTCCTCATAGAAGGGCCACGCGTATTCTAATCTGGATATCTCTTAACTATCTCAAATGTACCTAGAACCTCTTGATGATCTGAAATAGATTGTAAAATGGAAGTATAGTAATTCTCCTACATACGCACAAATTTGTTCTGAGAGCACATTCTTAAGTCCAATTTGTGTGTAAGTTCAACAAAGTTAGCCTAGGTATCCAACTAGTGAAATTGGCTACATCGTACTGTACTGTGATAGATTTATAATACTTTTTGAACAAGTAATGCACAAAAAACAAACGCAACAAATAAGCATTTTAAATCTCACTGTACAATACAGTGAGAAGTAGAGCAGCGCCAGCCTCATCACCACTGCTTTCACACTTGGTTCTGAATATCCTGGGCTTGAAATAAAGGCACCATACTACTGCACTCGATATAGTTCTGTACAGTAGAGTACTCAAAGGCACGGCCACTTGTAGAGGATGCACACACATGACAATGTATGCCAGACCAGACATGTGAACTTACATGATTGAACACACAAGCTTACAGTCGCATCTTGGAAAGGTTGCAGCTTGAACGTTAATATGTAGGGGACTTACTGTATACAGAATTATTGCTGAAATTGGAGAACTCTTGGAGAGGTCATTTGTTAAAAATACAGACTATATTTCAACCTTAAGGGTACATAATTTAGTGGACAAATGCCCTCAACTAATGTTCCTAATTATTTTGATGATAATCATCTCACACAGTATGGAAAGTCTATGGATCCCCATGTAATTGTGAGTTATACCTTTAAGAAGCACTTCTCAAATGATGTAATGAAGCTAGTCTGAAATTACTAGAAATACTAAGTGCTTTGGAGTTGGAGAGAGCTGGCTTTAGATTTGCCTCTTTGTAGGAAGGTGACCCTAAAGCAGCTGCTTGTGCTCTCAGGGCTTTAGTTTCCTTGTCAATAAAATGGGAATAAAGAGAGTGGGCTGTTATTAGTGGGCCCAGTGCCTCCTGGGCTGTTGTGTATACTGAGTAAAGTAGTAGATTTAAACACTTACCCCTGGGACTGAGACACCGGGGGTGATGAATAAATACCCAATTTTATTGGAACTAAATAAAAATAAAAATGACAATGATTTTTGTGCATATGGATTTGAGGACCCCCTTAAAAGACTCTTTTATTCGTTCCTCGTTAGGCATCCAGCCAGCTATAATTGAGAATCCAGGTCTTAATGTGTCTTGCTAACATTAATTATAAGTCATCAATTAAAAAAATCAGGATAGCTCTACTTATACTCTGAAGATTATGAGTATGTGAAGACTGGAGTGCTGAACCACCTCCAGGGTCAACCTTGCCTCTAATGGAAGACTCAATTTTTATTTGGATTTTAAAATGTCTCCAATTATCTAGTCAATATTACATGAATATTCAAAGACTGGTTTCATCTCATCTGAAAGTATATTCTCCAGAACCACTCTTAAGAATCTGTATACTTATAAGAATACAAATGAAATTGGGTCCATAAATTCTCCATATGTAATGTATGTATGTACATATGTAATGTATACATGTACACATGTAAAGTGTGTGTGTACACACATGTAATGGATGTGGGTGTGTATACATGTAATGGATGCGTGTATGCAGTGAATATAATCCCCCTCTTGATGAGTGTTTCTGTTACCCAGCCAGCTTGGTTTGGACTTCTGAAATGGAGACAACCCAAGATGTTCTCTTCTTCAGCATTTCGCCTTGAACTTTGTGATGAAAAACAGAGGTTTAATTTAGAAATGGCCAAAACTTTTCATTTGTATGTCAGCCTGGAGGAATGCAACTTAAAAAAAGAGTATTTAATAATACACAGAGTTGAAGGGGAAAAACCAGTTGAAGGACTTTGTGGTTAGGCCTGCAGCATTTGTTAACATTTAAATTCTTAGATTGCATTGCATTTTTCCCCCCTAAGTCACATGGCAGTGGGTAATCACCATTAATCTTCCATGCTCACAGCTTTTCCCTTCCCTGAAATAGCACTTTATAGGGATAAACATGACACCCATTTTGCCTTCCATTCATTTTTGTTCTTTTATTAGCAGAAGAAGGAAATGGCTACCAAGGACCCAGTTCTGTGGGTCGGGCACTGCGCTAAGCAATTTATGTGAATCACAGTGATTAATTCTGGAACCTGACAACATCTTGGGGATGAAGGACTGTAATTCCCTAATTGAGAGAAGGAAACTGGAGTTCCAAAGAGGGAAGAAATGTGTCCAGAGAAACTCAGATAAGAAACAGGAGTGTGTA
This sequence comes from Moschus berezovskii, assembly GCF_049115385.1. Taxonomy (NCBI): domain Eukaryota; kingdom Metazoa; phylum Chordata; class Mammalia; order Artiodactyla; family Moschidae; genus Moschus; species Moschus berezovskii. The sequence goes on along the minus strand of NC_142480.1, from coordinate 7,840,436 downwards.
CTGCCAGTGGCTATGTGTGAATGATCGGAGCTATTTAAAAATGCCACAGAAAATATCCTGCATGCCACGGCTAAAGAACCCGCATGCTGCAAGGAAGACCAAAGATCCTTTGCGTCACAACTGAGATACAACACGGTCAAATAAATAAAACAAATATTTTTAAAAAAAAATCCAGATAAAATTTGAGTTTTGCATTAGAGGCAAGTTTGGCCAGTGACCCAATTCTCCAGGTACAAACTAATAATGGCAGTGACTGGTCTTAAAGACTGACAGCCGACAGGAGGTTACGTAAGAAGGTAGGGTAAGTATTATGATGTCTGTGACAAACAGGATCTGAGGCAACGTCCATGATTCCCACCTCTTGGCATTTACATTCTCCAGTGACCCCCATTTTCGATTGTGGGCAGAACCTATGACTTGCTTCAAACTAAAAGAAAACCACAAAGGTGGTGGGGCATCACTCCTGTGATTTCATTATAAGACTGAAATGTCTGTCTTTCTGGGGGACAGTCCATTTGCTGACTTTGAAGAAGCAAGTTGCCATATGGTAAGCTGGCTTACCGGAGAAGGCAATGGCAAGTCACCCCAGTATTATTGCCTAGAAAATCCCATGGATGGAGGAGCCTGGTAGGCTGCAGTCCGTGGGGTCGCTAAGGGTCGGACACGACTGAGCGACTTCACTTTCACTTTTCACTTTCCACTTTCACACATTGGAGAAGGAAATGGCAACCCACTCCAGTGTTCTTGCCTGGAGAATCCCAGGGACGGGGGAGCCTGGTGGGCTTCCGTCTATGGGGTTGCACAGAGTCGGACACGACTGAAGTGACTTAGCAGTAGCAAGCTGGCTTACAGGGTTGTGGGCAAGGGGTTGTGTGCAGCCTCCAGCCAACATCCAGCAAGAAACCAGGGCTGATAGTCTGACAATCTGTAAGAAACTGGATGCTGCTAACATGCCATGGGAGCTTGGAGGCAGATCCTTCTCTAGACAAGCTTCGATGAATGAGACCACAGCGCTGAAGGACAGCTTGACTGCAGTCTTGCGAGACCTTGCAGCAGAAGCCCCAGTTGAGTTGGACCTAAACTTCTGACTTACTGAAACTGAGATGATAAATGTGTGCTGTTTTAGGTAATTCAATTTGTAGTAATTTTTTATGTAGCCAGAGATAACTAACAGGGCATCTTTTAAAACCACACCGTGAAATGTGTCATTCTTTGGAAATCATGGTGATCTTATGAGAAGAGCGGTAGACCTGTGTGTGAAATGACTCTCATTGAATTCACACAAGCCCAGTGGACACATTCCAGTTTCCAGCTTAGACGGCCTCTGGGGGATGCTGGGCCTTCAAACGCTGTTGATCACTGTCTGTTGAAATATCTTCATTTTTCTTCCTTGATGGTCCTCACCACTTTAACGTCTCTGACTATTCCTCTTCAGCTTTGTTTGTGACTTGCTTTCTCTTTCACTCTGACACGTAGATGTCTCTGAAGATCTGCCGCCAGCTCTGTTTCTCTTCTCACACCAAATGCTCCTGGCATTCAGTGCGGCATGCACGCTGTTCAGCCCCAGATCCATTCCTCTTGCCCCAGGATTTCCCCTGAGTTCCTGACTCCAGGACCTCCTGGGTTTCTCAGTTTGGATGTCCTGCAGATACTTCAAACTCAACTGTCCTCCCCAATTCCTTATCTCAGTGAGTGATACCTACCACTTTCTATCCATCCATTCAGCCACTTGGGCCAGAGTATGATAGTTATCATATTAACTTTCCTTCTCCTTGAAAGAACCACTGACTAAATCCTGTTAATTTAATCTCTGAAATAATTCTCAACTTACACTCCTCTCCCATTCTAGCCCATGATGACTTGGTTCAGATTTATGTGGTTTCTGAGGAACTATAGAAAATGTCTCTAGGCACTTTCCAACTTGTTTTCCTTAAGTCACTCCATATATTGCTGCCATAATACAGCAAAATAAGAGAAGCCTAGAAAAATTCATCAAGGAGCACCCTAAAACCTAAAACTCTGCTTCTTTCATATTTTATCACAGGGACCACTGACTATGCAGCTGATGATGTTCACAGCCCCTTACTTGCAGGGCTCCTTCCAATGTCCCTTCTTTCTCTTGTTAAATAAATATTTATTTTTATATCCAACTGTTTATTCATGATTATATATATTTTTTCTTAAAGGAAGTCCCTACAAATACTGCTTATAAAATTTCTTTGGTTCTGGATTACCCCTGTGATTAAGGTTAAACTCTTTAATGTGACCTAGATAATGTGACCTGGTTCATCAAGCTTATCTGGCACTCCTTGTCTCATATTTTATCTTAAGTGTAACAAATTTATTTTTTTTACTAAATACCATGCTGGGTTGGGAAGATCCCCTGGAGAAGGGAATGGCTCCGCACTCCAGTATTCTTGCCTGGAGAATCCCATAGGCAGAGGACCCTGGCGGGCTACAGTCCATGGGGCCGCAAAGACTCAGACATGACTGAGGACTAATATGCTATCTCAAGTCTCTATGTCTATGCTGGTCCTTTAGGTGTCAACATGTTTCCATCTCTTATTGACTTACGCCAACAAATATCGAACCACAACTTCTATTGGATAATTTCTCCTTCTTCTACAAGACTCAGCTCAAGTGCGAACTGCCAGAGTAGTTTTTGGGTCCCCCATCCCTCTGCCAGTGGATCTCTGTGCTTCTGCAATACCTTGACCTTTCTTTTATCTCCATGGTGACTAAATCTACTGTGTGCCTGATGTAGGTGTAAAACAGACGTTTGTTGAGCTGTTGCTGAATTACCATTCTGTAACCTTAGGGAAGTTACCTGACCTTGTCAAATCTCAGTCTCTATCCTTGTAAACAAGGCTGTTACACCACCTTAAAAACTGTACCTAGATTTCAAATAGGTTATGTAAAATAAAAATATTCAGTATATGTCAAGCCTTATAGTTAACACAAATAGAAATGCCTATATTAAAATATTTTTAGAATCACAGAGATGTTCACCTTAAATAACACTGTACGTTTAAATGAAAACTAAATTCTTGAAATCAGATCAGGAAAACAGTAAAAATTATATAGTGGTTCAAAGCATGGACTTTGGGGGCTAGTTGGCTTGGGTGTGAATTTTGGAATCATCATTTACTAGATAGTGTGACTTTAGTTAAAAAGAGAAGTGCCCTCTCTGTACCTCTGTTTCTTCATCTGAAGATGGAGACGGTAATAGGGCTGCTAGGGCGATGAAATGCATTAGCACACTTTTACCTCTTAGCCTAGTCTCTGCCTCTTGGAGAATCCTCACTAAACGTGAGCTATCACTATTGCTAACTATAACTAATAGAATTTCAATAAAGGCCTTTTTGGTATCACAGTGAAATCAAGACTTCTTGATGGCTAGTTAAGCACAGACACTCAAGCTGCACAATCCCATTACTGACAGAAATTATGGCCATATTTGCAATTGCAGAGGATAATGATAAGACATAGAAGGCACTGGGATATCACCAGTAGATTTAATCCAAGAAATGGAGAGTTACTGCTCAAGGGAGAATGTCGATGCCTTTCTCTTTAAATATTTGAATCATTCACATGTACAAGTATGGCAGCAAAACTAATAAAACATGAACACAATTTTGTCACATGGATTAATAAACAGAGAGTAGCAGAGAGTAAAGAACAGAAATGCCAGAGCAGAAATTTTGTCAAACATCAGTGGAACTGGTTTTTCCCATGGTAAACCTCTTCTGGATGCTACAGTTTTAGAAAACCTATTTCCAGAAAAGTACTATTCAGAATTGCATGTCAGTAGTAACCTTCAGTCTGCTTTAGGGATTGAGATAGAGTGGATGAAGAATAATAATACAGAAACGAACAGGGCAGTGTCAAGTTCTATTTCCAGCTCTATGGGAACCTAGTGTAAACAAAAGATACAGATATAAGTGTCCACCCGTTTACTGTACAATATATCTGCATCTTTTCCTGACATTATGCCCCTGCATTGGCAGTCAGGGTCTTTACCACTAGTGCCACCTAGGAAGCCCTACAGAAGGTAACTACTAGTCGAAAAAAGGCAAGGGTACCTATATTAATAAAGACAAAGAAAAGAAAGAAGAAGTGTCACCTCATAAAGCTAAAATGTTCTAGTAATAATTCCCTAAATTAGTGGATCTATAAAGATGGTCTCAACATAAATAAAGCCCAAAATGCCAACTTCCAAGAGAGGTTGACGGACTCAGCATTATGGAGGGAATTTTTAACATGCTTCCCTTAGTTACTGATAGATATGATTAGGAGTGCCTAGACAATCTGGGTTCAAGTCTTGACACAGGCACTTATTTAGCTGTGAACCATGAGCTACGAACCTTAGGGAATGTTCCTAGGTTTTCTAATCTATAAAATAATAAAGATTCACTTATAAGATTTTGTGGAAATCATAAACTAATATACAGGGAGCATTTGTAAATAGATCTTATGAATGATAGCTCTGTATGTCAGTATTACTTTTTAATTGAACCAATGGGAATGTAAAGGCTACTCTAGCCAACAATTGTAGAATCCATATACTTTCCAAACATACAAGAACATATGCAAAACTTGACCATATGCTCGTCTAAAAGTAAATCTCATTCACCCTACAGTCTCTGCTCCCAATGCAAATAAATTAGTATCAACATCAAAAATACATCTAAAAATTCACTATATCTTTGGACATTTAGAGATACAGTTTTAAACAAATCATACATGAAAGGAGTGATTATAATGGAAATTAGAAATATTTAGAACTGAATATTAATTTAAAAACTTTCAAAATATGTGTGATACAACTAATGCAGTATGTAGAGGAAAATTTTATATTTCCTTTTATATATAGAAGATTACTCTATAAAAGATAAAAAGTTAAAAAGTGAATGAAATTATTCTCCAATTTAGTAGGTTCATACTAAGCTGAAGACAGTGAAATGATAATAAGGACATTATAAACAGTTTCACAGTGATACATTTCAAATTTCAAGTACAACGGAAGCATTCTTAGAAAAATATGATTTACTAAAACTGACTCAAAAAGGATTAAACAAAATATGAATAGCTCTATGATGAGTAAGGAAATTTGTTCAAATTAAAAATATCTTCCCTCTCCCTCTAAACACTCCAGGCCTAGAAGTCTTCATCAACAGCTTTACCAAAGAGTCAAGTAACAAATAACTCAATTTTATATAAATTATTACAGATTAGGGAGTAGAAGAGAATGCACCTCAACAAATTTTGGGACCAGAGTAACCTCAACACCCAAATCCCACATTTTATGAAAATAAAAATTATAGGCCAATTTCCATGTGAACATACGTGAAAAAATCCTAAATAAAATACCAGTGAACAGAATACCACCTTATATCACAAGGATCATTCATTATGTCCAAGTAGGATCACTTTCAGGAATGAAATTAGAAGAATTTAGTAAATTTTCCAAATTTAATCTACAAAACTCAATGACATGTTTATGCACAGACAATAAGTAGATAATATAATTTTATAGATATATTGTTATTAATAACATCAAGGATGTAAGGAATTTAAGAATATATCTAGCAAAATATAGTTAAACTCTTTATGAAGAAAATTAGAAAAGCAGCTATTATGTTCTCATAATAGAAATTGAAATAACATGGATCAATGGATTGGAAGATTTAGTGTGATACATATGATAACTTCCCCAAATTGGTCTATAAAGTCACTATAATTTGAAGACCAGGTTTTGTGGATATGTGGATATAGGTATAGAATTTGACAGGCTGATTCTAAAGTCTATATGAAATTGCAAATGGCAGGTAAAGGAGGATCCTCTTGAATGAGAAGAACAAAGTTGGGTTGGCTGGCTTTGGCATATATCAGTAATTACTTCAATGATAGTAATTAAGGCAGGATTATATTGTTCCTGGGTTATCCAAACCAACCAATGATTAAGAGTCAGAAATATGGGAGTATGTGTGTGTGTGCTTGTGTATATGTGTCTATTTTATGTGCAGAAGTAGCAGAACAGATCAGGGGAAATTGGTGGAGGAAAATGTATAATCTGCGAGAAAAATGTGAACTCTACAGCACAACATATTAATAGATAAAAGTGAACTTCAGTTTAAAAAATACTTACATGTGAAAGGCAAAATTATAAATGTAAATGAAAACATAGAATAATGTATTAAATGAATTCATGTGAAGAGTGTTGTTAAATAAGCCTCAAAATGCAAAATTCATGAAAGAAAAGGAATAAGTACAGAAAACAGAAAAATAAAGGGAAATCTTGAAAAGTGGAAAAGATATTTATAACATATATAATTGAAAATGATTACTATACAGGATAAAGAAACTCCACAAATCTGTAAAAAAATATAATAAATAAAACACAAGTGATCTAATAGAAAAATGGGCAAAAGATTTACACAGACACTTCCCCAAACCAGAACTTCAAACGGCCAGTGACACAGGAGATGTGCACAGGTAAACAGGGGAATAAAAATTAGAATAATAATGAGAGACTATTTCATACCCACCAGAAGGGCAAAAATTCAAATAATTGATGATAATAAATTTTCAAAATGATAGGGAGCAAAGGAGACTCTTACATTTTTCAAGAGGGTGAAAATTGGTAAAACTGCTTTGCAAAGCAATTTACCATTATCTATTAACAACTCTGCTCAATATTCTGTAATAACCTAACTGGGAAAGCGTTTGAAAAAGAATAGACACTTGTAGATGTATAATTAAATTACTTTTCTGTACACATGAAACCAATACAACATTGTCAATCAACTATGGGTTGTGCTGTGCTGTGCTTAGTTGCTTAGTCGTGTCTGACTCTGAGACCACATGGACTGGAGGCCACCAGGCTCCTCTGTCCATGGGATGCTCCAGGCAAGAATAATGGAGTGGGTTGCAATGCCCTCCTCCAGGGGATGTTCCCAACCCAGGGATCGAACCCAGGTCTCCAGCATTGCAGGCAGATTCTTTACTGACTGAGCCACCAGGGAGGCCCCAATCAACTATACTCCAATATCAAATAAAAAAGTAAATAAATAGAAAAAGTACACACCATAAACCTAACACTTTTTCCTCTCTTGGGATATACCCTAGAGCTCTCTATGTATGAATAGCTGGGATAATCAGTCCATAGAAGCTTGACCTACCAAAACACTGGAAAGAACCCTAATACACACTCGGAGCAGACTATATAAGGACATCATGTCCTGGTCACACAACAGAAGCTTGTTCAACAGTGAACATAAAGCACAGGGAACCATAACGACAAGGATGAACCTCAGAAAAAATAAGGAGCTAAAAATGCACAACAGAAAGGCCACAACCACTGCAAATATCATATTGTCCAGAGAGCCCATTCAGGACGATTCCACTCATATGAAACTCAAAAACATGTGACAATGAACCTTAATTTGCAGGCAAGTGGTAAAGCCCTAAAGAAATAAGGAAGTGATAAAAAGACAGATGAGGCTCATCCACCTCGTCAGAACTGACTCGAACGTGTTCTTTTTATGACTGGGTAATATTCCATTGTGTGTTTGTACCACAACTTCTTTATCCATTCGCCTGTCGATGGATGTCTAGGGTGCTTCCATGTTCTAGCTATTGTAGATAGTGCTGCAGTGAACAATGGGATACATGTGTCTCCTTCAGTTTTGGTTTCCTCAGCGTATGTGCCTAGGAGTGGGATTGCTGGGTCATATGGTGCTTTTATTCCCAGGTTCTTAAGGAATCTCCATACCCTCTTCCATAGTGGCTGTAGCCGTTTACATTCCCACCAACAGTGCAAGAGCATTCCCTTTTCTCCACACCCTCTCCAGCATTTATTGTTTGTAGACTTTTTGATGATGGCCATTCTGACCGGTGTGAGGTGACACCTCATCGTGGTTTTGACTTGCGTTTCTCTAATAATGAGTGATGTTGAGCATCCTTTCATGTGTTTGTTAGCCATCGGTGTGTCTTCTTTGGAGAAATGTCTGTTTAGGTCTTTTTCCTACTTTTTTATTTAGTTGTTTGCTTTTCTGGCATTGACATGTATGATTTGCTTGCATGTTTTGGAAATTAATCCTTTGTCAGTTGTTTCATTTGCTATTATTTTCTCCCATTCTGAGGGGGGATGAGGCAGGAGATGGAAGGGAGGTTCAAAAGGGAGGTGATATTTGTGTACCTATGGCTGATTCATGTTGAGCTTTGACAGAAAACAACACAATTCTGTAAAGCAATTGTCCTTCAATAAAAAAAGAAATTAAAAAAAATAGATGAGTTGTTCCAGCTGACAACAGGAGGTGTCAGGATAAGGTGTTAAATTGGGTGGGTTGTATAGGTGTTCTGTGGTATTTTTACTTTTTATAGTTTGTATACACTTTGGGAAAAAGTATTGGGTTGGCTAAACATTCGATCTAGGTTTTCTGACATCTTACAGAGAAACCTGAATGAACGTTTTGGCCAGTCCAGCAATCATTCACAAGTGCGTGCTGGCTCATTCGCTTCAGTCGTGTTTGACGTTGTGACCCGTGGACTGTAGCCCACCAGGCTCCTCTGTCCGTGGGATTCTCCAGGCAAGAATACTGGAGTGGGTTGCCATTTCCTCCTCCAGGGGATCTTCCTGACCCAGGGATTGAACCAATTATTCATATATAGTCATAGTGTAGTATAAGGTGGGTATATGATGATACAAATCACTCCAATTTTGATGAGTACGCTGTAGGTGTGGGAGGCATATAGACTTCTATTTTGTGATTCTGGAAGGGGGATTTAAGGGAGGTTCATGGTGAGGGAGACCATCTCTGCTTGTACAAAATGGAGGCAGAGGTGGAATTTTAAGTGGGGAGGGACCTAGCACAGATTTGGCATTTTAGAGTTGCTGGAACTTGGACAATTTTTAAGCCAAAGTAAAGATCTGATGAAGCTCAGGGTCAAGTAAATGGCCACGAAAGTTGACTTTGACCCTTGCATCTGCTGACTGTCTGGCTGTGTGACGTTGGAGGAGAAATGTCTCACCCTGAGGCTCACTGGGCTTCCTTGTGATGGAGTTAGGAAATCTACATGCCTCTAAGTGTGGTTTTGAGGGCTCAATAAAGGAACGTGTATATTGACTAATCAATCGTGAGTACTGACCACTGTTTTATTGTGGTGGTGGTGGCTGCTGCCAGGGTTGATGGATCAGAAGAACAGATACGGGAGGAGCAGGTATGAGGATGCAGGTAGGACAAGAGAGAAACTCAGAGGGTGGGGTGGCTGAAGCCCAGTGCCCAGGGGATTGTGTGGCTGTGGATACACAGGTCATGAGTCATCTTTCCTGCCAAGCTAAGAAGGTTGAATACACCATGGAGACAAACGGTCAAGGGAAGCCACTAAAAGATATCAAGCCGGATTGGAGCACGCTCCTGGAGGGAGTGCGATGTGTCTGAAATCAAAGCCCTGTGCCTTTGTGGCTGCGTCAGCCCCGGGTGGCCTTTTTTGTTAGAAAGATGCTACCAGGTGCCTCTACGTGGAGGGTGACTCGGGGGACACGGACGAGGCAGGCTCTCAGGAGGCTGTCCTTGCCTTGTCCGCTCAGGTATGAGAACTGGGTGGGGCTCCACAAGAAAGGACGGAAAGCCACATGCAAGCCGGCGGCGTCTTTGACAGCATCTCTCCGTGGCTTAGTCTCAGAGCTTATTTTAAATGCAAAAAGGGAAATGGGGGCGGCCGGCGAGCCGGGTGGCAGGGAGGAGGCAGAGCTCAGATCTTATCTGGACTCTTGGCTGTCATCGGAGCTGTTCAGAGCAGGTGTTTCAAAGCCTTCGGCGGCATGATCCTGCATTCGGGCCCGTGGCGGGTACACACACAAAGTGGGCATGCATTATTCAGGTGGCATCGCGCGCCTGCTCCGCGCCGCTCGTCAGAGCGTTTGCAACGTCGGTCCCTCCTTCCCCAAAAGCCCATTGTTAAGAATTATAAACAAACAGGATAGAAGCCTTTACAGTCACTTCACTGCTGGCGAGATCCACAGTCATAACAGGAAATCATGCGCTTGCTGCAGAAAGATTCTAAGAGGCGGCATGAATGTCATTGACCTAAATTCCAGCGCCCCAGCCTCTACCTGCAGAACTTTTCAGCAAAGCGATGCTGGCGAGAGGCAGATTAAAAGGATCTGCAACTATTTCTTTCTTTCTGTTCATTGCCATGAATATCTAGTGACCCTGAAACCTACTTCCAACATTTCAATCGGCTCCCCCAAGGTTGACTTAAAGGTACAGAGGAAAATGCAGCAGATGCTGGCTTGTTATTTGTGGAAGCTGTGACCAGTGAGGTGACCATGAGGTGCAGTGCTGTCCTCAAGGGTCCTGCCCATCTGTGAAGCCAAAGGGGCAGTGCCCATACCTGCAGTCTTTCTGATTTGGACCCAAGTCTGACGTGGCTAACTCACAGTGCCTTACTCATGCTGGTTATTTCTATGACAAGCACATCTGCGTCTGTGAATTATTACCACGCCCCCACCCCTTTTAGGGGGCAGTTCTGTGGTCTTTCAGTTTTCTTAGCACTTTGCATTTCCTAAAATGACTTGCCCAAGAGCTCTTGCAGTTGTGTAGCTAGAGCTCAGAGTTCGTTCGTTGGGCCTGTTTTCCTCCTACTTCAATAATGTATCTTCGGGGGCTATTTCCTTCATTCAGTTCAGTTCAGTTCAGTCGCTCAGTCGTGTCCGACTCTCCGCGACCCCATGAATCACAGCACGCCAGGCCTCCCTGTCCATCACCAACTCCCGGAGTTTCCTTCATTACACAGTCATCAAATCGCTATTTACAGCATTACTATTGCATTCAGGACTGGTACTGAACACTATAGAGACAGAATTTAATCAAATGCAATTCTGAATGCAAAATTCTCACTCTGCATAAAAGAGCAGGTAAGTCATAAGCTAGATGTGATACACAGTGATAAATGCCACAATAGATATTCCAGAGGATTCCAGAGAGGAGTCCTTAAGACCAGGGTAGGACACCCAAGGAAAGCTTCCTGGAAGAAGCAACATGGACACTGATTCACAAATCTGGCTTTCATAATTTGAAAGAAAAAGAAGGATGTTCTGGTGAGTGGTCATTTGGGTTTGAGACGGTCAGAGATGACTGAGTGACTGAACAACAAAAAAGCATGTTCCAGTTGGTCATTTACTTTGGTGGGGAAAAGGTTGTTGCTGTTCAGTTGCTCAGTGGTGTCTGACTCTTTGTGACACCATGGACTGCAGCACACCAGGCTTCCCTGTCCTTCACTATCTTCCAGAGTCTGCTCAAACTCATGTCCATTGAGTTGGTGATGCCATCCAACCATCTCATTCTCTGTCACCCCCTTCTCCTCCTGCCCTCAATCTTTCTCAGCATCAGAATCTTTCCCAATGAGTCAGCTCTTTGCATCAGGTGGCCAAAATACTGGAACTTCAACTTCTAATGAATATTCAGGGTTGATTTCCACTAGGATTGACTGGTTTGATCTCCTTGATGTTCAAGGGATTCTCAAGAGTCTTCTCCAGCACCACAATTCAAAACCATCAATTCTTTGGCACTTAGCCTTCTTTATGGTCCAACTGTCACATCCATGGACAGGGAAGCCTGGCGTGCTGTAGTCCATGGGGTCACAAAGGGTTGGAGGTGACTGAGGGACTGAGCTGAGCTGTCTCATCCGTACACCATGGCAAATGGCAAGAGGGAATAACTGTGTTGGGTAACATCCTAACTGTGCTGGGTAACATACTAGATGGGTACCAAGACTGCTTGATTTCCACCACTGCAGCTGAAGAATGATTCTGTAAAGTAGTCACTAGAAATGCCTTTTGAAGTTTAGGAAACAGAAGCTGACAGTTGTGGGTGAATTGACCAGTCACAGAACTAGCTGAGCGAGAGGTGGGAGCTTTGATGATCTGAACCCTGCAGTAGAGTCCACACAGTTAACCACCACCCCCTCTGCTGATGCACCCAGGGCATTGGTCACACCTCCCTTCATGATAGATTCTGATTCCTGTTGCTTTATCTTATCATCCAGAGAGGATGGATGGGTGTACTTTTCTCTCTGACAGTGGGCATCATTGCATTTACCTCTTCCTTTCGCACGTCGGATAGAGATGCACTGGGCAAAGCTTTGGACATTGGCCCCACAGGTGTCAATACTGCCCTGGGCATGTGCGTTTCCACCTGGATGCTTCCTCTATGGCTCAGAGATTCCTGGGCCCATTTCCTCGTTGTGTCTGGAGGGTCATTCCTCCACTGGGAACTGCCAGGCCTTGCCACCCACTGGTGATAAAGTGAGAGAGATGGAATGTCATTCATTTGCTTGAAAGACTCGTGCCACATGTACTTGGCAAGAACATTGGCCCAGGGAAGACCAAAGACAGTCTCCACTTTTCACCCAAATATGGTGACTCTTGGGGGATACCTAATTGCTCCAGCAAAGTGGGCCCTGAGGGTGGCTTTGCTGGGAGAAAAGGAACATGTGGCAGGCCCGTAGCTTGTCTGGATGTGACAAGGTGCCTTTTCTTCTGGCAGACATGGCCCTGCCCCAGGTGCTTGGCCCAGGAGGCAGTGCTCTGGGTGAAGTCCCGGGAAGTACCTTGTCGCCGCTGCTGCTGCACAAAGGGACCTGATGGCCATGGTGGCCTGCAGAGCCGCTCAGACCTGGTCCACAGGAGACATGGGTTCGATCCCTGGGTGGGGAAGATCCCTGGAGGAGGGCAGGACCTCCCACTCCTGCATTTTTGCCTGGAGAATCCCATGGACTGAGAAGCCTAGCAGGCTACAGACCCTAGGGTCAAAAGGAGCCGGGTGCGACTGAATGACTGCACACGTGTGCACACACAGAATACTAGGAGCGTGATCCTGGAGTAGCTGTGGCCTTTCCTCATCTCTGTGTCTGTGAGTGGGCCTGTGCAGCCTTGCCTGAGAATGAAATCACATACTCGTCTCAAGGGCTGCGTAAGACACCATGCTGCACTCCCCAGTGCTGGTCCTATGAGCGCAGGCTCCTGATGAAATAACCGACACCTTCCTCCATGACCAAAGCGCCAGACAGTGGTATGCTTTCCTGCCAGAGCCTCCAAGTGCAAGAGCAAGACTTCCTGCAAACTAGTGATCTCCGCTGCAAAATCCCTTTGACAGAGGCGAGAAGTGAGGCTCAGAGAGGGCAAGTGATCTGCCAGGGTCACACCGCGGATGACGGGGGTGAGCTCTGACAGAGCAACTGCCAGAATCTCCCCTGTGCCTCTCTGACAAATTACTTAATCTCAGTCTTTGTACCTGTAAAATGAGAAAATGAAGAGTTATCTACCCATTGGCCACAACTTAGCAACCAAACAGCAACAACGACCCATCTTAGAGAGTGGTACCAACTCCCGAGTTGATGAACGTAAGCCTAAAGGTCTCATAGACCTTTGAACATTCTGTTTTATGTGCCTGGAATGTTCTTCCCCCATTTACATTTCCACCCTTCCCCCACTCTCACTTTATTCTTCCCATCTTTGTTTATTGTTGCTAATTGCAGTTTTTCCTATCCATTCTTAGGTCTGGGTTCAAACATGATTTTGGAAGGATTCCATCTCTTATTTTTAACCACTATCTTTCCAAACACATTTCTTTGTCCTCTTCATAACAGTCTGTGATCATACCCCGGACTCTGGTACCTATTTGATTAACATGTGACCCAGCCACGCTAGCCCACTAGTCTTTGCACCCATGAAAGCAGGGACCGTCGATGGTGTATGTTCACCATTATATTCCTGAGCCAACTATACAGAAAACCCTCAAAATACAGCAGGGTAAATTTCCAATTGCATGAGATTCCCCTGGCTTTTTGAAGGGCTGCAGAAGTGAAGCTGCTGCTGGACTGATGGATAGATGCTTGCTTCCCTTCTCTAACTGCCAGGTTCTGAGACCAGGGCTTGCCAAATCTCTCGTGGTTTCACCATATCTCCTTGTCCGTGTGGTCCCACCTGCTTATTAAAGTAAAATGTTGTACACCCAACAAAATGATTGTGTTCTGCATAATGTACAGTCATTAACCTGCAAAGCTACTTTTCACATCACTCTTGAATGTTCATTGCTAGGTGTTTGCCCTGTCCCCTTCCCCTTCTGTTTATATCTGAGTAACTATGTGCGCTGGTTGTGCTATTTTAATCTGCTCCGTATATTTTGACTTTATTAATTGATTCCATCTGATTACATTAATCATGAGTAATTGAGATGTAAAATAGTTTTCAGCTGAAGTTTTCCAACCGTTGCTTCAATAAGAAAGGGTCTCCATCTGTAATGGCCAAATCATGTTAGAAACATGGTTTTTGCCCTTGAACTAGAGATCAAAATAAATCAGATACGTGTATATGTTTATACACGTATCTGATTTATTTTAATTTTTACATAACTGGAATTCAACTATGCATTTTGTTGCACAATTGACTTTCACCAATACATTTCCAAAACCTTTCTGTGTCGGAGCTATTTTTGTAAACTGTCTGGTATTTCATTATTAGGTGTTACTGCTGTTGTTGCTTAGTTGCTAAGCTATGTCCGACTCTTTTGTGACCCCCGTAGACTGTAGCCTGACAGGCTCTTCTGTCCATGGGATTTCCCAGGCAAGTATACTAGAGTGGGTTGCCATTTCCTTCTTCAGGTCATCTTCCTGATCCAGGGATCAAGCCCACTTCTCCTGCATAGGCAGACGGACTCTTTACCCCTGAGCCACCTGGGAAGCCCTTTATGATGTCACACTGTGATTAGTTTAATGAAATTAATTTAGCTTGATAGCAATTTTTCACTATTACAAAGATCCATAAAAAGCTACAACAAGCAGTCTTGTGCACAGGTCATATAATACAGAGGAAAAGTTCCTAAAAGTGGAATTCCCAGGCACATTGCTCTGCCTGCCTGAATCTCATTTTTATTTATTTTGCTCCGCACACACGTAGGTTGTATGCTGCAGTTACTCACTTTACTTTGAAGGTGTGCAGGGTGCACACGCCCTGAAGTTGGTGCACACACCCCAGAAATGCTGTGAAGGGCTCTTCTCTGAGCCCTCCTATGCGATGTACAATGTATCTGCAAAGTTCTCCTGTTTTCACCTGGGTGCCTAAGAAAATAACAAACCTTCCTTTTGAACCCTAGTTACCTCTGCTGTACATCCACCTCAAAAGCAGGATAAACGGCTAATTTCTGTTTTACCTTGTTCTGCTTTAAAGTGGTAAAAACATCCATTTTTGTTAATCTAGGGGCATTCTCCTTCTTTTAAAAAATTATAAAAGCAAACAGAAGTCGATCTCTTTGCATCTCTTAAGGGAGAATGGCCCTCCAAGCTGTCAGGTGCAGTGGTCGGAAGTTTAAACTTTGGAGTCAAACGGGCAGGTGACTTAGCCTTTATGTCTCTCTGTTGTCACCTCTAGAATCGCTGCCTCATAAGAAATCAGATTGGCACCAGGACAGTGAACACAGTGGTTCTTCACGCACTGGTTCCTGGGGGATAAATGCAGAGAGAGGTTGAAAATCTAATTCTGGATTCAAGCAAACCTAGTGTCCAAATTTTGCTCAGTCACTTCCAATATAGACAATTTTGCGTATTAGGTCGCTTCAGTCATGTCTGACTCTTTATGACCCTGTGGACAGTGGCCTGCCAGGCTCCTCTGTCCGTGGGATTCTCCAGGCAAGAATACTAGAGTGGGTTGCCAAGCCCTCCTCCAGGGGATCTTCCTGACTCAGGGATCAAGCTCGAGTCTCTTATGTCTCCTACAATCACAGGCAGGTTCTTTACCAATAGTACCATCTGGTAAATTAATAATTCTCAGCTATCTAACCCACAAATAGAAAATATAACAGTACATATATTACAGAGCTTTTATAAGCGCTGGAAAAAAATGTGATATATAGATTGCTTTGTGCCTGGCAGGTAGTGAGCACTCACTGACTGTTAGCTTCACTTATTCTTGTCAAAATACGGGGACAAGAAAGTCTTATTGTCACACTTGGGACGGGAGATGGAAGTTGAGGTTGTGCCTTGCTCAGTCGCTAAGTCATGTCTGACCCTTTCCGACTCCATAGACTGCAGTCTGACAGGCTCTTCCGTCCATGGGATTTCCCAGGCAAGAATACTGGAGTGGGTTGCCATTTCCTCCACCAGGTGATCTTCCCGCCTCAGGCATGAAACTTGAGTCTCTTTTGTCTCCTGCATTGGCAGATTCTTCCCTGAGCCCTAGAACTTGAGGCACTCTACAAATAAAGCTACCTCTGGTTTACATTTCACAAGTGACCAATTAGGCTGGGTGCTGAAAATTCATTATTTTGTAAGGGATTTTTATACAGAAGTATGTGAGAAGTGTTTTCCCTGGAAGATTGGAGAATCTCATTTCTTCTGATTGACGGTGAAATTCCTTGAGAAAATGATAAAGTCTTACATGGTGGAAGGTGACTCACTCACCTAGCTGGTGAACTGGAATTGGCTAGGTCATCTTTAGTACAAAGACCACAGCTTTGCTGAATTCAAAATAAAGACTAAAGCTGGTAAACCCAAAGTGAATGGAACAGATTGTTTAAAGTGACTTTCCCTTATCTGTACAACACATGCATACGATAATGCTGTTGACATTTTTGTCAAGGAAATGAGATGTAGACCCTTAGCATCACTTTAGATGGAAGGCAGGGGGAGGAGGCAAGGCAGCAGGTGTGCCAGAATCCAAGCATCTGATGATAAGACAGACACAGTGGCTGCCTTACATGTTCTCGGCACCAGCTGAGCTTGGAAGAGACAGAATGATCTGTTCAGTCCTGGAAGGAAATTGGAGGGGCCACATACATCCTAGAAAGTTAGCAGTGCAAGGGTGTTTTAAGATGATTTTGTTTGCCTTTCTTCCTGTACGTAGTCACACAGAAAAGGGTCTAAGCCAAGATCAAAGGAGGAACTCTTAGTGGTGTGTCCCCCATGAATGATGGGGGTCCCGTTAAAGTACTAGGGTATATTTTGCCAAAGAATGCCTCCCTCTTCTGCAGGTTGATTTCCGTTTCTAAGCCCTCTCTGGGGCTGTTGTTTCATCTTCTGTTCCCAGTTGCTCTTGGCGTGAGTTCCAAGTGTGCTTTACGTAAGGCAGGTTCAAAGAAAGGTCCTCCATGCTGTTAATTCACTAAAGCATCAAACTCAAGGTACTGAGAGAAGAAGATGAAGTTCCTGCAGTGGCCAGCCACTTGTCGTTCTTGGACGACAGCTCACTGAGTCTGAGCAGGAAGTAGAAATGAAAATAAATCCACAGCTAGGCACACATGGTGACACTGGAAAAGGGCAAGGACAATTTCTAAAGCAACCAGTGAGAAAAGTCAGATTATCTGGAAAGAATGAACAATTAGGTTGACAACAGACTTCTTGTCTCCCACACTAAAAGCCAGAAGACAACAGAACATCCTCAAAGCACTGAGGGAACATAAATCTCAACCTAGTTCTAGACATAGTGAAATGCTGATACAAGAGTGAAGTAAGACAGGTCAGACAAGCAATGTTCCTGAGAGGTATCGCTTAGGGACTCCTGCTAAAAGAGCTAGCTGAGGGTATACACGTGGGTGAAGGATTCTGGAATTCAAGATGTATAGGAACGTAAAAAACAATACTAGGCAAAAAAGATTTATTCCGCATATAGATTTATAGCAAAGAATAATTATCATAAGGATATGTTTGAATGGGTTTAGAAATTAAAGGATACTAAAATGTTAGACCACAGTGTCATGAAAGATGGGAGAGGGAAGTAGATATTCTATAGTTCCTGTAGTATTCAGAAGAATAGTCATGTTGACTTCAGTTCAGTTCAGTTCAGTCGCTCAGTCATGTCTCAAACTCATGTGCACAGAGTCGGTGATGCCATCCAGCCATCTCATTCTCCGTCGTCCCCTTCTCCTCCCGCCCCCAACCTTTCCCAGCATCAGAGTCTTTTCCAGTGAGTCAACTCGTCGCATGAGGTGGCCAAAGGATTGCAGTTTCAGCTTTAGCATCAGTCCCTCCAATGAACACCCAGGATTGATCTCCTTTAGAATGGACTGGTTGGATCTCCTTGCAGTATAAGGGACTCTCAAGAGTCTTCTCCAGCACCACAGTTCAAAAGCATCGATTCTTCGGCGATCAGCTTTCTTGACTAGATTTTGTTAAATGAAATATGCATTGTAAATGTGAATAAACCATTAAAGAAGGGAGAATTAAAAAATAAAACCCAATGAATGCATTAGAAGGTAAAATAAAGAATTAAAAAAAAACCCTGCACTACGTTAAAAAAAATAAAGTTATTGGATTAAGCTTAAATTTGTCATTAGTCCCAATAAATATGAGTGAACTAAATTTTCTAGTTATAAGAAAGATATGTATTGAGTAAAAGCAAATACTTCTGAGCTATATAATATCTTCCAGTGTTATACATAAAGATAATAGCATGGAGTTGTTGAGAGTAAAAGAATTAGGGAAAAATATGTAAAAATAAAGAATTTAAGTAGAAAATCCCAAGGAATCTATAAAATATTTCTAGAAATAGTGGGTTCAACATGGTCACAGGATATAAGACAAACAGACAAATGAATTCTATATCTATATACTAGAGATCAATGTATGGAGAGCAAAATTTAAAATATAATGCCATTTATAATCCATCAGAAACATGAAATACTTAGGTGTAAAAATAATAAAACATGAACAAGACTTGTATGCTGAAAACTACATAACACTGAAAAAATAAATCAAAGGAAATTTAAATAAATGGAGAGACATACTGTGTTCATGGATTGGAAGACTCAACAAAGTAATGGGATCAGTTATCCACATATTGAAATGTACATTTAATGTAATTTTTATCAAAATCCAAGCAAGATTTTTTTGGGTAGATAGGCCACCTCATGTGAAGAGTTGACTCACTGGAAAGGGATTGGGGGCAGGAGGAGAAGGGGACGACAGAGAATGAGATGGCTGGATGGCATCACCGACTCTGTGGACCTGAGTTTGAGTGAACTCCGGGAACTGGTGATGGACAGGGAGGCCTGGCGTGCATGATTCATGGGGTCACAAAGAGTCGGACACAACTGAGCGACTGAACTGATAGACAAGATTATTCTGAAATGTATATGGAAAAGGGACTAGAATAACTGAAACAGTTTTTTAAGGGGTAATAAATTGGGGGTAATCATTCTCCCCAGTTTCAGGACTTACTCCATAGCTATAGTAATCAAGATATTGTGGTGTTGGCACGTAGATCCATGGAAATAGAGAAATAGACACATAGATAAATGGAACAGAGTAAGGGATTGAGATATTGACCCACACAAATATGTTCAATGCTGTTTGATAAACATGTAAAACCAGTTAAATGAGGGAAGTACAGCCTTTTAAACAAACGGTATTGGAGCAATTGGGCACGCAAAGACAGAGAAGCAAAAACAAAAACTAAAAAAGGAACTCCTTGACCAAAGTTTCATGCTTTCTAAAAATTAAAGTAAGTTAAAGGATTTACATGTAGAATCATAACAGTTTTAGAAAAATAAAAGAGAAAGGAAATCTGCAGGATGTAGGGCAGGCAGAGAGTTCTCAGACTTAAGATCAACGGTAAAATTACTAAAATAAAAAAATTGATAAGGAGGACTTCACTAAAATTAGAAAAAGCATTTTCTGCCAAAGACACTGCTAAGTGGATGAAAAGACAAGCTACACAGTGGGAGAAAATATTTGCAAATCACATATCTGATAAAGGACTATTTTCTGGAATGTATAAGTTCAGTTCAGTCGCTCAGTCGTGTCCGACTCTCCGCGACCCCATGAATCACAGCACGCCAGGCCTCCCTGTCCACACCAACTCCTGGAGTTCACTCAAACTCATGTCCACAGAGTCGGTGATGCCATCCAGCCATCTCATTCTCCGTCATCCCCTTCTCCTCCCGCCCCCAACCTTTCCCAGCATCAGAGTCTTTTCCAGTGAGTCAACTCGTCGCATGAGGTGGCCAAAGTATTGCAGTTTCAGCTTTAGCATCAGTCCCTCCAATGAACATCCAAGGGTTGATCTCCTCTAGAATGGACTGGATGGATCTCCTTGCAGTATAAGGGACTCTCAAGAGTCTTCTCCAACACCACAGTTCAAAAGCATCAATTCTACGGCGGTCAGCCTTTTTTCACAGTCCAACTCTCACATCCATACATGACCACGGGAAAAACCATTGCCTTGACTAGACGGACCTTGGTTGGCAAAGTAATGTCTCTGCTTTTTAATATACTGTCAAGGTTGGTCATAACTTTCCTTCCAAGGAGCAAGCGTCTTTTAATTTCATGGCTGCAATCAGCATCTGCAGTGATTTTGGAGCCCAAAAAAACAAAGTCTGACACTGTTTCCACTGTTTTTCCATCTATTTCCCATGAAGTGATGGGACCAGATGCCATGATCTTTGTTTTCTGAATGTTGAGCTTCAAGCCAACCTTTTCACTCTCCTCTTTCACTTTCATCAAGAGGCTTTTGAGTTCCTCTTCACTTTCTGCCATAAGGGTGGTGTCATCTGCATATCTGAGGTTATTGATATTTCTCCCGGCAATCTTGATTCCAGCTTGTGCTTCTTCCAGCCCAGCGTTCCTCATGATGTACTCTGCATATAAGTTAAATAAGCAAGGTGACAATATACAACCTTGACGTACACCTTTTCCTATTTGGAACCAGTCTGTTGTTCCATGTCCAGTTCTAACTGTTGCTTCCTGACCTGCATACAGGTTTCTCAACAGGCAGGTCAGGTGGTCTGGGATTCCCATCTCTTTCAGAATGTTCCACAGTTTATTGTGATCCACACAGTCAAAGGCTTTGGCATAGTCAATAAAGCAGAAATAGATGTTTTTCTGAAACTCTCTTGCTTTCTCCATGATCCAGCGGATGTTGGCAATTTGATCTCTGGTGCCTCTGCCTTTTCTAAAACCTGCTTGAACATCTGGGAGTTCACGGTTTACATACTGCTGAAGCCTGGCTTGGAGAATTTTGAGCATGACTTTACTAGCGTGTGAGATGAGTGCAATTGTGCGGTAGTTTGAGCATTCTTTGGCATTGCCTTTCTTTGGGATTGGAATGAAGACTGACCTCTTCCAGTCCTGTGGCCACTGCTGAGTTTTCCAAATCTGCTGGCATATTGAGTGCAGCACTTTCACAGCATCATCTTTCAAGACTTGAAATAGCTCAACTGGAATTCCATCACCTCCACTAGCTTTGTTCGTAGTGATGCTTTCTAAGGCCCACTTGACTTCACATTCCAAGATGTCTGGCTCTAGGTCAGTGATCACGTTATCGTGACTATCTTGGTCGTGAAGATCTTTTTTGTACAGTTCTTCTGTGTATTCCTGCCACCTCTTCTTAATATCTTCTGCTTCTGTTAGGTCCATACCATTTCTGTCCTTTATCGAGCCCATCTTTGCATGAAATGTTCCCTTGGAATCTCTAATTTTCTTGAAGAGCTCTCTTGTTTTTCCTATTCTGTTGTTTTCCTCTATTTCTTTGCATTGATCACTGAGGAAGTCTTTCTTATCTCTCCTTGCTATTCTTTGGAACTCTGCATTCAGATGCTTATATCTTTCCTTTTCTCCTTTGCTTTTCGCCTCTCTTCTTTTCACAGCTATTTGTAAGGGCTCCTCAGACAGCCATTTTGCTCTTTTGCATTTCTTTTCCATGGGGATGGTCTTGGTCCCTGTCTCCTGTACAATGTCACGAACCTCCGTCCAGAGTTCATCAGGCACTCTATCAATCAGATCTAGTCCCTTAAATCTATTTCTCACTTCCAGTGTATAATCATAAGGGATTTGATTGAGGTCATATCTGAATGGTCTAGTGGTTTTCCCTACTTTCTTCAATTTAAGTCTGAACTTCGCAATAAGGAGTTCATGATCTGAGCCACAGTCAGCTCCTGGTCTTGTTTTCGCTAACTGTATACAGCTTCTCCATCTTTGGTTGCAAAGAATATAATCAATCTGATTTCCATGTTGACCATCTGGTGATGTCCATGTGTAGAGTCTTCTCTTGTGCTGTTGGAAGAGGGTGTTTGCTATGACCAGTGCATTCTCTTGACAAAACTCTATTAGCCTTTGCCCTGCTTCATTCCGTGCTCCAAGGCCAAATTTGCCAGTTACTCCAGGTGTTTCTTGACTTCCTACTTTTGCATTCCAGTCCCCTATAATGAAAAAGGACATCTTTTTTGGGTGTTAGTTCTAAAAGGTCTTGTAGGTCTTCATAGAACCGATTAACTTCGGCTTCTTCAGCATTACTCGTTGGGGCATAGGCCTGGATTACTGTAATATTGAATGGTTTGCCTTGGAAACGAACAGAAATCATCCTGTCATTTTTAAGATTGCATCCAAGTACTGCTTTTCGGACTCTTTTGTTGACCATGATGGCTACTCCATTTCTTCTAAGGGATTCCTGCCCACAGTAGTAGATATAATGGTCGTCTGGGTTAAATTCACCCATTCCAGTCCATTTTAATTCACTGATTCCTAGAATGTCAATGTTCACTCTTGGCATCTCCTGTTTGACCACTTCCAATTTGCCTTGATTCATGGACCTAACATTCCAGGTTCCTATGCAATACTGCTCTTTACAGCACCGGACCTTGCTTCTATCACTGGTCACATCCACAACTGGGTATTGGTTTTGCTTTTGCTCCATCCCTTTATTCCTTCTAGAGTTAATTCTCCACTGATTTCCAGTAGCATACTGGGCACCTACTGACCTGGGGAATTCCTCATTCAGTATCCTATCATTTTGCCCTTTGTTACTGTTCATGGGGTTCTCAAGGCAAGTACACTGAAGTGGTTTGCCATTCCCTTCTCCAGTGGACCACATTCGGCTGTGGTCCATGTGATCAGATTGGCTAGTTTCCTGTGATTATGATATCAGTCTGTCCGCCCTCTGGTG